>NC_041234.1:28491436-28510214 GCF_002837175.3 Physeter macrocephalus | reverse complement strand
ATATACACTACCAAATGTAAAATAGATAGCTAGTGGGAAGCAGCTGCATAGCACAGGGAGATTAGCTCTGTGCTTTGTGACCACCTAGAGGGGTAGGATAGGGAGGGTGGGAGGGAGGGAGATGCAAGAGGGAAGAGATATTGGAATATATGTATATGTATAACTGATTCACTTTGTTGTAAAGCAGAAACTAACACACCATTGTAAAACAGTTATAGTCCAATAAAGATGTTTAAAAAAAAAGAAGATGTGGTATATATATACAATGAAATATTACTCATTTATAGAAAAGAACAAAATAACACCGTTTGCAGCAACATGGATGGAAAGCAGAAACTAACACACCATTGTAAAACAGTTATAGTCCAATAAAGATGTTTAAAAAAAAAGAAGATGTGGTATATATATACAATGAAATATTACTCATTTATAGAAAAGAACAAAATAACACCGTTTGCAGCAACATGGATGGACCTAGAGATTGTCATACTAAGTGAAGTAAGACTGACACAGAAAGACAAATGTCGTATAATATCGCTTATATGTGGAATATAGAAAAATGACACAGATGAACTTATTTGCAAAGCAGAAATAGAGTCACAGATGTAGAGAACAAACTTATGGTAACGGGGGGGGGGGGAAGAGGGGGATGGGATGAATTGGGAGATTGGGATTGGCATATACACACTACTATATATAAAATAGATAACTAATAAGGACCTGCTGAATAGCACAGGGAACTCTACTCAGTACTCTTTAATGGCCTATATTGGAAAAGAATCTAAAAAAGTGTGGATATATGTATATGTATAACTGATTCACTTTGCTGTGCACCTGAAACTAACACAACATTGTAAATCAACTATACTCCAATAAAAAATTTTTTTTAATCAAATAATACCGAAATTAATGGAAAAATATGCCATGGTCGTGGGTCAGAAGACCCACTATTGTTAAGATGTATATTCTCCCCAAACTTATCTATAGATTTAGCACAATCACAACCAAATTTTTCACCAGATTTTTTGTAGATATCTAAAAGTGCTTCTAAGATCTGTGTTGTAAGATAAAGAGACCGGAATAAGTGAAGGAATTTTGAAAAAGAAAAAAAAAATTGAGGGACTCACACTACCAGATTTCAATACATATTATAAAGCTACAATAATTAAGTTAGAGTGGTATTGGTGAAAAGATAGACACATAAGTCAATGCAACTGAGTAGATGTTCCAGAAATAGACCCACTCTAATATGGTCAATGGATGAAAAAGTAATTCAATGTAGAAAGGATAGTCTTTCCAACAAATGGTGCTAGAACAATTGAACATCATAGGCATAAAAATGAACCGTATCCTATCCTTCACACTTGATATAAAAGTTAACTAAAACTGATTCCTAGATTTAATATGAATATAAAACTATAAAACTTTTAGATGAAATATAGAAAATCTTTGTGACCTTGTATTAGGGAATGAGTTCTTGGATGTGAACCAAAAGCACAATTTATAAAATAAACATTTATAAGTCAGACTTATAAATTTAAAAAAATTAAAGCTTTTGCTCTTTAAAATACTGTTAAGAGAATGAAAAGATAAGCCACAGACTGGAGAAAATATTTGCAAATTATATCTGACAAAGTACTTATATCTAGAATATGTAGTGAACTCACAAACAAAATTCGACAATAAGAAAGCATACAACCCTCAAACGGGCAAAGGTTTCAACAGACACTTCTCAAAGAAACTATGTGGAAGGAAAATGAACACATAAAGATATGATGGTCATCATTAGTTACTAGGGAAATGGAAGTGAAAACCACAATGAGATACTACTATACACCTATTAAGAGGGCTAAAATAAAAAATATTGACAATACAAAATATTGAAGTAGATATGGGACAACTGGAACTTTCATACATTGCTGATGGAAACGCAAGGTACATTTTCTTATAAAGTTAAAAATAAACTTACTGTCTGACCCAGTAATCCCACTTGCTAAGTATGTTTTATTTACTCTAGAGAAATTAAAACTTATGTTCCCACACTAAAACCTGTACATGGATGTTTATAGCAGCTTTATTTGCAATAGCACCAAACTAGAAACAACCCAAATGTCCTTCAGCTGGTGAGTGGATGAACAGTGTATATCCATAAAATGAAATCCTACTCAGCAATAAAAACAAGATAAATGTACATACATGCAATGATATGGGTGTATCTCAAATGCACTTTCTCAGTGAAGGAAGCCAGACTAAAAAGGTTATGTGTGGTGTAATCTCATCTCTATGACATTCTGGAAAAGGCAAAACTATAGGGAGGGAGAATGGATAAGTGGTTACCAAGGGTTAGGGGAGAAGGAAGGTTTGACTCTAAAGAGGTAGGATGAGCTAATATTTTGGGGTAAGGGAGCTATTCTGTATCCTGATTTTGATGGCAATTTTACAACACTGTGCATTTTGTCAAAACTCATAAAACTGTAAAAATGTGTATATTACTGTATATAAATAACAAAATTAAGCAAAAGCTAACTCCTGTAAATGCCTCGTGCACCACAGAAATAAGGTTTAGCATTATCAGATACCAAGGTTAGGGTGGTCGTGTAGTGCATTCTTTGGAAACCTAAATCTTTGCTTTAAAAACAATGGTAAAAATGTGCTGCATTCTTTGTTAACTTGAACCAGGAACAAATGGATAATTTCAGAAGCATTTCTCAGATAGTTCTAAGTATAAGTAGTATGTCATGAATCATAATTGTCAGAGAAAATTCAGCAGATTCTTCTATAGCATCCCTTGTATTTTATCAGGACAATCTACAGGACTTTTGGTACTATAACATTTAAAAGATGATGGCTCAAATTAGCCCTCTTAGTCAGTTTTGTAAACGAAGCCATCACTTGAAGAAAATGCTATGGTTTGGGCTAATATATATGCAGTTTAAAATAATTATATTACAGTCGACTTTGCACATAGAACTGAATTTTCTTTTAGAAAAATATCGTGCTATCATTTAGTCAGTCCTGGAGCAATTCTCCAAGTCACTGTAGAACTACCAATAAAGATTGATATCCTTATGGAAACTACACTCCACACACACATGCATACAAATGCTAATACAGACACAGTTTCACCAGCATAAGCAGACACACATATATACACACACTCTCACATGCACACACGAGTAGACACATATATAATGTACACACATGTAAAACACACAGGCATGTGCACATGTGTCCACACAGCATGCAAATTCACAAGCACATCTCCCCCCCACCGTGCATACTCTTTTTTCTCTCAAAAACGTAGACCATCTCTTAGAATCCAGAGTATAAGAATTGCTTAAAGGTTACAGTGTCTACCTTAAATAAAAGGAGCTTCTGCCTCAAATCCGTTTTGAAATAAGCTGGTTATAAATGAAAAACAGATGGAGAAAAGATCAGGCAATACTTGGGATTCTCAGCTAAATTCTTTGATAATATCCAAACATAATCCATTTAGGTTTGGGATGTTCACTCTTGGAACTCAGCCACCACACTGAATCCAACAGCCCCACCTCCCTGCCACCCTCAGCCCTGGCTGAACTCTCAGCTGGCAGCCAGCACTAACTTGTCATGTGTGAATGAGCCATCTTGGAAATGGATCCTTCAGCCCTTAGTTGAGCTGCCCTAGCTGATGCCATGTAGGGCAGATACAAACGCCCCTGCCAAGGCCTGCCTAAATTTCAGATTTGTGAGCAAAATTGTTGGTATTGTTTCAAACCATTAAGTCTTAGAGTGATCTGTTATGCAGCAATAGAGAACTCGTAAATGCAGAATAAAAAGATATTGAAATGACTTTATCTTCTCTCCCTTGACACTCTTTCTTCACTCTGCCATGCCACAAACGCATTCACACTCCACAATTCACCACACACACACACACACACACACACACACACATAATAGTGTAGAGGAGAGATAAGAGTTGTGAAAACTAGAGGGAGAGGAAGGGAGAGAATGAATTCATGAGTCTGATAAACTTGTACTGAGTAGTAAATGCAAGAAATCACTTCCAATATTTGAGTCAAACATGAAAGGCAGTTTAGGAATGGTGTGTCCAGAGGGTGATCTTAAGGGACAAATTTGGGGAAATGTTTCTTAGGGGGATTTCAAGAGTTTGTGGTGCCAATTTGGAGGTGCCACTGCCAGGAGATGAACTTGTTTTGCTGAAGTTCATGATCTTATGGGTAGATGTTGTTGGTTCAAGTAGAAGATTCAGTCATAGGATAGAGAACCTCTGGAATGATGGCAATAAGAACCTCTGGGCATACTCTAAAAATATGCCCAGAAGAGGAAAAGATGGGTTCTTGTAGTAGGGATAAAAGACTAGAATATTTATACATTAAATTTACACATTAGGGATATTCTCAAATGAGAAATACGACAGGGTGAACGAAGCCATCTTGGAGCATTGGCCAGGGACAAGGGTTGGTGATTAGAAGTCCCTGGAGCTGAAAGCATAAGTCCTTCCATCAAATGATAGTCATTTAGTTATTGCCTTCAATAATTATTTCAATAAATATTTATTGAGCATGTATTATGTGCTACTCATTAGAAATATGATGATGAATAAACAAATATGGTCCTTGCCCTCTTGGGGCTTATCAATTAGTTGGAGTGAGACAGAAACTAATTAAATAATGACATAAACATATAGTTAGAAGTGATGAGAGGTGTTATTAAAGAAAGTGCAGAGTTCTGTGAGAGGAAGAATTAGGAAGCCAAACATAGCTTCTGCTCTTTGGTTGGTTACAGTTTTTCTTCTCACCTCATCTTTTTCACACCCTCCAAGAATACTTTGAAAGAACCTAAACTTCATTCCTTGACTTTTTGAGTGCTTATGAATGATTTAATTTTTTATGTATATACAACTTTGAAAAGACAGTTAAAGTAGATAAATAGGAAATACACAAATTCAAAGGTCTTTATAGTCCACATAATTCTCAGTCATGAGTTTCCATTTGGGTGCTAGGGATGTGGGCAAAACAGAGGACGTAAATGTTACAACTTCTGTCTTCAAGGTACTCACACCTATCTGGTGAAACAAAGGTAACCCACATTGAAAAAAATCCTTCCATGAGACAGACCACACCATTATTAAATCCTAGATTGTGTTGAACAGGCCTTAAGTGCTAAAGAAACTCAGGGAAGCTATGATGAACCTGCTATCATCAAAAGAGGCTATAAGGAGGAGGTCGGTTTGGAAAAGGGTAGTGTTCTTGCTGTTGTTTGGTTTGGGCAATGCAGAAAGAAGCATTCCAAGTGAGGAGAGGAACAAGGGTCAAGACTCAGAGGTGGAATGAAAGTGTTGTATAGGAGTAGATAAGTTCCCGTTGCATTCATGAGGCATTATTTTACCATTGGTTTTGGGTGACATTAAATGCCTTAAAAGCAGGGTTTTTAATGAGTATAACCAAAATGGGGAGGATGGGGAAGGTGATGGGTTTGCGTGGGAGGTGAAGCTATTGGATAGATTATTTTAGAATGCATAAACATTTAAATATGACCACACGCCCAATATAGGTTCCTTCCTTGTTTATTCTACAATTAAGTTGGACAGTATGAAATTGCTGGTATTCAATCATTTTGACCTACAGAAATGTCAAGGTCATATTCTTCAACCTAATAGATCATTAAATAACACTTGTATTTGTTTACCACTTCCATCTCTAGGCAGTTCTGCACTCTTTGGAAGTTGGAAATCTAGAAATTATCAAAAATATTTTGCTGTTATAGTTGATGAATGCTGTGATATGCCACCTAGATTTTCCTGCAGGGGGAAACAATTCCTCCCCACCCACTCTGGCCAGCCTCTGGGAATACTGCTGACAGGTAGCCCTCAGCTCTTGAGCCCCTTAAGAGATTGCCTCAGCACTGCCTGGCCCAAAGTCATGCTCCCTTCCCAGGGCAGCCCGCACCTAATGACTGATTCAAGAAGGGATAGAAAGGTCTGATCATCTCACTTCAACTCATAATAAATCCTAAGCTGACTGTAGGGTCAGCTGAGACCTCCACTGACTCTAAAACACAATTTAACTTCTCTCTCTTCCCAATTTTGTTTTCTCACAACTCTTCCATAGGCTTTGAACCCAATGCATTCCCTAATAACCCTACTGCACTGTAAGCTCTGTCTCTGAGACTGTTTCCCAGTTACCTGACCTACCACAGTTGGTGCCAGATCTGACAAAGCAAATGCTGAGAATAGAATTAGGAACTGGATCACTTGCCACCCAACTGGCAATGAGAATCCCGCCACTGGTGATAGGTGGAACAGAGGGAGCTTTTGGCACAAGACAGCAGTGCCATTGTTAAAACTTTCACTGCTAGTGAAATGGAATGGTATACTGGTGGAAAGGAATGCACTAGCTGATGATATGATTCTGGCATTTAAGAAACATGAGGGAAAGAGTAACTATAAGGACAGTGGAACTGAGTGGAAACTGAAGACCAAGCCTGGGACTTAATTTTAAGAGGAAAAGAGCTCCAAAGAAGATACACTTTCCAAAAAAAAAAAAACAAGTTCTGTTATGCCAAGTTCCTGATCTGCGCTGGGAAAGAATAGGACCCAAACACAAAGGATAGAGACAGATGGGTTAATAGTCTCAATAGTTTAAATACCCAGGTTCCCCTGAACCCTCTGGCCCCTCTTCTATATAAAAAGCTAGCTCTCTCCAGTTGTTTGAAGATGATGCAGAGACGTCTACCACATAAGAAAACCTGTGTTCCCCAACCAACCCCACACCCCAGGATATGCCCCATCACCATTCTGGTCACTAGGCCAATAACCAGGGTTAAGATATATCATGGCTTCTCCAGGGAAATGATGGTCTCATAAGGTAGGAAAGGAACTCGACCTCAAAATATCTGCACTTCCCAGCCAATACATACTGGTATGAGTTGGAGGAATATAGGTGGGGCTGGATTCTGAGGGCACTTGACTAAGCAGGGGAGGGAGACATAACATAAAGTTGGAAAAGGGAGAGTTTATTGATTTGGGAGCACTCTTCCAGGAAACAGGATTTGACTCCTTGGCAAGGACTCCAAGGATGTTTCCTTTCCAAACATGGACAAAGCAATGGTTAACGTTAATTTAAATAGAAACACCAGAGTTGCCATGGCAGGTAGTGGAAGACTATATGGCAGAAGTGGGGATGCGAAAGTGGACATACTATGTAAGTCCAGAAAACCCACTGGAGGGCTGTATTTATTGGGAAGACTAAGAGGATACAGCACTTATCATCACATTTGCCAGATGTGATGGTGAGGGGACCAACATCACCAAAATGTTTTATGGTGGTAGTCTTCTGTTGGCCAATGGTGATGCTGCTATAAAAATGGCCTCACTGATAGAAATGGAGATGCTAGAAGCCAGGTGGAAGTGCTATAACCATTAGAAGCCGGGTCAATATAATTACAGTAATGAGCAACAAGTTTAGAGCAAGAGCCAGGGGACCCTGACCTTCAAAGAGTAATGGAGATGTTTAACAGAACAGACGTAGAGAATGGACTTGAGGACACAGGGAGAGGGAAGGGTAAGCTGGGACGAAGTGAGAGAGTGACATGGACATATATACACTACCAAACGTAAAATAGATAGCTAGTGGGAAGCAGCCGCATAGCACAGGGAGATCAGCTCGGTGTTTTGTGTCCAACTAGAGCGGTGGGATGCAGGGGGGAGGGAGATGCAAGAGAGAGGGGATATGGGGATATATGTATATGTATAGCTGATTCACTTTGTTATACAGCAGAAACTAACACAACATTGTAAAGTAACTATACTCCAATAAAGATGTTAAAAAAAAAAGAACATGGCATCACTAGGAGAAAAACAGAAGGCAGCTACTCAGTCCATAAAATCAAATGAAATCAAGGATAGATGATCAGGTAGCTAAGCACAATTACTCCAGTAAAAGTTCCTATTTCTTGCCCAGTTCTGGACTTGAGTCAGTTTTTGGAACAGGAACCTATTAACTGAAAGAGGAATAAGTAACTAGGAGAAAGGACCCTGCAACACGGTCGTAAGTACACCAGTAATGATTACCCCAGTCTATCCTGAGAGGGACCCATAGTTATTTACCTAGGTAACTGTACACTGAAGAAGGGGTAGTAGCCAAATATTTGAAGAACTTTTGGGCACTAGACCCAATTTGACATTGAAATCTGTATACCCAAAGCATCATGATGGACCCTCTATTGGAGTGGGGGGAAGTGAGTGCCAGGTAATAAGTGGAGTCATGGTTTGGACCACAGTGGTTCTACTGAGTCTACAGACCCACCCAGTGGTAATTTCCTTGGCCCTAAACATGTAATTGAAATGGACATCCTTAGTGGTTGGCACAACTACCAGGATGAGAGCTATCATAGTAGGGAAAGCCAAGTGGCAGCCTCTAAAATTGCACCCCCTCCAAGAAATACCAAAGATAGTAAAAAAAAATAATATCTAATCTTAGGGGAAATGGCAGAAATTAATGCCGCCCTAAAGGATGCAGTGGTGGTAGTCTTCTTCATAACTCCATTTGAGTAACCAGTCTGGTCCTTGTAAAACCTGGACATATATTGGAAGATAAAAGTGGACTACTGCAAAACAAGTAATAGCCCCAGTTTCAGCTGCTTGTGCCAGGCATAGTACCTTTCCAAATCAAATTAACATGATCTCAGGTACATGGTATGTGGCTGTTGATCTGAAAAATGCATCTATTTTTATTCTTATCAGAAATTTTGTTCACTGGGAACATACCACAGAATACTTTTACAGTCTTGCCCCAGGACTTGCCCTGTCCTCTGTCTTAAAATAGTCCAAAGAGACTAGATCAACTACACATCCCACAGAACATCATAATGGTCCTCTCTATTGATGACATCTTGCCAATCTGACTTGTTAAGCAAAAAAAAAAAAAAACCACCTAGAACATTTCCAATGTCAAGACTCACGTACTGGGGCTTCCCTGGTGGTGCAGTGGTTAAGAGTCTGCCTGCCAATGCAGGGAACACGGGTTCGAGCCCTGGTCCAGGAAGATCTCACATGCCGCGGAGCAACTAAGCCCGTGCGCCACAACTACTGAGCCTGCGCTCTAGAGCCCGCGAGCCACAACTACTGAGCCTGTGTGCCACAACTACTGAAGCCCACGTGCCTAGAACCCGTGCTCCGCAACAACAGAAGCCACTGCAATGGGAAGCCCGCGCACCACAACGAAGCGTATCCCCTGCTCGCCACAACTAGAGAAAGCCTGTGTGCAGCAGCAAAGACCCACACAGCCAAAAATAAATAAAAATAAAAAGACTCACGTACTCCAGAAAGCAGGAGATAAACCCTATGAAAATTTAAGGGACTGCCACAAATAACAACAATTTTACGACTTTAGTGGTCTAGGGTATGCCAGGACGTCCCCTTAACAATAAAGGAAACATTTTTGCATCTTGCCCCTCTCATCACAAAGAAGCACATCACTTCACAGGTCTCATTGGGCTCTAGGGGTATCTGGAAAAGTGCTTACTTCTTTGAATAGTGCTATGACCCACACATTGGGGTGACACTAAAGTCTGCCAGCTTTAAGTGAGGCTCAGAGCAGGAAAAGTTCTGCAGCAGATCCAGGCTATGATGCAAGCATCCCTATTGTTTGAATCATATGACCCAGCAGACTGTATGGTATTAGAGGTATCAGTAGTGGGGAAAATTGTGTGGAGTTTATAATAATCTCCAATCAGAGCCTCACAATACAGACCCCTGGGCTTCTGGAGGAAAGCCATATCATATACACCTTCTGAAAAAAAAACTCCTGATGTGCTCTGATAGCGATGGAGTGCCTGATCATTGGGATACCAAGTAATCATGAGGCCTAACTCATCTGGAATATTACCTATCTTGCCCAATTTTCTTTCACAAAACACTTTCAGAGACACCCTACTCACCTGCTTGATGAGATGTTTTGAATCTAATTCTCAAATCTTCCTCAGACCTAGAATTCCAGCTTAATGTTCTATATGAGCAGTAGTGTGCTGATAAACGTTTAGCCACTAGCTCTCTCAAACAAAAAGCAGTGATTTGCAGCATTTGCCAATTTCCATGTTATTAATACTCCCACCATGGCTGATTTCAAGCTACCAACACGACATGATTGAATGCAGAGTTGGGAAGAGGTACACAGTAGCCACCATTACATGGTGTTTCCACCACACAGATACAGTAGATGTTAACAACTTCAAGAAAATAGATAATAGAAAAAAATAGTGAAATAATTAGGAAGTGATGAGTTTCAAGTATTTGCTACCTTTGCTTTTTAATATAATTTCTTTAACTGTAAGTTTATATAATTTAAGTTTTAAGAATGTGTCTTTCACAGCAATCTCAAAAAATTCCTGAAAATTTAAAAACTGGCTCTCATGGCCAATATGAGCTAGTTCCCATGCACCAGTGAAAGCTTCTCACCCTGTGAGATTTTCACTAGGTGTTGAAGGTCTATAAGTAAATGGAATTTTAAGTCATTTTGGCCTAAGATTTTTGATACTTCAGTGATGGTAGCTGACTCTCAAGTTTTCTTAATTACTACTTCAATGAACTGATTCTTTTTCCCTTGGGACCTTTCCAAACTAAATTATGTCTTTTTCGGGAAATAAACAGATTTGTTTTTTGCATACTGTGGGATCACAATACAAACAGTTATTTTTTGCATATTGTGGAATCACTATAAATATTCATTAATTTGAACTCATATTTTACCTGCTAAACATGAAAGTCACGATCTCTAGATTCCAAATTAATCTAATAAGCTGCTCAGATGTACCATGTTCTCATCTTTAATGACATTAGAGTTATCTTATAAGCATGAAATGAAATGGGTAACATGAATGAACGTAATATCATTAAAAAACTTTATTATTCTCATTTCTGATGTTTCTCCAATCTGCTACCTAATAACATTGGAAGTTTCAAAAAAAGGTTACAACTTAAAATGTAAACTACCCTTAGCCTTAGAATATTGAAAAACACCATTGAATCATTTTAAGTGGATTCCTAACAAGGCATGATTAGCCTTTTCATCTTCTGCCTAGTTGCATTTGATAATTCTCAACTGACTTTTATCCCTGGAAGCAATATCACTGAAATGATAAATGAGTTTCATGAAGAACTTAACTGTACCCTCTCTCCAAAGTACTAACCATTAGAGAGAAACCATGAATGTACTGATAGTGCCTCAAAACATTCAAAAACTATTTCACTGAATTTAACAGTTTAGATTAATTATAGTAAAATTTGAGTACCCACAGTCTAATCTGTACTTTAGAGCAGGGGTCCCCAACCCCCAGTCCATGGACCAGTGCTGGTCCATGGCCTGTTAAGAACCAGGCCACACAGCAGGAGGTGAGCGGCAGGTGAGCGAGAGAAGCTTCATCTGCTGCTCCCCTTCTCTCGCATTACTGCCTGAACCATCGCTCACATTACTGCCTGAACTCGCCCCCGCCCCACCGTCTGTGGAAAAAGTGTCTTCCACGAAACCGGTCCTTGGTGCCAAAGAATTTGGAGACTGCTGATTTAGAGTAAATGTCACCTATAATGGCAATGTACTATATTACTTCCATCTAAGCTGTGGAATGATTATTTTCAGGAAATATAAGTGTCAAGCCTATCGAAAGTACATGATTATTACTAGCTTTATTTGTGTGTGTGTGTGTGTGTGTGTGTGTGTGTGTGAGAGAGAGAGAGAGCGAGAGAGAGAGAGAGAGAGAGAGAGAGAGAGCGAGAGAGAGAGAGAGAGAGAGAGAGAGAGAGATGTGCACACATACATATATATCTTGGTCATGGGGTAACTGTACTAAGATTTTTAAAAAATATTTGTTTATTTATTTACTTATGGCTGCATTGGGTCTTCGTTACTGTGCGTGGCCTTTCTCTAGCTGCGTCGAGCGGTGAGCAGGGCTACTCTTCGTTGCGGTGTTCGAGCTTCTCATTACGGTGGCTTATCTTTTTGCGGAGCATGGGCTCTAGGCACATGGGCTTCAGTAGTTGTGGCTCGAAGGCTCAGTAGTTGTGGCCCACAGGCTCTAGAGCACAGGCTCAGTAGTTGTGGCGCATGGGCTTAGTTGCTCTGCGGCATGTGGGATCTTCCCGGACCAGGGCTCAAACCCGTGTTCCCTGCATTGGCAGGTGGATTCTTAACAACTGCACCACCAGGGAAGACCTGAGATTTTTTCCTCTTTTTGTAGCTTTCATTTTCTGATAGACTTTAAATATTGACAGATTTTCTCAATAATTAATGACTCTACAGAGAGATTAGCATTAACTAATGATAAAGGAGGGCCCAGGTCCTCTGTGGTTTAAAGGATTGTCTGGGATTATTATATTTATTTCAGTTGAAGTTTCTTCTAATTACCTCATTTCTTCTTAATTGGTGTCTTCTAAAAATAAATTAAATACAATAATTAGCAATATTCATTTCTGACTTCTCTATATATCAGTGTAAATTGTACAAATATTATAGTGCACATACAAGTGTCATTTCAAGTGTCTTTTTTCAGACCTGACTTCATTTAAAGCTGTGTCATATTTGTCACATAAGTAAAAGTATTGCCCAGGTATAGGCTACATGCAAAAAAACAATCTCCTTTATAAAACCTGTTAAATTAGTACAAAATATCCATGCATTGCTTTATTAATGGACTTAATATTTTAATATAATTCCTGAAGAGAAATAAATAGAAAAAGAAACATGGTAAAATTTTTTTGAATGATGAGGCTACACTTAAATTTCTAACATCTACTTAAAATGGCTCATATTTTAACATGGGTATTTTTTGTTTTGTTGTTGGTAGTGGTGGTACTACTAGCATATAAGAGCGCAGAAAAGGAACTAGATTAAATGATTATAAACCAAATAGAACAGAATCTGCTCATCTCATCCATTTTCCTTCATAAACACCACTCTTAAGTGAAGCATAGATTAAATTAGTTATCACTTTACATGTATTCTTAGTGGTAATGATGCAGTCCCTCATCTGTGTTGCTGATGCTCTTGACGGGACATCAGGTGAGTACAGTTGAGAAATAATCTGAATTCTCTTGTCCATGTTCCCTTGTCTCCAATGGCTTCTGCTCATAAAATATTGCTGAAATGGGGTTTTGTTAAAGATTCAGTCCCTATATAAGCATTTCAGTGCCAAGTTCTACATGGAACTCTGGCATATGGTCAGACTACAGATAAAAATATATCATAGTAAGAGAAAAATAAATTAAATTAAAATTAAGTACTATTTTCAACCCATTAGTTTGTCAAAGCTCAACAAAATTGCTGAAGATGAGATCAAGGAAACTCATAGTCTCTCTTATACATTGCTAATGGGAAAATAACTAGTAAAACTGCTATGCTGGGAATTTGAGAGTATCTAGTAAAACCACCCAATGCATAATCAACAATTACCTTCTAAGAATTTATGTGACATGCACACATATGGGCAAAACGATGTATATTTAAAGATATTCATCATAGCTTTACTTGTATTAGCAAAAGCTTGCAAACAATTTAAATATCCATCAGTAAGGAATTGGTCCCCCCAAAAAGTATGATACATCCATACAGTAGAATGTTATGCCACCATTAGAAAAATGAGGAAGATTCATATATGTATGGGTATGGAAAGATTTTAAAGATATACTCCCCTTTTGCTTTATTGAGATATAACTGACATTGTGTAAGTTTAAGGTGTGCAATGTGTTGATTTGATACATTTATAAATTGCAAAATGATTATCATCATAGCCTTAGCTACCACCTCCATCCTGTCACATAATTACCATTTCTTTTTTGTGATGAGAACATTTAAGATCTACTCTCTCAGAGCAACTTTCAAGTATATAATACAGTATTATTAACAGTAACCACAATGCTGCACATTATATCCCAGAACTTGTTCATCTTATAACTGAACGTTTCTATCCTTTGACCAATATCTCCCAGTTTCCCCCACCCCCATCACCTGGTAACCACCACTCTACTCTCTGTTTCTCTGAGTTCAGCTTTTTTCGATTTTACATATAAGTGAGATCATACAGTATTTCTTTCTCTGACTTACTGAACTTAGCACAATGCCCTCATGGTTCATCCAAGTTGTCACAAGCGACAGAATTTCCTTCTTTCTCGTGGCTGAATGATATTCCATTATATGTGTACTCCACATCTTCTTTACTCACTCATTTGTTGATGGACGCCTAGGTTGGTTTACATATCTTGGCTCTTGTGAATAATGCTTCAGTGAACACGGGAGTGCTGATATCTCTTTGAGATCCTGTTTTCATTTCCTTTGGATATATACCAGAAGTGGAATTGCTGGGTCATATGGTAGTTTTATTTTTGATTTTTTGAGCAACCTCCATACTGTTTTCCATAGTAACTGCACCAGTTTACATTTCCACCAACAGTGCACAAGTGTTCCATTTTCTTCACATCTTCGCCAACATTTGTTATCTTTTGTCTTTTTGATGATAGCCATTTTAACAAGTGTGTGGTGATATCTCATTGTGATTTTAATTTGCATTTCTCTGATGATTAGTGATGTCAAGCACCTTTTCAAAGATAGACTTTTAAGTGGAAAAGAAAGGAATACATTGAGTAAATCATGGGGCCATGTATACGTATAGCTGATTCACTTTGTTATACAGCAGAAACTAACACAACATTGTAAAGCAATTATACTCCAATAAAGATGTTTAAAAAACATATACACATATTTATATGCCCATGTATGCATAGGATAGCGCTGAAAGGGTACACAAGAAACTCTGGACTGGGTGTCTGAGGGAAGGTATTGAGAAGGAGGCTTGCTTTTCACGCTAACATTTTTGAAGTTTGTATTATTTGGTTGTATTGCCTATGTAATACAAGATAATATTTTTTAAAAATTGGCAAAGCTTGGTGAGTCTTAGTTCATTCTTCCTAGAAAGACCAGGGTCTGTGTCCATATTCTGTTCATCAATTGACTGGACATATATCTCATTTAATGTGGTATTTTCCAGATCCACATTATTTTTGCCTTTCCAGATCATAGGGAAGAGTGAGAAAGAAACATTTCCCAAAGCCACAGCTTGCTTCTTAATTGATTTCTGGCAACTCCAATGAATGTATTGAACCTAGGCCTACATTTTCTCTGGGGCCTATCCCACCATGAGAAATTGCATTTACAGATGAAGGAAACAGTGCACTAACAATCACTTGCCCAAAGTGATCCTGCTTCAGTTGAGTGAGTCAGAATTTGAACCCAGGCCCATGTGATTCAACTACTCCTCAGATGCCCTGTAAAATTTTCTGGTGAATCTGTAAACTATCAATTTTTAAAGCCATTTCATTGAAGCTTCACAAATTTAATTTAAAGGCTGCAAGATGAATGGTTCTTAGATTTTAGCATGCCTCAGGATCACCCAGAGGACTTATTAAAACACAGATTCCTGAGAGAACATCTAGGGAGGGATCCAAGAATTTGCATTTCTAACAGGTTCCCAGATGCTGCTGCTGCTGGTCCAGGGACCACACTCAAAGCTAGATTGGATGATGGGGAGAGGCAGCCTCATTCTGGAGGGGGCTGTCCTCTTGCCTCTCACCTGATGGTGTAACGCAGGACTTCAGGAAAGCTAGTTCCCAAATGTACCACTGGATTTGGGTGGGTTTTTTTTAGGAATGTTAACTGCATTATTCACCTATTCCTACTGAGGTGAATGGCATACATTTTCCTCTCTCATCTTCTCTTTCATCTTCTGTAGGCATTCTTCTTTATAAGTGATTCCTCTTATTACCATAGCCTGTAGTGTGTGTAATTCTATTGATTACAAGCATGTCTACATGGTTAAATAATTCTTTCCCCTTCATTCTTCCCTAGCTGGTAAAAGTAGCTTTAAGTTCATAATAGAACTTTTAAATATTTACTGATTTGGTTCTTTCTGACATCCAGATAATATCATTTTAAAAATCCATTTTACTAATTGTGTGTGTGTGTGTGTGTGTGTGTGTGTGTGTAACATCAAACAAACTGTACTACTATTTTGCTCATAACAAACTTTGGGAGCAAGGATGTTCAGGTAAGTCTTGAAACTTAAGCACAAATGAATGAGCTTAATTTATTTAATCTAGAAAATGATTATTTAGAAATTTAAGCAATTTGGCAGCTGGGTGTGCATAAGGGGATGTGGGTGGGACTAACATGTTTTTGCCAAGACTGAGTTTTTGCCTAGTGCTCTTGGAATTTCAAGAATCTAATTAAGACTTTTGGTAAATTTGCTTTAAATCACCATAGAATTAATAAACTAGAGGCACTACAATGTCTATCAGCTCTGATTTAATTTAGATGCTCAGTCCCTTCAAACTAGATCAAGACTACAGAGAAGTACCAAATAGCGACAATTTCCAAATAGCCTGTAGGTATCTGCTGATATCCATGCTCCCACCATAGCTGTCTGGGCCAAGTAGTGATGGCTGGTTTACTGCAGCCCTCACCTATGTTTCTGAGGGATCCATGACACACCCTCCCACTACTCATAGCAGATCTGGGGACACCTCAGGCTCAAGTCACCTTTCTTCCCATCTCCTAGCTACAGAAGTATATAGCCCTCTGATGCCATGGAGCTACATTTCCCACCTCCTCCTCTTTCATAGGTGACTACTCTCTGGGTTCAGGTCTCTCTGAAGCTCAAGTTCTGTTGCTGAATTTAGATGAGTTTAGGCTCAAGGACTAAGACGTAAACACCTTGGGGGAACTTGGAACTAAGGGCAAGCGTGGTACTATTGCTGCTACATTGTGGGTTAAGTAAACTTTGTAGGCTACCCTAGACACTGAACTACTTTGTCTAACATTTTTCTTCCAGGGAAAATTACACTTCAATTTCCAAATATTTTTAAATGCTCTTTTGGAACACAATTTAGCTTTGATATTATTCCTTTAGGCCCTTTCTTTTTCTTCTCTCTTTCCCTTTTGTGTGAATTTGTTCTTTCATTCCCACCATATTCCAATCATTTAGCTCTTTGCTAAGGATCACTGGCAGGTTGGGAGCTCCTAATATTTAATCATAATTACTGAACTATTGTCACCATAATGCTTTTCCATCTTATTCCCTAATTAAACTGATACATCAGTTCACATTTCTACAACTGGCATATACAAAGTGTTAGCTTAAGAGAACTGTTTATGCTCTTATTTAAACAATAAAAAGATAATTTGAAAAACAGCCTAACAGAAATATATGTGTGGGGGTATCTTGATTGGCCTGGAACTGATGCTTAAATATGGTAGCTTGTGCAATTAAAAAGCACATCCAAAGTCCTCAATGACCTAGATTGGATAAAGTTTCCCTAACTTCAAGGGCATTCTCAAGAACAGTTAAACAATATACCATTTCATGATTGGCCTGCATCTCAGGAGTTCAGTGGGAAAAAAACTCTGGAGCTCTGTACAGAATTGGAGGTTTAGATATGTACAGACATGTCTGATGAAATGTGGATGGAAGAGATTAATAGAATTCATGAGGAATAGAAGCACTGCCAGTAGAAAGAGAAATCACCATGGGTGGGGGCAAGGTTAAGCTAGGTAACCTTGATTTAGCACAAAGTTCCCAGGGCTAGAGGTGGTAGTGGCTTCAGGAATAATGCAAGGATGAGCATAAATACCACCTGACCCAGTTTCCGACTCGATCCTCTTTGGCCACCTTACTCCTTCTTGAGCAACCGTTGTTCTGGGAAAGAGAAAGATATGTTAAAAGAAGGGCCCCTGGGATTCCCCGGTGGCGCAGTGGTTGAGAGTCCACCTGCTGATGCAGGGGACACGGGTTCGTGCCCCGGTCTGGGAAGATCCCACATGCCATGGAGCGGCTGGGCCCAAGAGCCATGGCCGCTGAGCCTGTGCGTCCGGAGCCTGTGCTCTGAAACGGGAGAGGCCACAACAGTGAGAAGCCCGTGTACCAAAAAAAAAAAAAAAAAAAAAAGAAGGGCCCCTGAAATTATTAGAGAAATGCAAATCAAAACTACAATGAGATCTAGAGCGGACCTTCAAATGTACAAGGACCCTGAGACTAGAGGGCACTTGGAAAGGTCTGACCAGAGTGACCCAGGCCCGCGGGAGAGCGGGTGCGCCTGGACCTTTGGGAGGATAAAGACGCAGGTTTTTTTTTTTTTTTTTTTGTGGTATGCGGGCCTCTCACTGTTGTGGCCTCTCCCGTTGCGGAGCACAGGCTCCGGACGCGCAGGCCCAGCGGCCATGGCTCACGGGCCCAGCTGCTCCGCGGCATGTGGGATCCTCCCAGACCGGGGCGCGAACCCGGTTCCCCTGCATCGGCAGGCAGACGCGCAACCACTGCGCCACCAGGGAAGCCCAAGACGCAGGGTTTGAAAGACTTCTTCAGAGCATAAAGAACTTCTTCTTAGAGAAAGAACTTGGAAGAACACAGGCACCAGGGCCAAAGCATGTACAAGTGGATTGTCTACAAGGGGAAGAGCTTATCTTAAATTTGAGCTGCAATCAAAAATAAAGATACATCAGAAATACAGCTACACGTGGAACTTCTCCTATAGAACACCCACCGAACGCTGGCAGAAGACCTCAGACCTCACAAAAGTTTAATAACTATATTTTATCCTACTTTATTTTGTCTTCTCCCTTTCTTTCTTCCTTTCTTCCTTCCTTTCTTCCCTCCTTCCCTCCTTTCTTCCTTCCTTCCTCCCTTCTTTCCTCCCTTCCTTCCTCCCTTTCTTCCTCCTGGCTTTCCTCCCTTT
>NC_041234.1:28477564-28487591 GCF_002837175.3 Physeter macrocephalus | reverse complement strand
AGATAGCTAGTGGGAAGCTGCCGCATAGCACAGGGAGATCACCTCTGTGCTTTGTGACCACCAAGAGGGGTGGGATAGGGAGGGTGGGAGGGAGGGAGACGCAAGAGGGAAGAGATATGGGAACATATGTATATGTATAACTGATTCACTTTGTTGTAAAGGAAAAACTAACACACTATTGTAAAACAGTTATACTCCAATAAAGATGTTAAAAAAAAAAAAAAACTACAATGAGGTACCACCTCACAGCATTCAGAATGGCCATCATTAAAAAGTCTACAAATAACAAATGCTGGAGAGGGTGTGGAGAAAAGGGAACCCTCCTACACTGTTGGTGGGGATGTTAAGTTGGTGCAGCCACTGTGGAAAACAGTATGGAGGTTCCTCAGAAAACTAAAAATAGAATTACCATATGATCCAGCAATCCCACTCCTGGGCATATACCCAGACAAAACTATAATTCAAAAAGATACATGCACCCCAATGCTCATTGCAGCACTATTTACAATAGCCAAGACATGGAAACAACCTAAATGTCCATCAACAGATGAATGGATAAAGATGTGGTACATATATACAATAGAATACTACTCAGCCATAAAAAAAGAATGAAATAATGCTATTTGCAGCAACATGGATGCAACTAGAGATTATCATAGTAAGTGAAGAAAGTCAGAAAGACAAAGACAAATACCATATGATATCACTTATATGTGGAATCTAAAATATGACACAAATGAACCTATCTCTGAAATAGAAACAAAATCAGGGACATAGAGAATAGACTGATTGTTGCCAAGGGGGAGGTGGGTAGGGGCAGGAAAGACTGGGAGTTTGGGATTAGCAGATGTAAACTATTGTATATAGGATGGGTAAACAACAAGGTCCTACTGTATAGCACAAGGAACTATATTCAGCATCCTGTGATAAACCAGAATGGAAAAGAATATGAGAAAGATATATATATATATAACTGAGTCACTTTGTTGTACAGCAGTAATTAACACAACATTGTAGTTCAACTATACTTCAATAAAAAATAAATTTAAAAAAAGAACAGCCCCCAAACTTCTTAAGCAAGACACAAAAAGCACTAACTATAGGGGGAAAATGATAACTGAGCTATACAAAAATTAAGAACTTCTGTACATCAAATGCCATCATTAAGAAAGTGAAAGGCAAGCCACAGCCTGGGAGGTGATTTTTACAATACATATATCCAACAGAAGACTCACATTTAGATTATATAAAGAATTCTTATACATTTCTAAGAAAGAGACAGACAACACAATAGAAAATGGGTGAAAGACTTGAACAGACATTTTGCAAAAGAGGGAAATGAAAGGGCCAATAAGCATCAAAAGGAGAAATACAAATTGATGCTACAGTGCAATGTTTATACACACTCATCAGAATGACTAAAATGAAAAATACAAAAATTGTCACGTGTAATGGCATCACAAGTATGTGGAGCAACCAGAACTCTCATATACTTTTGATGGGTGTGTAAATTTACACAGTCACTATGGAAAGCTCTTTGGCTCTATCTCCTAATGATGAATATGCTTATACTATGACACAGTGATAGGTATATATTCAACAAAAATGCACACATATATTCACCCAAAGACATAGTCAAGATTGTTCATAGTAGCATACTCATAATAGCCCAAACTAGAAAACACCTGCAATGGCTAATTTTATATGTCAACTTGACTTGGCCACAGGGTACCCAGATATTTGGTCAAACATTATTCTTCACATTTCTGTGAGGGTATTTTTGGGTGAGATTGACATTTAAATCAGTAGAATGAGTAGAACAGATTGCCCCCCACCAATGTGGGTGGGCCTCATCCAATCAGTTGAAGGCTTGAATAGAATAAAAGGCTGGCCCTCCTCCCAGTAAGAGAGAACTTTTCCCATCGAGAAGCCTTTAGACCGGTACATTGTTTTTTTCCTTGCTTTTAGATTTGAATAGAAACATTGGCTCTTCCTGGGACTTGAGGTTGCCAGACTTTGGACTAGAACTCCTCCATTGGCTCTCCTGGGTCTCCAGCTTGTTGACTTACTCTGTGCACCTTGGAACCATAATCATGTGAACCAAATCCTTATAATCTCTCCCTGTCTCGCTCTGTCTCTTTGTCTCTGTCTCTCTCTATATATATATATCCTATTGGGTCTGTTTCTGTGGAAAACTCTGAAATATATAACCCAAATGCCCATCAACAGTAGAATGGATTACTTAATTGTGGTATTTTTACAAAATGGATTACTGTACAGCAACAAGAATGAACATTTTACAATGACCCACAATAGAACAGATAGATCTCATAACATAGTGTTGAACAAAAATGTCAAATATACAGACAGAAAAGAGAGTAGGCAAAACTAGTTTATACTATTAGAAGACAGTTTAATGGTTATCCAAGGGAGGGTAATAGCTGGAAGCAGGTAAGAATGGGGGCCTTGAGGATGCTGGTCATATTCTATTTCTTGATCTAGGTGCTAATTACATGGACGTGTTCAGTTTGTGAAAATTCATTGATGATTTGTGTACTTTTCTGCATTCACATAGCACTTCAATAAAAAAAAAACATTTAAAGCTCTTTGCTGGGGAATATCCTCTAAAATTTCTTAAGAAGGAAAGGGGACTGAGGTACAACCTATTAACATGTCCTTTCCAGACCATATAAATTGGTAGGGACGAAGAAACATTTGAGATTCAATTTCAATATATTGACCACTAAAACCCCCTGGATATAACAAAACCAGCAAGCACAGACAGACTCTAAAAAGTGGAAAGAAGTTGGCAACCTTCCTAGAGATCTCAGAATTTGAGACACAACACTGATGTGAGTTTCCTGGGTTTCCTCATTGCCTTCCATATATCCTGGACATGGCATTGCAGAAGTCTCCAACCCAGAACTGTCAACAGGCTCAGACAAATATGTTCCAAGAAAAAGCCTGTTTTTCTCTAGCCAAAGTACTTGTAAAACAGTGATATAACAACATAAAACCTACTAGGAAATACCTATCCTACTCTGGAAGATGATGTTCCACCTCACCCCACTTCCCAACCTGGTAGAAGCAGAAAGCACACCTTGATTCCAGTGCTGGATGGTGTTGATTAGCCAAGGAAAGAACTGATCTTCCATGTCTTACCCAGAAGAAGCAGGTAGCAGTGATCCAAGTTCCCTGCTGGGAGAGTGTCAGCAGGACTAAGCAGGCAACTAATATTCTATCCCCTGCTTGGTGGAACCAGGGAAAGTTTAGATTTCCCAGGTGGGGTAGTATCAGTAGAGCCGAGTGGTGAGCTCCCACTCAGTTTCAACAAGGAGGAATGGGGCAGTGGGAGATTTTAGTTGGCACTTCACTTCTCATCTTCCCCTCTCCTGAAGTTAATGGGGCCCAGCAAGGAACTGAGCTTACACCCCCACTTGGAGACAATGAGGCAGTGTGAGTCAGTGTTCTACTTTCACTGGGAAGATGTCTGCAGGGCCAAGAGGGGTGCTGAACTTCCACTTCATCCATCTTCAATAAGGCACTGTGAGTCAGCACTTCATCTTTGCTGGGGTGGTGCAAGTGGAACCCAGTGGAAACCAGGGGCAGGCAGAACATACACACCCACCTGGTCTTCCTGCTACATGTCAACTGCCAGTTTTTAAATAAATATTAAATAGGATCCAGAATTGTATAACATCCTAAATATAAAGGATGTTTTATACAAAGAATCAGGAAAACCACAAAATAAGTGAAAAAGGACAGTTAACAGACCTTTATACAAAGAGGAATCAGATATTGGAGCTATCTGACAAGGATTTTAAAACAGCCATCCTAAAAATGCTTCAACAATCAATTATGAATTCTCTTGAAAAAATAGAAAATCTCAGTAAAGAAACAGAAGTTATAAAAAAGAGCCAAATGGAGATTATAGAACTGAAAAATACAATAACCAAAATAAAAACTCACTGGACGGGGGCTTCCCTGGTGGCGCAGTGGTTGCGCGTCCGCCTGCCGATGCAGGGGAACCAGGTTCGCGCCCCGGTCTGGGAGGATCCCACATGCCGCAGAGCAGCTGGGCCCGTGAGCCATGGCCGCTGGGCCTGCGCGTCCGGAGCCTGTGCTCCGCAACGGGAGAGGCCACAGCAGAGGGAGGCCCGCGTACCGCAAAAAAAAAAAAAAAAAAAAAAAACTCACTGGACGGGATCAGTAGTAGAGTTGAGATGACAAAGGATAGAAATCACTGAGCTTAAGGGCAAATCAATAACATTTACCCATTCGGAACAACAGAGAGGAAATAGACTGAAACAAAATGAACAGAATCTCCGGGAGAATAACCAAAAAGCTAATATTTGTACTGTTAGAATCCTAGAAGGGGAGGAGAACAGAGTGAGATTAAAAGAGAATTTGAGAAAATAATGGCTGAAAACTCTCCATATTTGGTGAAAGACATAGACCTACAGATTCAAGAAGCTGAGTCAACCCCATATAAGATAAACCTCCCCAAACTCATGCCAAGACATGTCGTAATTAAACTTCTAAAAATTAGGCAAAGAAAAAATCAAAACAACCAGAGGGAAATGGTACATTACTCATAGGCAAACACCAATTAGAATGGCAGCAGATCTGAAACCATGGAGTACAAAATGGCATGGAACAATATTTTTCAAGTGCTGAAAGAAAAGGACTCTCAACAATGAATTTTATATCTGGAAAAAATTTCCTTTTAGGAATCAAGGGGAAATACATTCTCAGGCAAAGCAAAACTAAGAAAATTTGTCATTAGTAAATATACCCTTGAATAATGGCTAAAAGACATTTTTCTAAACAGAAAGAAAATGATAACAGAAAGATCAGAATGTCAGTGAGAAAAGAATAACATTGGAATGGGTTAAAAAATAAGGGGGAAATATAATGGACTATCTTCATGAGATTCTTAAATCACATTTGAGGGTTGGAGCAAAAATTGTAACATTATTGGATATAGTATTCAATGTATGTACAGGAAGTGCTTAAAAGTTATATTTAAGAAGTGGAGAGAGTAAAGGAACCTAAGTGGAAGTAAGTTTTCTACATGTAACTCAGAATGGTAAAAGGTAGATACCAGTAGACTATGATAAGTTACATATGTATTTTGTAATCCTTAGCAAATCCTGAGAAAATTATACAAAGCAATATAATGTTCAAGTAACCTGGAGGAAGGCAAAAAAGAGAAACAGAGAAAACACACAGAAAACACATAATAAAATGGAGACTTAAGCCCTAGTATATCAATAGTTAGCTTATGTGTAACTGATCTAAATACAACAATTAAAAGAGATTGGTAGAGTTGATTTTTAAAAAAAATGATCCATCTATATGCTCTTTATAAAAAACTTACTTCAAAGACAATGACAGAAGTGGGTGTTATGGGGTTGAATTTTATCCCTCCAAAAAAGTTATGTTGAAGTTATAACCCCCAGTACCTCAGAATGTGACCTTATTTGGAAATAAGGTAATTGCAGAAATAGGTTAAGATGATGTCATACCGGAGTAGAGTGGACCCCTAATCCAATAGACTGGTGCTCTGATATGAATATGGTCATGTGAAGACACATACACAGGGAGAACATGATGTAAAGACAAAGGCAGGGATTAGAGTTATGCTACCACAGCCAAGGAAAGCCTGGAGATACCAGAAGCTGGAAGAGACAAAGGATACTCCCCTCGAGGATTTGGAGAGAGCATGGCGTAGTCAAAACCTTAATATTGTATACCTCCAGAACTGTGAGAGATTAAATTTCTGTTGTTTTAAGTCACCCAATTTGTGGTACTTTGTTATAGTAGCCCTGGAAAATTAATAACAGATTACAAGTAAAATGATGATAAAAGATATATTATGTGCCTAAGTCATCTTCACCTTCTATAACAAATACCATAGACTGTGTGGCTTAAATGACAGACATTTACTTCTCATTGTTCTGGAGGCTAAGAAGTCTAAGATTAAGGTGCTGACAAAATTGGTTCTTAGTGGGGGCTCTTCCTGGCTTGCAAATGTATCCCTACACAGTGGAGAAAGAGTGAGCACTGGTCTCTTCTTCTTATAAGGTCATTAATCCCATCATAAGGGCCCCACCCTTATGACCTCACCTAAACCTATCTACCTCTCAAAGGCCCACCTCCAAATACCATAACCTTGGTGATTAGGGCTTCAACATATGATGAATTTGGGAGGGGGCACAAACATTCAGTCCACAGCACCATGCAAACATTAATTTTAAAAAAGAATAAGTGGGGAGGTGACATTAGCAATATGGTAGAATAGGAGTTTCCAGTGCTTATCACCTCAGAGAAACATCGATTTGAACAAGTATCCGTGCATAAAAATACCTTCACAAGAGCTAAGGATTCCAGGTGAGAGGTTATAGAACCTGGATGGAGCACAGAAATAAGATACATTGAAGAGAGCAAAAAGGACAGTTCCACATTACTCATGTCATCCTTCTCCCAAGTCTTGGCAGTGCAGATCAGAAAGAGGTAAACTTCACAGTGGAGAAGGTGAGTGGAGTGAACATGTGGCTTTACCATGGACCCCAAGCTCCAGGTTAGTCTCCATGGACCCAGGCTCCAAGCTAGTACCCACTGACCCAAGCCTCCAAGCATGCCACAGTGCCAGGCTGGCTCCTGCAGCCCCAGGCTCTAGGCTGGACCCTGGAGACCAAGCTCCAGGCCCACACCTGTGACCCCAGTCTCCAAGCCAGGTCCCATGGCCCCAGCCTCAAAGACAGCCCCTGTGGACATGACTCCAGCAGGCTCAGGGTCCAGGTCAGCTCCAGTGGACCCAGAGTACAGGCCTGCCCAGTAGAACCCAGTGCCAGGCCAGCCCTCATGACCCAGGCTCCAGGACCACCCCTGCAGATCCAGGCCCCAGGCCCAACAACAAGGATCCAGCCTCCAGATCCAACACTGCAATCCTGGGTGACAGTGACACCCCTGTGGCCCCAGGTGCTAAACCTCCCCCAGTAGACTCATATGCCTGATCCACTCTATGGACCCTGGTGCCAGGACAGGCCCCATGGACTTAGGACCAGAACCATCACCCTGAACCCAGGCATCAGGTCTGCCCCACTGCCAGGTCATCCCCCATAGACACAGGCTTCAGGACAGCCCATGTGAACACAAGCTCTAAGCTTGCCACCCTGGACTCAGACTCTAGGCCCACCCATACAGACCCAGGCACCAAGACCACCAAGCTTTCCTGGAGACTACAGCAGCGAGCCTACCCACGGACCCCTGCTAGATGACCCACCCAGAATCTCTTGACGGGCTGACTGGTGAAGGACTTTCTTAGCTAAAGTCCATCCATAAGGACAGGAAGAGGTGCTTACTGCTTCAAATGTGCAGACATCAACACAACACTACAAGGATCAAGAATAATCAGCAAAACATGACACTACCAAAGGAACAAAATAAAGCATGAATAACCAACCCTAAACAAATGGAATCTACAAACTGCTCAACAAAGAATTTTAAAAATTTGTCTTAAAGAAGCTTAGTGAACAAAAAGAGAACACAGATAGACAACTAAATGAAATTGATAAAATAATATATGAACAAAATGAGAAGTTCGACAGAGAGATAGAAACCATAAAGAAGAACCAAACAGAATTCTGAAGCTGAAGAATGCAATGACTGAACTGAAGAATTCAGTAGAGAGCTTCAACAGCAGACTTGACCAAGCATTTCCTCTAAGATCAGGAACAAGACAAGGATGTCCACTTTCACCACATCTATTCAACATAGCATTGGAAGTCCTAGCCAGAGCAACTCAGCAAGAAAAAAAAATTTTTTTAAGGCATCCAAGTTGGAAAGGAAGAAGTAAAATTATCTGTTTGCATATGACATGATTGTATATATAGAAAACCCTGAAGACTCCACTAAAAAATAAAGCTGTTAAAACTAATAAATGAATTCAGTAAAGTTGAAGGATACAAAATCAACATACAAAAATTAGCTGTATTCCTATATACTAACAAAAAAAGCCATCTGAAAAAGAAATGTAGAAATCAATCCCATTTATAATAATATTAAAAAATACTCAGGAATAAATTTATCTAAGGAGTTAAAAAATCTGTACTCTGAAATCTATAAAACATTGATGAAAGAAATTGACGAAGGCACAAATAAATGGAAAGATATCTCACATTCATGGTTTGGAAAAATTTGTATTGTTTAAATGTCCATACTACTCAAGAAGATCTACAAATTCAATGCAATCCCTACCAAAATCCCAATGACTTTTTTCACAGAAGTAGAAAACAATTCTAAAATTTATATGGACCTACAAAAGACCCTGACTAGCTAAAGCAATCTTGAGCAAAAAGAGCAAAGCTGGAAGCATCACACTATCTCATTTCAAGCTATATTACAAGTCTATAGTAATCAAAACAACATGGTACTGACATGAAAGCAGAAATACAGAAAATGGAACAGAATAGAGAGCCCAGAAATAAATTCACACATTTATGTTCTATGAAATTCGATAAAGGTGCCAAGAACACCTAATGGGAAAAGGAGAGTCTCTTCCATAAATGGTGCTGGGATAACTGAATATCCACATGCAGAAGACTGAAATTGGACCCTTATCTCACACCATATACAAAAATCACTTCAAAATGAATTAACATAAGACCTGTAACTACAGAAACTAGAAGAAAACAAAGGGAAAAGTTTCTTAACATTGGTATGGGCAATGATTTTTTGGATATGACCCCAAAAGAACAGGCAGCAAAAGCAAAAATAGACAAGTAAGATTGCATCAAAATAAAAAGTTTCTTCACAGCAAAGGAAACAATCAGCAAAGCAAAAAGAAAACCTATAGAATGGGAGAACATATTTGCAAACCATACATCCAAAAAAGGGTTAATATCTAAAGCATATAAGGAACTCAGACAACTCAATAGCAAGAAAACAAATAACCCAATTTAAAAAGGGACAAAGGGGCTTCCCTGGTGGTGCGGTGGTTAAGAATCCGCCTGCCAATGGAGGGGACACGGGTTTGAGCCCTGGGCCTGGAAGATCCCACATGTCGTGGAGCAAATAAGCCCATGCGCCACAACTCCTGAGCCTGCACTCTAGAGCCCACATGCCACAACTACTGAAGCCTGCATGCCTAGAGCCCGTGCTCAGCAACAAGAGAAGCCACCACAATGAGAAGCCCGCACACTGCATCAAAGAGTAGCCCCCTCTCACCGCAACCAGAGAAAGCCCATGTGCAGCAATGAAGACTCAACACAACCAAAAATAAATAAATTAAATAAATAATTTTTTTTAAATGGGCAAAGGACGTGAATACACATTTCTCAAAAGAAGACATATAAACGGCCAACAGGTATATGACAAAATGCTCAACATCATTAATCATGGAATTGCAAATAAAAATCACAATGAGAGATTACCTTACACCAGTTAGAATGTGTACTATCAAAAAAAAAGATAAAAATGTTGAGGAGGTAAAGATGATACAAACAGATGGAGAGATATACTATGTTCTTGAATTGGAAGAATCAACATTGTGAAAATGACTATACTACCCAAAGCAATCTACAGATTCAATGCAATCCCTGTCAAGCTACCAGTGGCATTTTTCACAGAAATAGAACAAAAATTTCACAATTTGTATGGAAACACAAAAGACCCCGAATAGCCAAAGCTATCTTGAGAACGAAAAAAGGAGCTGGAGGAATCAGGCTCCCAGACTTCAGACTATACTACAAAGTTACATTAATCAAGACAGTATGGTACTGGCACAAAAACAGAAATATAGATCAATGGAACAGGATAGAAAGCCCAGAGATAAACCCACGCACATATGGTCACCTTAGTTTTGATAAAGCAGGCAAGAATATACAATGGAGAAAACACAACCTCTTCAATAAGCGGTGCTGGGACAACTGGACAGCTACATGTAAAAGAATGGATGGCTATATGTAAAAGAATGAAATTAGAACACTCCCTAACACCATACACAAAAATAAACTCAAAATGG
>NC_041234.1:28436028-28477405 GCF_002837175.3 Physeter macrocephalus | reverse complement strand
AAATGGAAATAAAAACAAAAATAAACAAATGGGACCTAATGAAACTTAAAAGCTTTTGCACAGCAAAGGGAACCATAAACAAGACAAAAAGACAACCCTCAGAATGGGAGAAAATATTTGCAAATGAAGCAACTGACAAAGGATTAATCTCCAAAATTTACAAGCAGCTCATGCAGCTCTATAGCAAAAAACAAACAACCAAATCCAAAAATGAGCAGAGGACCTAAATAGACATTTCCCCAAAGAAGATATACAGATTGCCAACAAACACATGAAAGGATGCTCAACATCACTAATCATTAGAGAAATGCAAATCAAAACCACAATGAGGTATCACCTCACACCAGTCAGAATGATCATCATAAAAAATGTACCAACAATAAATGCTGGAGATGGTGTGGAGAAAAGGGAACCCTCTTGCACTGTTGGTGGGAATATAAATGGATACAGCCACTATGGAGAACAGTTAGGAGGTTCCTTAAAAAACTAAAAATAGAACTACCATAAGACCCAGCAATCCCACTACTGGCATATATCCTGAGAAAAACATAATTCAAAAAGAGTCATGTACCACAATGTTCATTGCAACTCTATTTACAATAGCCAGGACATGGAAGCAACGTACGTGTCCATTGACAGATGAATGAGTAAAGAAGATGTGACAAGTAAATACAAAGGATTATTACTCAGCCATAAAAAGAAATGAAATTGAGTTATTTGTAGTGAGCTGGATGGACATAGAGACTGTCAAACAGAGTGAAGTAAGTCAGAAAGAGAAAAACAAATACTGTATGCTAACACATATATATGGAATCTAAAATTTAAAAAAAGGTTCTGAAGAACATAGGGGCAGGACAGGAATAAAGACGCAAACGTAGAGAATGGACTAGAGGACACGGGGAGGGGGAAGGGTAAGCTGTGACAAAGTGAGAGAGTGGCATGGACTTATATATACTACCAAATATAAAATAGTTAGCTAGTGGGAAGCAGCCGCATAGCACAGGGAGATCAGCTCAGTGCTTTGTGACGACCTAGAGTGGTGGGATAGGGAGGGTGGGAGGGAGACGCAAGAGGGAGGAGATATGGGAATATATGTATATGTATAGCTGATTCACTTTGTTATAAAGCAGAAACTAGCACACCATTGTAAAGCAATTATACTCCAATAAAGATGTTTAAAAAAAAAAGTGTTGGCGAGGATGTAGAGAAAAGAGAACCGTGGACCCTGTTGGTGGGAATGTAAATTTCATTATTGAAAACACTATGGAGGTTCCTCAAAAAATTAACAGTAGAACTACCATATGATCCAGCAATCCCACTGAAATCAACATTTTGAAGAGATATCTGCACTCTTATATTCACTGCAGCATTATTCATAATGGCCAAGATATGGAATCAGCTTAAGCATCCATCAATGGATGAATGAATAAAGAAGATATGGTATATACACAGTGGGATATTATTCAGACTTAACAAAGAAAGAAATCCTGTCATTTGAGGCAACTTAGATGAGACTGGAGGATATTATGCTAAGAGAAATAAGCCAGGCACAGAAGGACAAATATTGCATGATATCACTTATATGTGAAATCTAAAAGAGTTAAACTCATAGAAGCAAAGAATAGAATGGTGGGAGCCAGGGGCTGGAGGAGGGGGAAATGGGGAGATGTTAGTCAAAGGGTACAAAGTTTCAGTTATGTAGGATGAATAAGTTCTGGAGATCTAATGTACAGCATGGTGACTCTTGTTAATAATACTGTATTATATACTTGAAAATTGCTAAGAGAGTAGATCTTAAATATTCTCACCACACATACCACACAAAAAAACAACTATGTGAGGTGGTAGACATGTGGATATGTTAATTACCTTGATTGTGGTAATTATTTCACAATGTATATGTATACAAAACAACAAGATGTACACCATAAATATATATAATTTTTTGTCAATTATACCTCAGTGAAGCTGGAGAAAGTAACCAATTAAAAATAATAAAATAAAAATGGGAAAAAAGCAGAAGTAGCTATAATAATATCTGGTATAGTGATTTCAGGGCAAAGAAAATTATGAACACAAAGAGTTACATTATATAGTGATAGAAGAATCCATTCACAAGGAAGACATAACAATCCTAAATGTGTATGCACCAAACAACTGAGCTTCACTATAATGAAGCAAAATCCGATAGAGCTGAAAGAGAATGAACAAATCCACAATTATACTTGAGGAATTCAATATCTCCCTCTCAGCAATTGATAGAACTGCTAGACATCAAATAAGCAAGAATGCAGGAGAACTGAGCATTATCACCAACCAACAGAATATAACCGACATGTATAGAACTCTCCATGCAACAACAGCAGAATATACATTTTTTCTTAGTGCCCATGGAACTATCACCAAGATAGATCATAGCATGGGCCTTAAAGGAAATTTCAACAAGTTTAAAAGAATTGAAACCATACAGAATATGTTCTCTGACCATAATGAAATCAAACTAGAGATAAATAACAGAAAAATATCCAAACACTAGGAAATTAACAACACAATCCTCAATATTCCTTTGACCATAGAAGAAGGCTCAAAGGAAATTGAAAATAAAAATACAACATATCAAAATATTTGAGATATAGCTAAAGCAGAGAAGAAAATTTATAGCACTAAATACATACATTATAAAAGAAGAAAGCTCTTAGATCAATAATCTAAGTTTTACCTCAAGAAACTAGGAAAAGAAACAAAAAATAAACCTAAAGCAGGCATAAAGAAGGAAATAACAAGAGGATAAATCAATGAAATTGAAAACAAGAAAATAATAAAATCAATATAACAAAACTTTGGTTCTTCAGAAAAAAATCAGTAACATTGATAAACCTCAAGAAAATTAAAAGAGAAGACACAAATCACCAATATCAGGAATGAAACAGGGATCCTGTTTCATTAAAACAGATCCTGTAGTCATTAAAAGGAAAATAATGGGATACTACAACTAACTTTACATTCATAAATTTGACAACCTAGAAGAAATGGGCCAATTTCCTAGAAACAACAAACAATCAAAACTCAAGAAAGATGAAATACACAATCTGAATAGCCCTACAAACATTAAAGAAATTGAATTTGTAATTAAAAAGCTAACAAAGAAGATATCTTTAGGCCCAGATGACTTTACTGGAGATACTAACAAACATTTAGAGAAGAATTAACACCAATTTACACGATCTTTTCCAGAAAGTCTCAGAGTAGAGAACACTTCTCAATTCATTTTATGAGTCTAGTATTACTTACACCAAATTTGGAATAAGACAATAGGAAAAAAGAAAACTACACACCAATATCTATCATGAAATTAGAGGCAAAAACTTCAACAAAAATATTATCAAATTCAATCCATGAATACAAAAAAAGAGGAACTTCCCTGGTTGTCCAGTGGTTAAGACTCTGCACTCCCAGTTCAGGGGGCATGGGTTTGATCACTGGTCAGGGAACTGAGATCCCACAAGCTGTGTGATGCAGCCAAAAAAAAAATCAGTATATTCCATAGCATCAATAAGGTAAATAATAAAAACCATATGTTCATATCAATTGATGCAGAAAAATTATTTGACAAAACCCAACACCCATTTGTGATTAAAAACTCTCAGCAAACTAGGAATAGAGGGAAATTTCTTCAACTAGATAATGAACATCTATGAAAAACTTACAGCTAACATCATACTTAATGGAGAAGGGTTGAATGCTTTCCTTGTAAGATTGGAAGCAAGGAAAAAAATGTCCATTCTTACTGCTCTTGTTCAACATAGTAGTGGAAGTTTTAAACACTACAATGTGGCAAGGAAAATAAATATAAGAAATAGCAATTGAATAGGAAGGAAAAAACTGTCCTATTTTACAGATTACATGAGACTATCTACATAGAAAATCCCAAGGAATCTATAAAAATCTAGAACTAATAAGTTAGTTTAACAAGGTCAAGGATACAAGATAAAAGCATAGAAATCAATCTCATATCTATGTATTAACAATGAACATGTAGAAACCAAAATTAAAGCACAATACCTTTTATACTTGTTCTAAATAAAATTAAATACTTAGGTAGAAACTTAAGAAAAAATGTACAGTATCTCTATTTTGAAAATTACAAAATGCCGATGAAAGAAATCAAAGAAGAAATAAAGAAATGGAGAGATATATTGTGTTCATGGATTGGAAAGACGAAACATAGTAAAGATGTCAGTTCTCCCTAAACTGGTCTGTAGGTTAATGCAATTTCTATAAAAATACTAGCAAAGCTTTTGTGGACATAGACCAGCTTATTCTAAAATTTAAATGGAATGCATAAGTCCTAGTACATTCATAGGCAAAAAATTAATCCCAACCTGAGTCTCATGCCTTCTACAATTTATAAAGAACTTTCAGAACTTATCTGTAAAAAAAAAAAAGGAAACAACCCAATTAGAAGATGGGCAAGACATGAACAGCATTTTGATGGCAAGGATATACAGGTTGTAATAAGCACATGAAAAGATGTTCAACATCTTTATTCATTAGAGAAATGTAAATTAAAACATGAGACATCACTATAAACTTATCATAATGGTTAAAATTAAAAATTGTGACAACACCAAATGCTGGCAAGGAGGTGGAGAAAGTGGATCACTCATACTTTGCTGGTGGGAATGAAAAATGGTACAGCCATTCTGGAAAAGAGTTTGTCAGTTTATTGGAATGCAAACGTGTAATTACCATACAACCCAGCAATTGTACCCTTGAGCATTTGCCCCAGAGAAATGACAACTTATGTTGTCATTAATCTTCATAGCACAAAAACCCATACATTAATTTTCATAGCAGTTTTATTTATAATAACCAAAACTGGAACCTACTCAAATGCTTTTCAAAGGTGAATGGATAAACAAACTCTGGCATACCCATGCAGTGGAACACTGCTCAGCAATAACAAGGAATAAAATATTGGTACATGCAATAACATGGATGAATCTCCATGAAATTATGCTGAGAGAAAATCTCAAATGGTTATATATTTTATGATTCCATTTATATAATCTTACTGAAATGACAGAATACAGAAATGAAAATAGACTAATGATTGCTAGGAGTCAGGGATGGAAGATAGGAGGCAATGGGGAGGAAGAAAGTGGGCATAAATATAAAAGGGCAACTCAAGGAGTCCTAGTGGTAATGGAACTATTCAGTATCTTGACTGTATCAATATCATTAACATGGCTGTGCCATTGTACTATAGTTTTGGAAGATGTTACCATTAAGGGAAACTGGGTGAAGGGTACACAGGATCTCTTCCTATTATTTCTTACAACTACATGTGAATAATCTCAAAATAATAAGTTTAATTTAAAAGTCCATTATTTTCGGAAAACAGTATGGAGGTTTCTCAAAAAACTAAAAATAGAACTATCATATGACCCAGCAATTCCACTCCTGGGTATACATCCAGAAAAACCAAAAACACTAATGCGAAAAGATACATACACCAAGTTGTTCATAGCAGCATTATTTACAATTGCCAAGATATGGAAGCAACCTAAGTGCCCATCAACAGATGAATGGATGAAGAAGATGTGGCATACATATACAATGGAATATTACTCAGCCATATAAAAGAAAAAAATTTTAACAGACGAATGGATAAAGAAGGTATGGTGTGTACACACACACACACACACACACACACACACACACACACACACACACACACACACAAGGGAATACTACTCAGCCATGAAAAAGAATTTTGCCATTTGCAGCAACATGAATGGACTTGGAGGGTATTATGCTTAGTGAAATAAGTCAGACAGATAACTAAAAATACTGTGTGCTATCACTTATATGTAGAATCTAAAAAATACAACAAACTGGTGAATATAACAACAAAAAAAGTAGACTCACAAATATAGAGAACAAACTAGTGGTTACCAGTGGGGAGAGGGAAGGGAGGAGGGCCAATATAGGCATAGGGATCAAGAGATACAAACTACTATATATAAAATAAGCTACATGGATATACTATACAATATGGGGAATATAGCCAATATTTTATAATAACTATAAATGGAATATAACCTTTAAAAATTGTGAATCACTATATTGTACATCCATTATTTTGTAGCATCTGAATGCTATAAATATATATTATATATAATTTATATATAAAATTTATTACCTGGTGAATATGCAGTTCATCCTTTCCTCTAGATCAGTAGTTCTCAAAGAGTGCTCAAAGAGACCTTTTTAGAGGGTTCACAAGATCAATTCTATTTGCATATTAATACAAAGACTAATTATTCTGAGTATATACAAATATGTAATTATATTATACTAATTAATACTAAAATTACTAATGTTGCCTTTTTTACTGAGTTGACATATGTTGCATGAATGGTGCAGATGCAGTGGTAAACTGCTGGTGCCTTAGCATGAATCAAGGCAGTGGCGCCAACTATACTAGTAGTGTTCATCTTTGTCTTCTTCATTACCATACCCTCACAGTAGAAAACAAAACAACACAAGAAGAAACACAAGCAAACAAAAACAAAAAACAAATTTTATTTATTTATTTATTTCATGTCCTTGATGCTAAAGTAAATTACTAATTTTATTTAATCTCAACCTTGAAATACACAGAATAGTATAGTACTCTGTGTGATGAAATGGAAAGCATGAATAAAGCAGTTCCATTGCATACAGAAGCATGATGGTTTTCTCTAGGAAAAGCACTTGTGCAACTGAGTAGTGAGCTGAACTAGCCTCTTTTTTCTTCAAACACCATTTTTTTCTTGAAAATAACTGACAGTCAAGCTATGGCTATTCAGATTTGGGTATTTGGAAAACATTTTCTTCAAAATGAAAAAAAGGAGCCTGTCATTTCAAGGGAAACAATTGAAAGTATCTGTTGCCAGTGATAAGATTTGAGCTTCCACTGAAAATTAGAAATTTGGAAAACTTGTACCTGCTACTGTGAGCTTGACAGCTTCTCAAGACTTTCTAATGAGATCAGTTGTGACATTAACAAATGTGATTTTTGAGATTGTATAATGAAATGTGTCAACAAGTCAGTGAGCTAGTATTTCCCAAATGACCAGTACATGATGCTACAAAATCATGCATGGGTAAAAGATCCATTCTAAGTATAAGACAGAGTGATGGGTTGTAATGTAACAATAGCATATGAAAAGTTCATTAACATACTTTCAGATTCTGCATGGCAACTAGCCTTTAAGAAATAGCCACTTGTCAAATTTTATTGTAGTATTAGAGAAGAATATCCACAATTGTCAGAAAAGGCTCTTAAAATACTCCTCCGTTTTCCAATGACACATCTGTGTGATGTTTTGCTTCATATACTTCCACGAAAACGTCTTAACAGCTAGAATGCAGAAGCAAATATGTGAACTCAGCTGTCTTCTATGAAACCACACATTAAAGGAATTTACCAAAATGTAAAACAGTTTACTCTTCTCAATAAAGTTTTTGTTTTGGAAAATGTTATTATGTTGACATGTAACTAATGGATTTATTATTTTAAATAAATCAATAAATACATATTTCTCAAAGTTGTCATTTTAATTTCTAATAGAGTAAATATTTATAGATATAACCCACATAAACAAAGGTACTTTGAAGCCCTCAATAATTTTTAAGAGTGTAAAGCAGTCCTGAGACCAAAAATTTTAAGAAATGCATCAAGCCAGACTAACAAAGAGTTTTCATCTGGATCAATTTGCAATGTCTCTTCATGGAGTTACTATTACTGAGCTAGCTCATTTAAGGCCTTATACCATCAAACTTTTTTCTTTTTCTTTTTCTTTTCTTTCCTTTTGGAGAACAGTCTTAGGAAACATCTGTACTCACTGTGAGGATATGAGGACTTCATCTATTCTATTTCCCAGTGTCCTCTTTCAATGGCCTATGGGACAAAAGTCTTATGTATTAGTACTAGAAAAAGCTATATTTCTGAACAACTGGCTTGTTAAAATCTCATGAACACTTGTGGATATTGTACTAGTTGTGTTTTCCCTTTTGCTTTGCCTGCTGAGCTCAGAGCCAAGCGTGCAGGGTATTTCTAGATGTGTAGGGATTTATGGCCTTCACGTCTAATCTTACTTCAGAATCATCCAATCCTCATTCCTCTATTTTCCCTCATCTTTTTGTCTCATCTATTTGTTTTTGCTAAGTTTATAGTCTGAATTCTGCAACCCCTTTAAGTGTGTTTGGAAAATAGAGTAAGGGGAAGGAGAAGAAGAAAAGAAAGGTGAAATCTGCAATATAACCTATAAATAAACATGTGGAAGCTTCTCTGCTTACCTAAACTGCCCGGAGAATCAATCCTCTTAAGTCTCCCAGGTGCAAACCAGGAGCATTAAGCCCAGAAATCAGAAAGAACCATGGCAACAGGTTGGTTGGTTGGTTGGTTTCCTGGGGAGGAGAGAAAAATGGTCTTCCTTATGCATCCTGACAGCAAGCCAGTTCTTTCTCCCCATAATTAATCACTTTCCTAAGAGAAGATTATAAGCCTTTTCTTTTATGCTGAGGATGAGAATGATGAAGAAAGTAAGCAGGGGAAATCAGTGAATTGAGACCAAGTTGCCAGGGAAATGCCCCTTTGGAAATGTGTTTAAGTCTCTTCTTGGTCAGGGACAAGGTCTAGAAGGCAGGTACAAAATATGACTGAGATCCCAATTATTAGGAAGAGCCCTGGGATGTCAGACAGAAAACCTAGGTTCTAGTCCTAATTATTTCACTAATAAACTATGTGACTTTAGGTAAACCCTTTAAAATCTTGAGCGTCTGTTTTTTCATCTATAAGGGAGACCATAGATATGAACATAATCTTGAAAAGGGCAGATGATATTTACAGTGCTGTGCCTGAGGGTGACTCTGCACTGTGTCATTGCTGTGGCCTTTTAGCGCTTTTAATTCACTGGACTAGTTCAACTGGAAAATATAGTTAGCCCCCGAATAATACAAGAGATAGAATATACATCACTCTAGTTAATAAAGATGTATCTAATAGAGCCTTATGTTTGTATAGTGTGTTACCGGGACTAAACCTCCAGTGCACCATCTGCTATGGCTCACACCCTTATCTAGGATCAACACTAGATCCCAATCCCTATTGTCATTTCATGGACATCACTCAAGCAATTCGCCCCTGTCTCCTACATGATTTTTTAAAAATCTCTGCTGCATCACTCTTGTCAGCGTATAACCACGCACTGACATCCATTAACCAGATCTGCGCTTAACTACCCACACCCTGCCCCAGCCTGTTCTTTCTGTAGCCTCCCACATCTCAAAAATTGTAACTCCAATCTTCTGGCTGCTCAAAATACCAGAGTCATCTTTAACTCATGTTTCTCACATATTCAATCAGTAAATCCTGGTGGCCCTGTCTTCAAACTAAATCCCAAATCTGATCTCTACCTCCCTGGTCCATGCAGTGATCGTTGGTTACTGGCTTCCACTTTTGCTCCTCATATAGTCCAGCTTGCCTGAGGAAGCCTTCTATACCATGAATCAAATTATATGTTGCCTGCTCTTTTCTACCAATGACTTCCATTCACTTAAAATAAAAGCCAAGTCCATGGTTTTCAAGGCCCTACATCAGCTGGTCTCTTTGTTACCTCTTCTACTTCATTTCCCACCAGATTTTCTCTCACTTAGTGTCCTCCATCCATAATGGCTTCTTGCTATTTCTTGAATATGCCAAACATGATCCTATCTCCAGGCTTTCAGATTTGATGTGTTCTTTGTCTAGAACACTGTCACCAATATTGTCAAATAGCCTGCTTTGTTACTTCCTTCAGTCCCACACATTGCCTCATCAGACAGGCCCTTATTAGCCACCCTATTTAAAATAGTAACCCCTATCCATCTCTATTTGCTCACATTGCTCTGTTTCTCTTTATACAACTTCACATAATGTGATATATATTTATTCATCTCTATATTAACTGTTTCCCACTTACAGTGTAGGTTCCATGAAAAAAGAGACTTGATCTACTTTTTTCTCTATGTCTCTAGTACCCCAGCCACCTGGTTGATATTCAATAAGTATTTGGGGAATGAATGCATAAATGAATATATTAAGTATTAAATGAATGCTCATTTTCCCATACACCTTTACATGCATTATATTAATATTCAACTTTTACTTACCAGAAACCTGTGAGGTGTCAAAGCAAGCATTGCTTTAAATTTGAGAGCATTGCTCTCAATTTACTATTGTATGGTCAGATAGCTTTTTTAACCAAGTGACTATGTCCCTCTGATGGGCTTAAGGAGACACAGACAACCATGACACAGGGCATGCCCTCATAGGCAGGGTCAAAGATGTTTTTTCAACCTAATATGAAATGCTATGGAAATATCAAGAAAAGGGCCTCAGTCCGACTGGAGGGTCCAGTGAAGGCTTTTTGGAGGAGATGACAGTGAGCTGAATCCTAGAGGATGAGTGTAAATTAACAGTTTGCCAAAGAAATGAACAGTCTCTCCTCTGGAACAACACAGTTCATGAGGGAATCTCAAGCACTTCAATATCACTTAGGCTGTTGGGAGTTGGGTGGTGGGTAGAGAGAGATGACCATGGTGAAGGAAACAGGATCCAGTCATAGAGGACTTTGTGTACCATGAGGAGCATGTGACCCATTTTTCTCATAATTTTTAGCACCTGGAAGGTTTTAGGCAAGGAAATGACTTGACTAGAGTTGCAATAATAGATATTGGAGCTGAAGTCAGAGTTTAAGAGATTGGCTCCAAAATGTAAAGCTCATTGAAAAATCAGGATGTGGCCCAACTATTCTGACGCTGAATGCAGGCCTCTTCCCCACTGCACTGCTCTGCCTCTATCCCATTCCCAAGCTTATACATTTATCTTAGCTTGGTTGTGTCTAGAAATAGCTACCCTCAGAGCAATATGTATGCTCACAAAACTGGGAAGGAGCTAAACTTTGTTTTACAAATTATCCAAAGGCACATCCCCCAGAATAAAGGCAAGAGGGAAATGTATTCACTGGCTTTCCCTTCCTCAGAATCACAGTGGAGCACATCTTGTTTTGTTCTTCCTCTTTAGTTTTTAACCTGCCTTACTAACATCCCCACATCCTGAATACACACTACATGGTGTCTTGTCTGAGCCATTGCTCTGTTTTTGATGGCAGTTGTTTAGCCGGATCTTTGCCAATATTAACAGGGTGGGAAGTTCATTATTTCTGTATTTTAAAGACCTCTTTTCACTTCAATCACAATAGGTGTAGCAATGTTATTTTTAGTCCATAACTCTCCTAAACAAGTAATGTTTTTCATGTTACTCTGTAGTCTCTTTCTCCTAAGTTTAATAGTACTGGGCTTCTCCCAAAATTCCTGTGATATTTTAAGCGCCAGGATTTAATCACATTGGTGTGTGCCACAGACAAGTGTCCCCTCAAGTCCTACAGTTTTCACAAAAGTGGCTTAGCATGGAAATTAATACAGAATTTCCCACATTTCTTATAAATGTCTCTTTAGTTTTCTCAATATTGAGTTCACTATATTTCCTAAGATAAAGCAATACAATGATCCTTGAAACATGCCAAGGATGTGGATATGAGTCAGGAAAATGCTGAAATACGCAGGGCATGGAGTGTGATATAACTGAACTTAATGGAGGGTGGAATTATTATTTATTGGGGTATAGTTGTTTTACAATGTTCTACTGTACAGCAAAGTGGAGGTCCCTGTGCTATATAGCATGTTCTTATTAGTTATCTATTTTATACATATTAGTGTATATATGTCAATCCCAATTGCCCAATTCATCCTACCCCTCCCCTTTCCCCCCTTGGTGTTCATACGTTTGTTCTCTACATCTGTGTCTCTATTTCTGCCTTGGAAACCGGTTCATCTGTACCATTTTCCTAGATTCCTCATATATGCATTAATATACGATATTTGTTTTTCTCTTTCTGACTTACTTCACTCTGTATGACAGTCTGCAGGTCCATCCACATCTCTACAAATGACCCAATTTCGTTCCTTTTATGGTTGAGTAACATTCCATTGTATATATGTACCACATCTTCTTTATCCATTCACCTGTTGATGGACCTTTTTGTTGCTTCCATGACCTGGCTATTGTAAATAGTGCTGCAATGAATAATGTGGTACATGACTCTTTTTGAATTATGGTTTTCTCAGGGTATATGCCCAGTAGTGGTATTGTTGAGTCATATGGTAGTTCAATTTTTAGTTTTTTAAGGAAGCTCTATACTGTTCTCCATAGTGGCTGTATCAATTTACATTCCCACCAACAGTGCAAAAGGGTTCCCTTTTCTCCACACCCTCTCCAGCATTTATTATTTGTAGATTTTCTGATGATGCCCATTCTAACCAGTGTGAGGTGATAACTTATTGTGGTTTTGATATGCATTTCTCTACTAATTAGTGATGTTGAGCAGCTTTAGCTGCTCCGTGGCATGTGGGATCTTCCCGGACTGGGGCACGAACCCATGTCCCCTGCATCGGCAGGTGAACTCTCAACCACTGCGCCACCAGGGAAGCCCCTGAGCAGCTTTTCATGTGCCTCTTGGCCATCTGTAAGTCTTCTTTGGAGAAATGCCTATTTAGGTCTTCTGCCCATTTTTGGATTGAGTTGTCTGGTTTTTTGATGTTGAGCTGCATGAGCTATTTGTATATTTTGGATATTAAGCCTTTGTCAGTTGTTTCGTTTGCAAATATTTTCTCTCATTCTGAGGGTTATCTTTTCATCTTGTTTATAGTTTCCTTTGCTGTGCAAAAGCCTTTAAGTTTCATTAGATCCCATTTGTTTATTTTTGTTTCTATTTCCATTACTTTAGGAGCTGGGTCAAAAAAGGTCTTGCTGTGATTTATGTCAAAGAGTTTTCTTCCTATGTTTTCCTCTAAGAGTTTTATAGTGTCCACTATTACATTTAGGTCTTTAATCCATTTTGAGTTTATTTTTGTGTTTGGTGTTAGGGAGTGTTCTAATTTCATTCTTTTCCATGTAACTGTCCAGTTTTCCCAGCACCACTTATGAAGAGACTGTCTTTTCTCCATTGTATATCCTTGCCTCCTTTGTCATAGGTTGGTTGACCATAGGCACATGGTTTATCTCTGGGCTTTCTATCCTATTCCATTGATCTGTATTTCTGTTTTTGTGCCTGTACCATATTGTCTTGATTACTATACCTTTGTAGTATAGTCTGAAGTCAAGGGGTCTGATTCCTCCAGCTCCAATTTTTTTTTCCTCAAGATTGCTTTGGCTATTTAGGGTCTTTTGTGTCTCCATATGAATTTTAAGAATTTTTGTTCTAGTTCTGTAAAAAAATGCCATTGGTCATTTGATAGGGATTGCATTGAATCTGTAGATTGCTTTTGGTAGTATAGTCATTTTCACAATATTGATTCTTCCAATCCAAGAACACAGTATATCTCTCCATCTGTTTGTGTCATGTTTGATTTCTTTCATCAGTGTCTTACAGTTTCCTGAGTACAGGTCTTTACCTCCTTAGGTAGTTTTATTCCTAGATATTTCATTCTTTTTGTTGCAATGGTGAATGTGATTGTTTCCTTAATTTCTCTTTCCCATCTTTCCTTGCTAGTGTGTAGGAATGCAGGAGATTTCTGTGCATTGATTTTATATCCGGCAACTTTACCAAATTCACTGATTAGCTCTAGTAGTTTTCTTGTGGCATCTTTAGGATTTCCCATGTATAGTGTCATGTCATCTGCAAACAGTTACAGTTTTACTTCTTCTTTTCCAATTTGGATTCATTTTATTTCTTTTTCTTCTCTGATTGCCATGGCTAGGACTTCTAAAACTATCTTGAATAATAGAGGTGACAGTGGACAGCCTTGTGGACAGTCAGGCTATCCACTGTCACCTCTATTATTCAACTATTTTGAATAATAGCAGTGACAGTGGACAGCCTGATCTTAGAGGAAATGCTTTCAGTTTTTCACCATTGAGAATGATGTGTGTTGTGGGTTTGGCATATATGGCCTTTATTATGTTGAGGTAGGTTTTCTCAATGCCCACTTTCTGGAGAGTTTTTACCATAAATGGGTGTTGAATTTTGTCAAAAGCTTTTTCGGCATCTATTGAGATGATCATATGGTTTTTATTCTTCAACTTGTTAATATGGTGGATCACATTGATTGATTTGCTTGCATTGAATCTGTAGATTGCTTTTGGTAGTATAGTCATTTTCACAATATTGATTCTTCCAATCCAAGAACACAGTATATCTCTCCATCTGTTTGTGTCATGTTTGATTTCTTTCATCAGTGTCTTACAGTTTCCTGAGTACAGGTCTTTACCTCCTTAGGTAGTTTTATTCCTAGATATTTCATTCTTTTTGTTGCAATGGTGAATGTGATTGTTTCCTTAATTTCTCTTTCCCATCTTTCCTTGCTAGTGTGTAGGAATGCAGGAGATTTCTGTGCATTGATTTTATATCCGGCAACTTTACCAAATTCACTGATTAGCTCTAGTAGTTTTCTTGTGGCATCTTTAGGATTTCCCATGTATAGTGTCATGTCATCTGCAAACAGTTACAGTTTTACTTCTTCTTTTCCAATTTGGATTCATTTTATTTCTTTTTCTTCTCTGATTGCCATGGCTAGGACTTCTAAAACTATCTTGAATAATAGAGGTGACAGTGGACAGCCTTGTGGACAGTCAGGCTATCCACTGTCACCTCTATTATTCAACTATTTTGAATAATAGCAGTGACAGTGGACAGCCTGATCTTAGAGGAAATGCTTTCAGTTTTTCACCATTGAGAATGATGTGTGTTGTGGGTTTGGCATATATGGCCTTTATTATGTTGAGGTAGGTTTTCTCAATGCCCACTTTCTGGAGAGTTTTTACCATAAATGGGTGTTGAATTTTGTCAAAAGCTTTTTCGGCATCTATTGAGATGATCATATGGTTTTTATTCTTCAACTTGTTAATATGGTGGATCACATTGATTGATTTGCATATATTGAAGAAGACTTGCATCCCTGGGATAAATCCCACTTGATCATGCTGTATGATCCTTTTAATGTGTTGTTGGATTCTGTTTGCTAGTATTTTGTTGAGGATTTTTGCATCTATATTCATCTGTGATATTGGTCTGTAATTTTCTTTTCTTGTAGTATCTTTGTCTGGTTTTGGTATCAGGGGGATGGTGGCCTCGTAGAGTGAGTTTGGGAGTGTTCCTTCCTCAGCAGTTTTTTGGAAGAGTTTGAGAACGATGGGTGTTAGCTTTTCACGAAATGTTTGATAAAATTTACCTGAGAAGCCATCTGGTCCTGGGCTTTTGTTTGTTGGAAGATTTTTCTTTTTTAACATCTTTATTGGAGTATAATTGCTTTACAATGGTGTGTTAGTTTCTGCTTTATAACAAAGTGAATCAGCTATACATATACATATATCCACATATCTCCTCCCTCTTGCCTCTCCCTCTCACCTTCCCTATCCCACCCCTCTAGGTGGTCACAAAGCACTGAGCTCATCTCCCTGTGCTATGAGGCTGCTTCCCACTAGCTATCTATTGAACATTTGGTAGTATATATAAGTCCATGCCACTCTATCACTTCATCCCAGTTTACCCTTCCCCCTCCCTGTGTACCCAAGTCCATTCTCTACGTCTGTGTCTTTATTCCTGTCCTGCCCCTAGGTTCTTCAGAACCATTTTTTTTTTCATTTCTTTTTATGGCTGAGTAATATTCCATTGTATATATGTGCCACATCTTCTTTATCCATTCATCTGTCGATGGACACTTAGGTTGCTTCCATGTCCTGGCTATTGTAAATAGAGTTGCAATGAACATTGTGGTACATAACTCTTTTTGAATTATGGTTTTCTCAGGGTATATGCCTAGTAGTTGGAGTGCTGGTCGTATGGTAGTTCTATTATTAGTGTTTTTTTTTAAGATCTTTATTGGAGTATAATTACTTTATAATGGTGTGTTAGTTTCTGCTTTACAACAAAGTGAATCAGTTCTACATATACATATGTTTTTTAAGGAACCTCTATACTGTTCTCCATAGTTGCTGTATCAATTTACATTCCCACCAACAGTGCAAGAGGGTTCCCTTTTCTCCACACCCTCTCCAGCATTTATTGTTTGTAGATTTTTTCATGATGGCCACTCTGACCAGTGTGAGGTGATACCTCATTTTAGCTTTGATTTCATTTATCCAATGATTAGTGATGTTGAGCATTCTTTTATGTGATTCTTGGCAATCTGTATACCTTCTCTGGTGAAATCTCTATTTAGGTCATCTGCCCATTTTTGGATTGGGTTGTTTGATTTTTGCTATAGAGCTACATGAGCTGCCTGTAAATTTTAGAGATTAAGCTATTTTCAGTTGCTTCATTTGCAAATATTTTCTCCCATTCTGAGGGTTGTCTTTTCATCTTGTTTTTGGTATCCTTTGCTGTGCAAAAGCTTTTAAGTTTCATTAGGTCCCATTTGTTTATTTCTGTTTTTATTTCCATTTCTCTAGGAGGTGGATGAAAAAGGATCTTGCTGTGATTTATGTCATAGAGTGTTCTGCCTATGTTTTTCTGTAAGAGTTTTATAGTTTCTGGCCTTGTATTTAGGTCTTTAATCCATTTTGAGTTTATTATTGTGTATGTTGTTAGGGAGTGTTCTAATTTCATTCTTTTACATATAGCTGTCCAGTTTTCCCAGCACCACTTATTGAAGAGGCTGTCTTTTCTCCATTGTATATTCTTGCCTCCTTTCTCAAAACTAAGGTGATCATATGTGTGTGGGTTTATCTCTGGACTTTCTATCCTGTTCCATTGATCTATATTTCTGTTTTTGTGCCAGTACCATACTGCCTTGATTACTGTAGCTTTGTAGTATAGTCTGAAGTCTGGGAGACTGATTCCTCCACTTCTGTTTTTCTTTCTCAAGATCGCTTTGGCTATTCGGGGTCTTTTGTGCTTCCATACATAATTATGAAATTATTTGTTCTAGATCTGTGAAAAATGTCATTGGTAGCTTGATAGGGATTGCATTGAATCTGTAGATCACTTTGGGTAGTATAGTCATTTTCACAATGTTGATTCTTCCAATTCAGGAATATGGTATATTTCTCCATCTCTTTGTATCATCATTAATTTCCTTCATCAGTGTCTTATAGTTTTCTGCATACCAGTCTTTTGTCTCCCTAGGTAGGTTTATTCCTGGGTATTTTATTCTTTTTGTTGCAATGGTAAATGGGAGTGTTTTCTTAATTTCACTCTCAGATTTTTCATCATTAGGGTACAGGAATGCAAGAGATTTCTGTGCATTAATTTTGTATCCTGCTACTTTACCAAATTCATTGATTAGCTCTAGTAGTTTTCTAATAGCACTTTTAGGATTCTCTGTGTATAGTATCAGGTCATCTACAAACAGTGACAGCTTTACTTCTTTTCTGATTTGGATTCCTTTTATTTCTTTCTCTTCTCTGTTTGCTGTGGCTAAAATTTCCAGATCTATGTTGAATAATAATGGTGAGAGTGGAAAACCTTTTCTTGTTCCTGATCTTAGAGGAAATGGTTTCAGTTTTTCACCATTGAGAATGATGTTGGCTGTGGGTTTCTCATATATAGCCTTTATTATTTTGAGGTAAGTTCCCTCTATGCCTACTTTCTGGAGGATTTTTTTCATAAATGGATGTTGAATTTTGTTGAAAGCTTTCTCTGCATCTATTGAGATGATCATATGGTTTTTCCCCTTCAATTTGTTAATATGGTTTATCACCTTGATTGATTTGTGTATATTGAAGAATCCTTGCATTCCTGGGTTAAACTCCACTTCAAGATGACGTATGATCCTTTCAAAGTGCTGTTGGATTCTGTTTGCTAGTATTTTGTTGAGGATTTTTTCATCTATGTTCATCAGTGATATTGGCCTGTAGTTTTCTTTCTTTGTGACATCTTTGTCTGGTTTTGGTATCAGGGTGAAGGTGGCCTCAGAGAATGAGTTTGGGAGTGTTCCTCCCTCTGCTATATTTTGGAAGAGTTTAAGAAGGATAGGTGTTAGCTCTTCTCTAAATGTTTGATAGAATTTGCCTGTCAAGTCATCTGGTCATGAGCTTTTGTTTTCTGGAAGATTTTAAATCACAGTCTCAATTTCAGTGCTTGTGATTGATCTGTTTATATTTTCTATTTCTTCCTGGTTCAGTCTCGGAAGGTTGTGCTCTTCTAAGAATGTGTCTATTTCTTCCAGGTTGTCCATTTTATTGGCATATAGTTGCTTGTAGTAATCTCTCATGATCCTTTGTATTTCTGCAGTGTCAGTTGTTACTTCTCCTTTTTCATTTCCAATTCTATTGATTTGAGTGTTCTCCCTTTTTTTCTTGATTAGTCAGGCTAATGGCTTATCAATTTTGTTTATCTTCTCAAAGAACCAGCATTTTGTTTTATTGATCTTTGCTATCGTTTCCTTCATTTCTTTTTCATTTATTTCTGATGTGATCTTTATGATTTCTTTCCTTCTGCTAACTTTGGGGTTTTTTTGTTCTTCTTGCTCTAATTGCTTTAAACATAAGGTTAGGTTGTTTATTTGAGATGTTTCTTCTTTCTTGAGGTAAGATTGTATTGTTATAAAGTTCCCTCTTAGAATTGCTTATGCTGCATCCCATGGGTTTTGGCTCGTCGTGTATTCATTGTCATTTGTTTCTAGGTATTTTTTGATTTCCTCTTTGATTTCTCCAGTGATCTCTTAGTGGTTAAGTAGTATATGGTCTAGACTCCAAGTGTTTGTATTTTTTACAGATATTATCCTGTAATTGATATCTAGTCTCATCGTGTTGTGATCAGAAAAGATGCTTGATATGATCTCAATTTTCTTAAATTTACCAAGGCTTGATTTGTGACCCAAGATATGATCTATCCTGGAGAATTTTCCATGAGCACTTGAGAAGAAAGTGTATTCTGTTGTTTTTCAATGGAATGTCCTATAAATATCAATTAAGTCCATCTTGTTTAATGTATGATTTAAGCTTGTGTTTCCTTATTTATTTTCATTTTGGATGATCTGTCCGTTGGTGAAGTGGGGTGTTAAAGTCCTCTACTGTGATTGTGTTACTGTCGATTTCTCCTTTTATGGCTGTTAACATTTGCCTTATGTATTGAAGTGCTCCTATACTGGGTGAATAAATATTTACAATTGTTATATCTCCTTCTTGGATCAATCCCTTGATCATTATGTATTGTCCTTCTTTGTCTCTTGTAATAGTAATTATTTTAAAGTCTATTTTGTCTGATATGAGAATTGCTACTCCAGCTTTCTTTTGATTTCCGTTTGCATGGAATATCTTTTTCCATCCCCTCACTTTTAGTGCGTATGTGTCCCGAGGTTGAAGTGGGTCTCTTGTAGACAGCATATATATGGGTCATATTTTTCTATCCATTCAGAGAATCTATGTCTTTTGGTTGGAGCATTTAATTCATTTACATTTAAGGTAATTATTGATATGTGTGTTCCTATTACCATTTTCTTAATTGTTTTGGGTTTGTTATTGTAGGTCTTTTCCTTCTCTTCTGCTTCTTGCTTAGAGAAGTTCCTTTAGCTTTTGTTGTAAAGCTGGTTTGGTGGTGCTGAATTCTCTTATGTTTTGCTTATCTGTAAAGGTTTTAATTTCTCTGTCAAATCTGAATGAGTTCTTTGCTGTGTAAAGTAATCTTGGTTGTAGGTTTTTCCCTTTGATCGCTTTAAATATGTCCTGCCCCTCCCTTCTGGCTTGCAGAGTTTCTGCTGAAAAACCAGCTGTTAACCTGATGGGGATTCCCTTGTATATTATTTGTTGTTTTTCTTTTGCTGCTTTTAATATTTTTTCTTTGTATTTAATTTTTGATAGTTTCATTAATATGTGTCTTGGCATTTTCTCCTTGCATTTATCCTGTATGGGACTCTCTGAGCTTCCTGGACTTGATTAACTATTTCCTTTCCCTTATTAGGGAAGTTTTCAACTGTAGTGTTCTCAAATATGTTCTCAGTCCCTTTCTTTTTCTCTTCTTCTTCTTGAACCCCTATAATTCGAATGTTTGTGCGTTTAATGTTGTCACAGAGGTCTCTAAGACTGTCCTCAATTCTTTTCATTGTTTTTCTTTTATTCTGCTCTGGAGTAGTTATTTCCACTATTTTATCTTCCAGGTCCCTTATCCGTCCTTCTGCCTCAGTTCTTCTGCTATTGATTCCTTCTAGAAAATTTTAAATTTCGTTTATTTTGTTGTTCATCATTGTGTGTTTTCCCTTTATTTCTTCTAGGTCCTTGTTAAACGTTTCTTGTATTTTCTCCATTCTATTTCCAAAATTATGGATCATCTTTAGTATCATTACTCTGAATTATTTTTCACATAGACTCCCTATTTCCTCTTCATTTGTTTGGTCTGGTGGGATTTTACCTTGCTCCTTCATGTGCTGTGTGCTTCTCTGTCTTCTCATTTTGCTTAACTTAATTTGTTTGGGGTCTCCTTTTCACAGGCTGCAGGTTCGTAGTTCCTGGTGCTTTTGGTGTCTGCCTCCAGTGGCTAAGGTTGGTTCAGTGGGTTGTGTAGGCTTCCTGGTGGTGGGGACTATTGCCTGTGTTCTGGTGGATGAGGCTGGATCTCGTCTTTCTGGTGGGCTTGACCACATCCGGTGGTGTGTTTTGGAGTGTCTGTGACCTTATTATGATTTTAGGCAGCCTCTCTGCTAATGGGTGCAGTTTTGTTCTGTCTTGCTAGTTGTTTGGCATAAGGTATCCAGCACTGTGGCTTGCTGGTTGTTGAGTGGAGCTGGGTCTTAGCATTGAGATGGAGATCTCTGGGGGAGCTTTTGCTGTTTGATATTATGTGGAGCCAGGAGGTCTCTGTGGGACCAATGTCCTGATGTCAACTCTTCCACCTCAGAGGCACAGGTCTGACACCCGGCTGGAGCACCAAGACCCTGTCAGCCACATGGCTCAGAAGGAATGGAGAAAATAGGAAAGAAAGAAAGAAAGAAAGAAAGAAAGTAAAATAAAATAAAATAATTAAAATACAACTTAAAAATTATTAAAAATTAAAAAGTAATAAAAAAAAGAAAAGAAAGAAAAACGAGAGCAACCAAACCAAAAAACAAATCCACCAGTGATAACAAGCTCTAAAAACTATGCTATAAAAACAAACAAACAAAAAATAGACAGGCAGAACTCTAGGACAAATGGTAAAAGCAAAGCTATACAGAGAAAATCACACAAAGAAGCATACGCATACACACTCACACAAGAGAAAAAGGAAAAAATATATATATATATAAAGAAAAAAAAGAAGAGAGCAACGAAATCAATAAACAAATCTACCAATGATAATTAACTCTAAATACTAAACTACGATAAACATAAAACCAGAAACAAATTAGATGCAGAAAGCAAACCCCAAGTCTACAGTTGCTCCCAAAGTCTACCACCTCAATTATAGGATGATTCATTGTCTATTCAGGTATTCCACAGATGCAGGGTACATCACGTTGATTGTGGAGATTTAATCCGCTGCTCCTGAGGCTGCTGGGAGAAATTTCCCTTTCTCTTCTTTGTTCACACAGCTCCCGGGGTTCAGCTTTGGATTTGGCCCTATCTCTGTGTGTAGGTTGCCTGAGGACATCTGTTCCCCACCCAGAAAGGACAGGGTTAAAGTAGCAGCTGATTAGGGGACTCTGACTCACTCAGACCCGGGGGAGGGAGGGGTATGGAATGCGGGGCGAGCCTGCAGCGGCAGAGGCAGCATGATGTTGCAACAGCCCAAGGTGCACCGTGTGTTCTCCTGGGGAAGTTGTCCCTGGTTCAGGGGACCCTGGCAGTGTCAGGCTGCACAGGCTCCCTGGAGGGGTGGTGTGGATAGTGACCTGTGCTTGCACACAGGCTTCTTGGTGGCTGCAGCAGCAACTTTAGCATTTCATGCCCATCTCTGGTGTCCAAGCTGGTAGCCGCGGCTTGTGCCCATCTCTGGAGCTTGTTTAGGTGGTGCTCTGAATCCTCTCTCTTTGTGCACCCCAAAACAATGGTCTCTTTGCCTCTTAGGCAGGTCCAGACTTTTTCCCGGACTCCCTCCCAGCTAGCTGTGGTGCACTAGTCCCCTTCAGGCTGTGTTCACACAGCCAACCCCAGTCCTCTCCCTGGGATCTGACCTCCGAAGCCGGAGCCTCATCTCCCAGCCCCACCTGTCCCGGTGGGTGAGCAGACAAGCCTCTCCAGCTAGTGAGTGCTGGTCACAGTGATCCTCTGTGTGGGAATTTCTCTGCTTTGCCCTCTGCACCCTTGTTTCTGCGCTCTGCTCTGTGGCTCTGAAGCTTCCCCCCACCGCCCACATGCCGTCTCCACCAGTGAAGGGACTTCCTAGTGTGTGGAAACTTTTCCTCCTTCACAGCTCCCTCCCCGAGGTGCAGGTCCCATCCCTATTCTTTTGTCTCTGTTTTTTCTTTTTTCTTTTGCCCTACCCAGGTATGGAGGGAGTTTCTTGTCTTTTGGGAAGTCTGAGGTCTTCTGCCAGCATTCAGTAGGTGTTCTGTAGGGGTTGTTCCACATGTAGATGTATTTCTGATGTATCTGTGGGGAGAAAGGTGATCTCCACGTCTTACTCCTCTACCATCTTGAAGGTCTCCCCTATTGGAAGAATTTTAATCACAGTTTCAATTTCATTACTTGTGATTGGTCTGTTCATATTTTCTATTTCTTCCTGGTTCAATCTTGGAAGATTCTACTTAAGAATTTGTTTCCATTACTTGTGACTGGTCTGTTCATATTTCTATTTCTTCCCAGTTCAGTCTTGGAAGGTTATACCTTTCTAAGAGTCTGTCCATTTCTTCCAGGTTGTCCATTTTATTGGCATAGAGTTGCTTGTAGTAGTCTCTTATGATGCTTTATATTTCTGCAGTGTCCATTGTAACTTCTCCTTTTCCATTTCTAATTTTATTGATTTGATTCCTTCCCTTCTTTTTCTTGATGAGTCTGGCTAAATGTTTATCAATTATATTAATCTTCTCAAAGAACCAGCTTTTAGTTTTATTATCTTTGCTATTGTTTTCTTTGTTTCTATTTCATTTATTTCTGCTCTGATCTTTGTTTTTTTTCCTTCTACTAACTTTGTTTTTTTGTTCTTCTTTTTCTAGTTTCTTTAGGTGTAAGGTTAGGTTGTTTATTTGAAATTTTTCTAGTTTCTTGAGGTAGGATTGTACTGCTTTAAACTTCCTTCTTAGAACTGCTTTTGATGCATCCCATAGGTTTTGTGTTGTTATGTTTTCATCATCATTTGTCTCTAGGTATGTTTTTATTTCCTCTTTGATTTCTTCAATGATCTCTTGGTTATTTAGTAGCATATTGTTTAGCCTCCATATGTTTGTGGTTTTTTTCCCTGTAATTTATTTCTAATCTCATAGTGTTTTGGTCAGAAAAGATGCTTGATACTATTTAAATTTGTTTAAATTTACTGAGACTTGATTTGTGACCCAAGATGTGATCTATCCTGTGGAATGTTCCATGTGCACTTGAGAAGAAAGTGTATTCTGCTGTTTTCAGATGGAATGTCCTGTAAATATCAATTAAATCTATCTGCTCTCTTGTGTCATTTAAAGCTTGTTTCTTTATTAATTTTCCGTCTGGATGATCTGTCCATTTGTGTAGGTGAGGTGTTAAAGTCCCCCACTATTATTGTGTTACTGTTGATTTCCCCTTTATAGCTGTTAGCATTTGTCTTATGTATTGAGGTGCTCCTATGTTGGGTGCATAGGTATTTATAATTGTTATATTTTTTTCTTGGATTAATCTCTTGATCACTATGTAGTGTCCTTCCTTGTCTCTTATAACACTGTTTATTTTAAAGTCTATTTTATGTGATATGAGTATTGCTACTCCAGCTTTCTTTTGATTTCCATTTGCATGGAATATCTTTTTCCATCCCCTCACTTTCAGTCTGTATGTGTCCCTAGGTCTGAAGTGAGTCTCTTGTAGACAGCATGTATGCAGGTCTTGTTTTTCTATCCATTCAGACAGTCTGTGTCTTTTTGTAGGAGCATTTAATCCATTCACATTTAAGGTAATTATCGATATGTATGTTCCTATCACCGTTTTCTTAATTGTTTTGGGTTTTTGTAGGTCTTTTACTTCTCTTGTGTTTCCCACTTAGAGAAGTTCCTTTAGCATTAATTGTATAGCTGGTTTGGTGGTGATGAATTCTCTTCACTTTTGATTGTCTGTAAAGCTTTTGATTTCTCCATTGAATCTTAATGAGATCCTTGTTGTGTAGAATATTCTTGGTTGTACATTCTTCCCTTTCATCACTTTAAATATATCGTACCACTCCCTTCTGGCTTGAAGAATTTCTGCTGAGAAATCAGCTGTTAACCTTATGGGAGTTCCCTTGTATATTATTTGTCATTTTTCCCTTGTTGCTTTCAATAATTTTTCTTTGTCTTTAATTTTTGTCAATTTGATTGCTATGTGTCTCAGCGTGTTTCTCCTTGGGTTTTTGCTGACTGGGACTCTCTGCACTTCCTGGACTTGGGTGGCTATTTACTTTCCCATGTTAAGGAAGTTTTCAACTATAATCTCTTTGAATATTTTTCTCAGGTCCTTTCTCTCTCTCTTCTCCTTCTGGGACCTCTATAATGCGAATGTTGGTGCATTTAATGTTGTCCCAGAGGTCTCTTAGGCTGTCTTCATTTCTTTTCATTGTTTTTTTCTTTATTCTGTTCCATGGCAGTAAATTCCACCATTTTGTCTTCCAGGTCACTTATCCATTCTTCTGCCTCAGTTATTCTGCTATTGACTCCTTCTAGTGTATTTTTCATTTAAGTTATTGTACTGTTGATCTCTGTTTGTTCTTTAATTCTTGTAGGTCTTTGTTAAACATTTCTTGCATCTTTTCGATCCTTGCCTCCATTCTTTTTCTGAGGTCCTGGATCATCTTCACTATCATTATTCTGAATTCTTTTTCTGGAAGGTTGCCTATCTCCACTTCTTTTAGTTGTTTTTCTGGGGTTTTATCTTGTTCCTTCACCTGGGACATAGTCCTCTGCCTTTTTATTTTGTCTAACATTTTGTGATTGTGGTTTTCATTCTGTGGGCTGCAGGATTATAGCTCTTCTTGCTTCTGCTGTCTGCCCTCTTGTGGATGAGGCTATCTAAGAGGATTGTGCAAGCTTCCTGATGGGAGGGACCAGTGATGGGTAGAGCTGGGTGTTGCTCTGGTGGGCAGAGCTTAGTAAAATTAATCTGCTTGTCTGCTGATGGGTGGGGCTGTATTCCCTCCCTGTTGGTTGTTTGGCCTGAGGCAACCCAGCACTGGAGCCTACAGGCTCTTTGGTGGGGCTAATGTCAGACTCTGTGAGGGCTCAAGCCAAGGAGTACTTCCCAGAATGTCTGCTGCCAGTTTCCTTGTCCCTGTAGTGAGCCACAGCCACTTCCCCACCTCTGCAGGAGACCTTCTGACACTAACAGGTAGGTCTGGTTCAGTATCCTATGGAGTCACTTCTCCTTCCCCCTGGGTCCTGGTGCACACACTACTTTGAGTGTGCCCTCCAAGTGTGGAGTCTCTGTTTCCCCCAGTCCTGTCAAAGTCCTGCAATCAAATCCCACTGGCCCTCAAAGTCCAGTTCTCTGGGGATTTCTCTTCCCCTTGCCAGACCCCCAGGTTGGGAAGCCTGACGTGGGGCTCAGAACCTTCACTCCAGTGGGTGGACTTCTGTGGTATAATTGTTCTCCAGTTTGTGAGTCGCCCACCCAGTGGTTATGGGATTTGATTTTATCGTGATTGCCGTCCTTGTACTGTCTCATTGTGGATTCTCCTTTGTCTTTGGATGTGGGTATCTTTCCTGGTGAGTTCCAGTGTCTTTCTTTTTTTGTTTTTAATAAATTTATTTATTTACTTATTTTATTTTTGACTGCATTGGGTCTTCATTGCTGCACGTGGGCTTTCTCTAGTTGTGGCAAGTGGGAACTACACTTTGTTGCAGTGTGTGGGCTTCTCGTTGTGGTGGCTTCTCCTTGTTGCAGAGCATGGGCTCTAGGCATGCGGGCTTCAGTAGTTGTGGTGTGAGGGCTTCAGTAGTTGTGGTGTACAGGCTTCAGTAATTGTGGCACATGGGCTCCATAGCTGTGGCTCACAGGCTCTAGAGTGCAGGCTCCGTAGGTGGGGCTCACGGGCTTAGTTGTTCCATGGCATGTGGGATCTTCCCGGACCAGGGCTCGAACCCCTGTCCCCTGCATTGGCAGGCGGATTCCTAACCACTGCGCCACCAGGGAAATCCCAAGTTCCAGTGTCTTTCTGTCGATGATTGTTCAGTAGTTAGTTGTGATTCCGGTTCTCTTGCAAGAGAACTCCCTCTTGCAAGAGGGAGTGAGCACACGTCATTCTACTCCACCATCTTCTATTTTCATCCTTTCTGGAATTATTTCTTTACAGGAAGAAATTCTGATATAGTAGCTCCTCATATAACCCACAAAAGATTTGCATCTGGACAGTCAGTAAAAAGTGTGAAGAGGACTGTCCTAACCCATTGTCTCCACTTCCTTTCCTCCAATTACTCTCAAACACATTTGATTCACCTTGCCACCTATGCTTTCCAACAAGACACCTCCTCTCAAGTTCACTATGACCTCCATGTTGCCAAATACATTGTTCAGTTTTAGTCATTATCTGACCAGCCTCATCATCAACATCTTTTTGGCCGCATCGTGTGGGTTGTGGGATCTTAGTTCCCCAGCCATGGATTGAACCTGGGCCCATGGCAGTGAAAGTGCCAAGTCCTAACCACTGGGCTACCAGGGAATTCCCCCATCAACATCTTCTCTTGGCTTCTAAGGTACTCTTTGCTCTTGGTTTTCCTCCTTCTGCACTGGTAGTTCATTCTCAGTCTCCCAGGCTGATTCCTGCTCTTTTCTCCAAACTCTACATGTAGAGAGGTTACTGTGAAGTTAATTGGCTTACTTTGTAGAGACATGCACTTACACAAGTCCATTCCAAGGTACTGAGAAAAGCCCTAACAATGTGTTCACACATTTGTCTTCACACACAAATCCAATTTTGCCGGATTTGCAAAAATTAGGCATTTTAACTGAAAACAGTTAAAACTGCTGGCTCTTTCCACTCCAACTACCCCTCCATCATACTTTCCCTTGAGATGAGTGATGTTGGAGTGGCCATGGGTAATCTTGAAATCTAGCTAAAGGGAAGTTAAGTTGAGAATACCTCTAGTTTGGGTTATATTCACAGTTACTTCCATATACAGTTAAGTTATTGCTAGCTATACAAATGGTTTCTAAAAATACACCTACTGCTCACTATGCTGACTCACCAGATATCTTGACATGAAGAGGCAAGGCCAGAATTCATATCAGGATATGAACTTATCTTATGGTGCTCATCTCATGAAATGGTACCCAGATTCATTATTAGAAGCTAGTCTGTGGGAAATTCTGTTTTCTCTCTTTCTACCACATCCCACACTTGACCCATCAGAAATTCTAGTTGGCTTTACTGTCAAAATATATCCAGGCTCTGACCACTGATGACTTACTATATCCTCTGGTCCAGGTCTCAATACCCTCTTGCCTGGATTATGGCAACAGCTCCCTAACTGGTTTCTCTGTGTCTACACTGCAGTGTCTTATTGGAAAGTATGGGTGGCAAGGTGAATCAAATGTGTTAGAGAGAAATTGGAGGAAAGGAAGTGGAGACAATAGGTAAGGACAGTCCTCTACAGTTGCCAAAAGGACTTAGTTAAAAATATGTCAAACAATGTCATTCTTAAATTTATGTTCCTCCCCTCAAAATGGTTTCCAGTTTTACTCAGAATAAAACCAAAGGCTTTTTCAATAGTTTATACAACTCTGCATGATACTGCTCCTTTCATATATCTTCTCAAAAAGGTACAGAATAGAGAATCTGGGTCTAAATCCCACGAAGTCAAAGAAAAGAGGAAAATGAGGAAAAGTACATGGTTATTCTTACCAGAAAAAAGTATTAATGTCAACTGGAGGAATCCAAGTTTTTCCTATTTCCAAAGGTAGAAAGATGATTACTTTCCCTATATGTCATTTATTTTTGCTGACCTTTCAACAGAGGATGAATAACAGACAATTTACGTTATAGTCTCTAATAGGTGACAAAAACCATGACATTCTCCTGTTTAATTATAGATTTGTGGGACTTCCCTGGTAGTCCAGTGGTGAGGAATCTGCCTTCCAATGTGGGGGACGTGGGTTCCATACCTAGTCGGGGAACTGGGAGCCCACATGCCATGGGGCAACTAAGCCCATGCACCACAACTACTGAGCTTGCATGCCTCAAAAAGAGAGCCCGCGTGCCATGAATTACAGAACCCACACGCCCTGGAGCCTGTGCACCACAACTAGAGAGAGAAAACCCTCACGCCACAACTAGAGAGAAGCCCGAGTGCTGCAACAAAAGATCCCACATATCTCATCGAAGATCCCACATGCTGCAACTAAGACCCAATGCAGCCAAAAAAAAATTTTTTTAAAAGAGTTTAAAAAATAAGTATAGATTTGTAAGCTCTGGGACAGGAGAGAGGTTTGACGTTTTATCCTGAATATGAATCACTGGAAGGCCAGCTCCTCCTCCACATGGGAGTGGGATAACTGGGAAATGCCACAATTTTCATCCAAAACACTGTCTTATTTAAAAATAAACTGCCAGGAGTGACATCAGCAACATGGCAGAATAGAACTTTTCTACCATCTTCCCCCCCAAATAATGCTGATTTTGACAAGTGGGAGTCCAGAGGAGTAGTTACAGCACACTACTGGAGAAAAAATCTAACATTGGACACATAAAAGAGAGTAAGAAGAGTGGTTTCACTTTACCTGGTTCAGTGCCAAGAGAGACCTTCTACTTCTCCCAGAGGGGAAAATTCTGTAAGTCATTGGTTGAGAGCTACTGGGGCAGGGAAAGTATTATGTGCCTAGCATTTTTGGCCTGCCATACATGAGTAGGCAGAGAGAACAGCCTTTCACAATTCTGGCAAAAAGCCCTTGGACACAGTGATGCAGATACCGACCATTTAAGTTAACCAAAGGCACTGAACTAGTATGGTCTGAGTGATCTGGGTAGGCAACTAATAGGGTTGACTGAACATAAAGACATTAGGGGTTGGTATCATAGTCAGGATGTCTAATCAGGCAGAAATAATTTGATATTTATGGAATTACTTCAATTAGCTCTGAGGATAGTTTTTAATTGATACATTAATTGAACAATATTTCATCTCAATTAAACAAAACTTACAATCTTCACCAAAGGTCAACAAACTTTTTCTATAAAGGACGAGAGAGTAAATAGCTTAGGCTTTGAGGGCCGTACAATCTCTGTCACAAGTATTCAGCTCTGCCTTTGTAGCATGAAGGCAGCCATGGACAATAGTAAATGAATAAGTGTGGTTGTGTCCCAATAACACTTAATTTATGGGCACTGAAATTTGAATTCATATAATTTCCATGTGTCACTAAATATTTCTTCTTTGTATTTTTTTCAACTGTCTAAAAATATTTTAAAATATCTTTAGCTCGCAGACCATACAGAAACAGGTGGTGGGCTGGATTTGGCTTGTTGGCAGTAGTTTGCCAACCCACTCATCACATGATCTTACCTGGTTTAAAAACTAGGGCTCTTATTTTTCCTTTTTATCATTGTGTGTATATCACTGAAAGGATTTTATTAGAAAGAGTTAGAAATATGACCCAGGACACTGAACACATAGTTGATTATGTGAAGAACTCCTAAATAGGGACTTCCCTGGTGGCGCAGTGGTTAAGAAACTTATGAAATTAAGAAAGTACAGTTGTCTTCCAAACAGTCCCCCGGGAGCCAAGCTCATGTTCCCATGAGACTGCCACTGCCTTCTGACCGTGGAAAACAATGAGAGCTCCCACTTGTGGGGCTGATGACATCCGAGGTCAGTGCTAGGTGCTGCGTCCAACCCACTGACTCCTAGTAACTCCATGGGAAAGAATATACACCCATCTACTGATGAGGAACTGGAGGCTCAGAGAACGGAATTCGAGTACCCAAGTCACACCTGGGCTAGGCGGTGGCAATGAGGACCCAGGTGTGACCAACAGAGCCTGGAGAACTACCTTCCAGGCAAAGACCTCCCAGCTTTGAAGAGAATGGACCCAGCTTTCAGAATTGGCCAGTTCTGGGACTTCCCTGGTGGCGCAGTGGTTAAGAATCTGCCTGCCAATGCCGAGGACACGGGTTTGAGCCCTGGTCCAGGAAGATCCCACCTGCCACAGAGCAACTAAGCCTGTACGCCACAACTACTGAGCCTGCGCACCATAACTACTGAAGCCTGTGCACCTAGAGCCTGTGCTCCGCAACAAGAGAAGCCACCACAATGAGAAGCCCAGGCACTACAACGAAGAGTAGCCCCCACTTGCCGCAACTAGAGAAAGCCTGCATGCAGCAATGAAGACCCAACGCAGCCAAAAATAAATAAATAAATACATTTTTATATTTAAAAAGGACTCCTAAATAGAGGAGTTCTCTATAGTATTGACTATTGAAATCCCAATAGTCTCTATAGCTACATAGCAGAAACATTTTTTAACCTTTATGTGTCTTATATTAAATATTGAGAAAGTTTGGTTATTTCCAGCTATGGTGTGTGGATTAATTTCCAAGAATATGAGACGCTAAAGTGAAGGTACAATTATAAAACCAAATGTCAGATAAATGTTAAGTAACTATGAGTTGTCAAGACTTGTATCACCAATATACTTTATTTTATTCATTCAATAAATAGTACTAATTGCAAACAATATTTGTTCAATTACAATAATTACTCATAAAAACCTTTTATGTGTGCTAACCATTAGTGGTTGAAACTTCTTCCAAGGGAACCACAGTCAGCAGTTCCCCAGTGCGACTGTCTCTGAAGAACCCACATAAATTCCAGGAGGGAAAAAGCAATTGTACATATGCCACATCTAGAGGGGCCAATATCAGAGAGCACCTGGACCAAAAACTTAAGACAGTGCCCTTGTCCTCAATCCCTTTTGTCCCCAGGAACTAGACAACTAACAAATGGGAAGAGATGAGCGAGGAAGCTAGAAGCAGCTAATCATGTTCCTTCCCAAACCAGGGGCATCCAAAACTCAAGTGGGCATAAACTGGAGTGGTTTATAACAGTAGACCAGACCAGAGTTTCAATTCTTATACTGATTGGGTGTTTTGAAGTACCAAAATGAATGTATTCTTGTGGCAGGAATGTGATAGGAAGACTTTTTATTATATAATACTATCAATAATTAGAAAAGCTATAGTACTAATTTGAAAAGTTATTCATTCAGAGGTAAGAAAAAATTATTCAACAAATAAATTTAAAAGGGAGAAGTGAAATAAATTAGATTGCTTTGTTTGCATCCTATTTTTTAATTTTATTAAATTAAATTTTTTAATTGCTTCTAAAGGCAAAGCCAAAATTCTAAACAACAACCAGATTGGCTGGAACTGAAAATTAAACTGACAAAGACAGATTTACAGGAGAAAAGCATACACATTTATTTAGTTTAGTTTTATGTGACATGGGAACCTTCATAAGGAAATGAAGACCAGAAGGAATGGTTAAATCAGAGTATTTTACTGCTAGGTTTGATGAAGAGGAGACAGCTGTGGAAAAATATGGTAGGTCAAGGAATATGAGGTAAAATAGTAACCTGGGGGAAACTTAGGCCTGTTGGCTAGGATTCTTTCAGATCCCTTTGTCTTTGTAGATAAGGATACTCCGTTCCTTTGGGTAAAGGGAGGGCACCTGTCACATGAGGATTTTATGACCTGCTTCAGGGGGGAAGGTCAGAGTAACCTTCCTGTTTCTGCCATTTTCTCAAACTCCTTTAGCTTAAAATATTCAATCTGCCAAGGTGCCACATTTGGGGGATAGTGTGTCCTGAATCCCATCATATTCAATGAACAGTGTCTAGATTCTAGACTGGAACAGAATAAAAATAATGAAAAACTTTAGACTTTATTAGCAAAATGTAGGGTTAGAAATGCATAACCAATGTATTGAATTGGATGTGTTAATGGGAGTAAATCTATGATTCTCCCACCATGGTTGCTCAGAACTATTCTAATTTACCTCTTCTCTCCTAACTAGATGATATTTCTAGAAGATCCAGTAATTTTTCAATCATTCTCTGACATCGGGAAAATCCCATTTTCAGGCATTAAAAAGTCAGTATAGGGACTTCCCTGGTGGTGCAGTGGTTAAGAATCCACCTGCCAATGCAGGGAACACGGGTTCGATCCCTGGTCCGGGAAGATCCCACATGCCGCGGAGCAACTAAGCCCGTGCGCCACAACTACTAAGCCTGTGCCCTAGAGCCCGCGAGCTACAACTGCTGAGGCCTGCGCGCCTAGAGCCTGTGCTCCGCAGCAAGAGAAGCCACAGCAAAAAGAAGCCTGTGCACCGCAAAGAAGAGTAGCCCCTGCTCTCTGAAACTAGAGGAAGCCTGTGCACAGCAAAGAAGACCCAACACAGCCAAAAATAAATAGATAAATAAATTTATTTTTTTTTAAGTCAGTATAAATCAAAACTTCACTCTCTAATGAATTGAAAGCATCTTCCCATCCCCAAAGCTCAAGCCTACCTCAGGCTCGCAAGTATGCACTGGAGAAGGATTGATGCAAGACCTCTTTTTCCTCCTTATTCTTTATCCTTTCCTATTCACTAGCTACTGCTTTTGGTTTCTCTAGGAATTATGTGGGACATTAAATATTGTAGTCATTAATACTTTTCATCAAATGTTTTCAGTTTTTTCACCTTTCTGACACATGGTAAAATTGCATTTCCCTGGCCCCTTACCAGTAGATGTGGCTATGTGATTGGTCTTGAGAAATGAAATGTGAGCAGAAGAGATGTATGTTATCCTGGGTGGAAGCTTTAAGAACCAGTATACAAGTCATCATGTTCTCTGTGCTATGGTTGTCATGAAAGCAGGTGATATGTTGAGATAAAATTTCAATGTCAATCCATGTTGAATAGGTAGTGTGATGTGAGCAAAAAATAAATATTTATTGTTGTAAGGCTTTGATTTGGGGATTATTTATCACTATAGAATTGCACAGCCTATCCTGACACAATACACATTAAAATAGCCAAAGATATAATAATTGTGAACCTGTAGCCACCTGATAACATATCCTTAAGATATATGAAATTTTAAAAAATTAGGATTATAAAGAGAAGTTGAGAAGTCTACAATCATGGGGAAAGAATTTAGTATACCTCTATCAGACAAGGAGACAAAACTGTTAGTAAGAATTTTAAAACTTTGAACAGAAAAATTAATAACATATCTAATGGGTATATAGAGTAGATAGAAAATATACATTTTTTTCAAGTTCACATAAAGCATTTATAAAGAATTATCTCATACTAGGTTGCAAAGCAGTATCAGATATTTCAAAGAACCAACATGGTATAGATAATGTTGGTTTACCATAATGAAATTTACATTAGAAATCAACAATAAAAAGAGCACATGCAAACAGACACACACATAAACAACATACAGGACACATTTGAAAACTTAAAATGCACTCCTAAATCACTTATGGATCATTTTGAAAAATATGTAATATTTAGAAATAATAATGAAAATATTACCTATGAAAATCATGAGCTATAATAAAAGCAGCACTTAATGTTAATATTTGGTTAAGCTAGATGGTAATATATGGGGTTTATTATATTAATTTCTATTCACATTTTATGTTTAGAATAATTAACATTAAATAATTTTTAAGTGAAAACACTGGACCTAGTTATTGTGAAGATTTAATGCAACTAAAATAAGTTATTTAACAGCTTATAAATACGGAAGCTAATTCATCTCAAAGATCATCAGATGAACAAATTCTTTCATTCTTCCTAATGATTAGTTTATTTAACTCTCATGTTGTAGTCTATTGACACATCAAAGAATGATAAATATGTGTATCACAATGTATCTTTTTCTTTAACAAACATCATTTAAATTTGCCATGGCCTCCTAAATAGATTACCAGTAATAAATAAGACATTAATCTAGGACTAAAAGAGTCAATAGAATCATTCAGTACATTTCTCATCACATACCCAGCCACAATGTGGTCCTACTACAGAGTCTGGCTCAGTAGGAAAAAAGCACCTGGTCTTTGTTTCCATCTTCTTTTCTTCTTCTTTTTTTTTTTTTTGCGGTATGCGGGCCTCTCACTGTTGTGGTCTCTCCCGTTGTGGAACACAGGCTCCGGACGCACAGGCTCAGCGGCCATGGTTCACGGGCCTAGCTGCTCTGCAGCATGTGGGATCATTCCGGACCTGGGCACGAACCCGTGTCCCCTGCATCAGCAGGCGGACTCTCCACCACTGCGCCACCAGGGAAGCCTTGTTTCCATCTTTTGTATTTTACAGTAACACAGAAATAATATCCCTTCTCCACAAGGTAAACGTGGGTCCTTAATTCGACTTTACTGGTCTGTGTCCATTTTGAGGTGGCAAAAAGTGGGCCTACCCAAGTTTGATTTACTTGGGCTGGGTCTACCCATTACACTGCCCAAACCTATAACTCAGATAAGCACTCATCACCTGTCTTTTCTCTCATTCAACACTAGTTTCTTTTTGTTTGTTTTTTTTTCATCCTGGCCTAGCACTTACATTTCATCTTGATGATGGAGCAACTCTAGTGTTCATTGGATGTCTTCAGTGATATGTTTGCCATATACAGGTTTTCAACATAAAAATACAGTATGAATCACAGCTTATTTTCTTAAGAAGTTTGAGCAGAATGTTTTCTTATAAGGAAAAGAGAATTTGAAGAGACAGTTGGAAAACAACCTATTGATCCATAAATGTATTTGCTTTTCTATGTACCTGACTCATTCTGATTAGAAGTATGTGTGCAGAGACATGATATAAGAAAAAGAGGCAGAGTAAGAAACTTCAAAATTTCATTGCTCAATAAAAGCAACTAAAAAATTGGCAAAAGCTGACAAAATCAATATTTTTGGAAGTCTGGAAGCTAACCAAAATCTTGCAACAACCCAGGGAGCACTTATTCAAGAAAAACAGCTGAATTTTGCTGATTGTAGTGAGCTTTGTGACATTTTAACTTACACTAGTCGCATCTTTTCTCCCCAGTTCAGTCTTGATGATACATAACAGTCTGCATTCCCACTACCAGTACTGAAAGAGCAGAATGGACCCCATTTGCAAAGATTGTCCTTGGTTAATCTGTCTGGTGGTTCAAGTGACTCAAAAGATTTGTTTTATCTAACCTAATTCAGAACATTTATAGGCAAATGTTTTTGTCACTCCTACATGAAGCAATGGATAACTGTTGGCAGGAACAATATGCTATCAAAAATGAATGAGAGGAAAGGCTGGGAATGAGATACTTTGGGGAATAAGGACTTTGAAAAGTTCCAACATATTCCAGGAATCTAGAAGTCTCCATTGTAGGGCTAAGCAGTCTTACTGGTCCCCATTTAGCAAGTCCCATTAATATTACTTGAGGGGAGGATTTATATGCCCTTGTTTTATAATACTAGGTAGCAGAAATATTCCTCATTCAGATACAATGTCCATCCCTATAACATGATCAGGTAAAAGAGATGCAACCACTTCACAAAGCTTGTTCAAACATACCAATTCTCCTACAAACGTTTACCTTAATTCCAGCAACATTTACATTCCGAACTATAGCTTCTACTAGGACTTCATCATCAGGTCTTGGTTTTACAATACTAGGTAGGGGAAGTATTCCCAGAATGGCATAATATCCATTCCCATAAGACATTTGGGTAAAGGAGATACAACCACTTCACATAAGCTTGTTTAAACCTTCCAGTTTTCATAATCTGATCCGCTCTCACATTTTTGTGTTCTCTCAATCTAAATTGTAGTCCACATTAGGGCTTCACCAATGGATTTTGGTACCAGAGTTTGTGGGTCTCCCATATCAAGGGGTCCTTGAAACTTCTGTTCTCTTCCTCCTGACCATTTTACCCCTTCTTGTGCAAAAGACTTTGGGTCCCTAGCATGGGGTTGAACCAAGGGACCCAGGCCCTTTTGTCACTATTTGACTCAATTAATTGCCTAATCTCTGCCTCCAGCACAGGTGATAGTTGGTCAGGTTTCTCATCATAATCTCTGCCTTCAGGCTTTTAAAAATTTCCAAACTGTGAGAAATAGACTGGACTTTTTGGGGGCACTTTAATATTGAGGGACCAGCAGGGGGTCCTTCAGCCCACCCAACCTTAGGTAGTGCTGTATTAAAATTTTTGTTTTAATGTCAATGTCCATTTTTTTCATCCCATTTCTTAATAAACATCTAAGGATTTCCACCCTGCTGAGAGGAATCCTGTGACTCTCCCCATTCTGTTTCCTCTTTGTTTTGCCCCTATCAATATTTTCTTTATTGACCTTATTCCTTAATATCTACTTAAAAGTTTTCACCCTGCTTAGACCCATCTCTTGATTCTTTCCTTTGCTTTTCCCTATTCTCTTGTTAATTAACTTAATTTTTATTAACTCCTGTAAGACCCATGGAGGGGAAGCTGAGACAACAAATTCGATAAGGCTTCCTGAACTGTCCTTCAGTTTTGCAACAGTAAGGTTAAAAGGGCTGCCCATGAGAAAGGGACCCCTTTTAACCACAGCATTTCCATGACCTGGGTAATGGGTATATTCAGTTAGTGAATATCCCAATCATCATAAAGCCAGTCCCACATGGCTTGCATACAAAGCTGATATAGCTGCTTCTTTTGGGGTGTTCCACTTGGCATTAATAGGGGGAGATTGAAGCCTCCTACTCAGAGTAAACAGACATTACAGAGGCTTTTATCCAGTCCACGGGGCTGGCTGTTCTCTCAAGAACAACCTCCCATGTGTCTGGATCACACAAAGCCATCTGTGACTGTTCTATAGTGGGCTGCGGATCCTGCATCAACCCAAATGTGCTCTTCCACTCTGCAGCATCCAAAAGCAAAGACACAGGCTCCAAATTGGTCATCTTCACAATCCATTTCAGTAAAGGTTCCTCAGGAAGCTGATGATATGGGTCTACAAAATGAAGTCACTCCTTCACACCATACCCTCTGGTTTCAAGTTTTTGTTTTTGTTCTTCTCCCACATTGATTACCTTCTGGTTATCGGAGGTCTTAGAAGTACTTTCTGTTGTCCCTGAATAATTTTTTCCTTGTTGGGAGGCTTTGCAGGTAGTGGCCAAAGCTCAGACCCACTGAAATCTGAGTTTGGTCTAGCATCAAGGTCCAATCCAGCATCTTCTTTTACTTTTAGTTTAGCTATTACAGATAACAATAACTAAAGGATTGAATATTTTGCCTTTTTCTTATTGGTCTGTATTTCCTTATGCATACAGTGAACCAACTCCTCAAGAGTTAGATCCATTTCTAAATTCCATTGGCCACCCAGGAATCAAAGGTTCCTCATCCTCCACCCTTTCATCCTTTCTATTCCCAAACCACATGTTTCTGTGAGCTAGGGCTGTTCTAGGAAATCCCATTTCTCTGACACCAACTGAGTTGGAAAAACCTACTCAGTTTTCCACCTTTGTAGGGTGGAGAAAACCCAGTTCTTACCTACTACAAGTCTCTCACCTGTGTGTCTCCATTACTCCTTATACAAAACACTTACAAAGAAGACTTTACTTCTGACACTTCTGGTCACCAAACGTGTGGAGGCTTCTCCTCACAACAAGCAACTTTCTGTGACACCAGCTGGGTGTCCTATAATTTAACTCAATTCTAACACTATCTGCCTAGAGATATTGTCAGATCCTCACAGTTTAAGGGCTCAGTCCCACAAGCCTGCCATCATCCCACTTCAGATGTCAGTCACAAGCCCAGGTTATCACCTGTGCTTCTGACCGACTGGCTATAGATTGGAGGTACCAAAGACACCCACCCCCCTTTCATTTGATTAATTTGCTAGAGAAGCTCACAGAACTCAGGGGAACACTTACTTACATTTGCCAGTTAATTAAAAGATATGATAAAGGATACAGATGAACAGCCACATGAAGAACACATAAGGTGAAGTCTGGGAGGATCCCGAGTGCAGGAGATTCTGTCCCTGTGGAGGTGGGGTGTGTCACCATCCTCATGGGCATGTGTTTGCCCACCTGAAAGCTCCCCAAACCCTGTACTATTGGGAATTTTATGGAGGCTTCATCATGCAGGCATGTTGACCATTAACTCCATTTTTTTTAATGTCTTTATTGGAGTATAACTGTTTTACAATGGTGTGTTAGTTTCTGCTTTACAACAAAGTGAATCAATTATACTTCGTCACAGCTTACCCTTCCCCCTCCCCATGTCCTCAAGTCCATGCTCTAGTAGGTCTCTCACTTCGTCACAGCTTACCCTTCCCCCTCCCCATGTCCTCAAGTCCATGCTCTAGTAGGTCTCTCACTTCGTCACAGCTTACCCTTCCCCCTCCCCATGTCCTCAAGTCCATGCTCTAGTAGGTCTCTCACTTCGTCACAGCTTACCCTTCCCCCTCCCCATGTCCTCAAGTCCATGCTCTAGTAGGTCTCTCACTTCGTCACAGCTTACCCTTCCCCCTCCCCATGTCCTCAAGTCCATGCTCTAGTAGGTCTCTCACTTCGTCACAGCTTACCCTTCCCCCTCCCCATATCCTCAAGTCCATGCTCTAGTAGGTCTGTGTTTTATTCCTGTCCTACCACTAATCTCTTCATGACATTTTTTTTTCTTAGATTCCATGTATATGTGTTAGCATACGGTATTTGTTTTTCTCCTTCTGACTTACTTCACTCTGTATGACAGACCACTAATTCCATTTTCAATTCGCCTCCCTTCTCAGGAGAATGGGGGGCAGTGATAGAAATTCCAAGCTTCTAATTATGCCTTGGTATTTCCAGTGACCAGCCCTCATCCAAGAGGCATCTAGGAAATTACAAGGGTTTCAGGAACTCTATGTCAGGAACCAGGTTCAAAGACCAAATTTTAGAACAAAAGATGCTCCTAGTGCATCTTATCAGTTAGAGGATTATAAGAATTTTGAAGTTCTGTACGAAGAACTGAGGGCAGAGACCAATAAATATATTTTCTATTATTTCACAGAACTACAAAATAATCAGAGTAATTAACAAAATGGCGACAGTACACTCTTACCTATCAATAATTACTCTAAATGTAAATGTTTAAATTCCCCAATTAAAAAACAAATAGTGGCTGAATGGATGAGAAAATTAGACCCAAGTATATGCTGAGTGCAAAAGACTCAATCTTTAAGGACACTCATAGGCTGAAAGGAAAAGGATGGAAAAATATATGCAAATGCAATACAAAAGAGATCAGGGATAGCTATGACTGTGTAAGAGAAAAACCCCACAGACATTATTTATTTAAAAAAAATTTTTTTAACATCTTTATTGGAGCTTAATAGCTTTACAATGGTGTGTTATTTTCTGCTTTATGACAAAGTCAATCAGCTATACATATACATATATCCCCATATCTCCTCCCTCTTGCGTCTCTCTCCCATCCTCCCTATCCTACCCCTCTAGGTGGTCACAAAGCACCGAGCTGATCTGCCTGTGCTATGCGTCTGCTTTCCCACTAGCTGTCTATTTTACATTTGGTAGTGTATATATGTCCATGCCACTCTCTCACTTCGTCCCAGCTTACCCTTCCCGCTCCCCATGTCCTCAAGTCCATTCTCTGTGTCTGCATCTTTATTCCAATCCTGCCCTAGGTTTATCAGAACCACTTTTTTTTCTTAGACTCCAAATATATGTGTTACCATATGGTATTTGTTTTTCTCTTTCTGACTTACTTCACTCTGTATGACAGACTATAGATCCATCCACCTCACTACAAATAACTCAATTTCGTTTCTTTTTATGGCTGAGTAATATTCCACTGTATATATGTGCCACATCTTTATCCATTCATCTGTCGATGGACCCTTACATTGCTTCCATGTCCTGGCTATTGTAAATAGAGCTGCAATGAACATTGTGGTACATGACTCTTTTTGAATTATGGTTTTCTCAGGGTATATGCCCAGTAGTGGGATTGCTAGGTCATATGGCAGTTGTCCTTTTAGTTTTTTGGGGAACCTCCATATTGTTCTCCATAGTGGCTGTGTCAATTTATATTTCCACCAACAGTACAAGAGGGTTCCCATTTCTCCACACCCTTTCCAGCATTTATGGTTTGTAGATTTTTTGATGATGGCCATTCTGACAGGTGTGAGGTGATACCTCATTGTGGTTTTGATTTGGATTTCTCTAATGATTAGTGATGTTGAGCATCCCTTCACGTGTTTGTTGTCAATCTGTATATCTTCTTTGGAGAAATGTCTATTTAGGTCTTCTGCCCATTTTTAATTGACGTTATTTTTAAATCTTTGGAGAAATGTTTTTTTAGTTTTTTTCCCCATTTTTGGTTGGGTTGTTTGTTTTTTTGATATTGAGCTGCATGAGCTGCCTGTAAATTTTGGAGATTAATCCTTTGTAAGTTGCTTCATTTGCAAATATCTTCTCCCATTCTGAGTGTTGTCTTTTTGTCTGGTTTATGGTTTCCCTTGCTGTGCAAAAGCTTTTAAGTTTAATTAGGTCCCATTTGTTTATTTTTGCTTTTATTTCCATTTCTCTAGGAGGTGGGTCAAAAAGGAACTTGCTGTGATTTATGTCATGGATTGTTCTGTCTATGTTTTCCTCTAAGAGTTTTATAGTGTCTGGCCTTACATTAGGTCTTTAATACATTTTGAGTTTGTTTTTGTGTATGGTGTTAGGGAGTGTCCTAATTTCATTCTTTTATATGTAGCTGTCCAGGTTCCCAGCACCACTTATTAAAGAGGCTGTCTTTTCTCCATTGTATATTCTTGCCACCTTTATCAAAAATAAAGTGACCATATGTGTGTAAGTTTATCTCTGGGCTTTCTATCCTGTTCAACTGATCTATATTTTTGTTTTTTTGCCAGTACCAAACTGTCTTGATTACTGTAGCTTTGAAGTATAGTCTGAAGTCAGGGTGCCTGATTCCTCCAGCTCCGTTTTTCTTTCTCAAGATTGCTTTGGCTATTCGGGAACTTTTGTGTTTCCATACAGACTGTGAAATTTTTTGTTCTAGTTCTTTGAAAAATGCCATTGGTAGTTTGTAGGGATTGCATTGAATCTGTAGATTGCTTTGGATAGTATAGTAATTTTCCAAATGTTGATTCTTCCAAATCAAAAACATGGTATATCTCTCCATCTGTTCCTATCACCCTTAATTCCTTCATCAGTGTCTTATAGTTTTCTGCATATAGGTCTTTTGTCTCCTTAGGTAGGTTTATTCCTAGG
>NC_041234.1:28433914-28435957 GCF_002837175.3 Physeter macrocephalus | reverse complement strand
GATTTTTCATCATTAGTGTATAGAAATGCAAGAGATTTCTGTGCATTAACATTGTATCCTGCAACTTTACTAAATTCATTGATTAGCTCTAGTAGTTTTCTGGTAACATCTTTAGGATTCTGTATGTATAGTATCATGTCATCTGCTAACAGTGACATCTTTACCTCTTCTTTTCTGATTTGGATATTTTTATTTTGTTTTCTTTTCTAATTGCTGTGTCTAGAACTTCCAAAACTATGTTGAATAATAGTGGTGAGAGTGGGCAACCTTGTCTTGTTCCTGATCTTAGTGGAAATGGTTTCAGGTTTTCACCATTGAGAATGATGTTGGCTGTGGGTTTCCCATATATGGCCTTTATTATGTTGAGGTAATTTCCATCTATGCCTACTTTTTGGAGGGTTTTTATCATAAATGGGTGTTGAGTTTTGTCAAAAGTTTTTCTGCATCTATTGAGATGATCATATTAGTTTTCACCTTCAGTTTGTTAATATGGTTTGTCACATTGATTGATTTGTGTATATTGAAGAATCCTTCCATTCCTGGGTTAAACCCCACTTGATCATAGTGTATGATCTTTTTAATGTGCTGTTGGATTCTGTATGCTAGTATTTTGTTGAGGATTTTTGCATCTATGTTCATCAGTGATATTGGCCTGTAGTTTTCTTTCTCTGTGACATCTTTGTGTGGTTTTGGTATCAGGGTGATGGTGGCCTCATAGAATGAGATGGGAAGTGTTCCTCGCTCTGCTATATTTTAGAAGATTTTGAGAAGGATAGGTTTTAGCTCTTCTCTAAATGTTTGATAGAATTCGCCTGTGAAGCCATCTGTTCCTGGGCTTTTGTTGGTCGGAAGATTTTTAATCACAGTCTCAATTTCAGCGCTTGTGATTGGTCTGTTTATATTTTCTATTTCTTCCTGGTTCAGTCTCGGAAAGTGGTGTTTTTCTAAGAATGTGTACATTTCTTCCAGGTTGTCCATTTTATTGGCATAGAGTTACTTGTAGTAATCTCTCATAGTCTTTTGTATTTCTGTGGTGCCAGTTGTTACTTCTCCTTTTTCATTTCTAATTCTATTGATTTGAGTCTTCTCCCTTTTTTTCTTGATGAGTCTGGCTAATGGTTTATCAATTTTGTTTATCTTTTCAAAGGACCAGGCTTTTGTTTTATTTAACTTTGCTATTGTTTCCTTCATTTCTTTTTCATTTAATTAATTTTTTACAGATTTTTTCCTGAAATTGATATCTAGTCTCATAGCATTGTGGTTGGAAAAGGTATTTAATATGATTTCAATTTTCTGAAACGTACCAAGTCTTGATTTGTGACCCAAGATATGATCTATCCTGGAGAATGTTCCATGAGCAATTGAGAAGAAAGCGTATTCTGTTGTTTTTGGATGGAATGTCCTATAAATAACAATTAAGACCATCTTGTTTAATGTATCATTTAAAACTTGTGTTTCCTTATTTATTTTCATCTTGGATGGTCTGTCTGTTGGTGAAAGTGGGGTGTTAAAGTCCCCTACTATGATTGTGTTACTGTCTATTTCCTTTTTTATGACTCTTAGCATTTGCCTTATGTATTGAGGTGCTACTATGTTGGGTGCATAAATATTTACAATTGTTGTATCTTCTTCTTGGATTGATCCCTTGATCATTATGTAGTGTCCTTCTTTGTCTCTTGTACTACTCTTTATTTTAAAGTCTATTTTGTCTGTTATGAGAATTGTTACTCCAGCTTTCTTTTTATTTTTAACATCTTTATTGGAGTATAACTGTTTTACAATGGTGTGTTAGTTTCTGCTTTACAACAAAGTGAATCAGTAATACATATATATATGTTCCCATATCTCTTCCCTCTTGCGTCTCCCTCCCTCGCACCCTCCTTATCCCACCCCTCTAGGTGGTCACAAAGGACAGAGATGATCTCCCTCCCTGTGCTATGTGGCTGCTTCCCACTAGCTATCTATTTTACATTTGGTAGTGTATATATGTCCATGCCACTCTCTCACTTCGTCACAGCTTACCCTTCCCCCTCCCCTTATCCT
>NC_041234.1:28430254-28433754 GCF_002837175.3 Physeter macrocephalus | reverse complement strand
TTCTTTTTATGGCTGAGTAATATTCCATTGTATATATGTGCCTCATCTTCTTTATCCATTCATCTGTTGATGGACACTTAGGTTGCTTCCATGTCCTGGCTATTGTAAGTAGAAGTGCAATGAACATTTTGGTACATGACTCTTTTTGAATTATGGTTTTCTCAGGGTATATGCCCAGTAGTGGGATTGCGGGGTCTTATGGTATTTCTATTGGTAGTTTTTTAAGGAACCTCCATACTGTTCTCCATAGTGGCTGTATCAATTTACATTCCCACCAGCAGTGCAAGAGTGTTCCCTTTTCTGCACACCCTCCCCAGCATTTATTGTTTCTAGAGTTTTTGATGATGGCCTTTCTGACCACTGTGAGATGATATCTCATTGTAGCTCTGATTTGCATTTCTCTAATGATTAATGATGTTGAGCACTCTTTCATCTGCTTGTTGGCAATCTGTATATCTTCGTTGGAGAAATATCTATTTAATTCTTCTGCCCATTTTTGGATTGGGTTGTTTGTTTTTTTGGTATTGAGCTGCAGGTGTTGCTTATAAATTTTGGATATTAATCCTTTGTCAGTTGCTTCATTTGCAAATATTTTCTCCCTTTCTCACGGTTGTCTTTTGGTCTTGTTTATGATATCCTTTGCTGTGCAAAAGCTTTTAAGTTTCATTAGGTCCCATTTGTTTATTTTTGTTTTTATTTCCATTTCTCTAGGAGGTGGGTCAAAAAGGATCTTGCTGTGATTTATGTCATAGAGTGTTCTGCCTATGTTTTCCTCTAAGAGTTTGATAGTGTCTGGCCTTACATGTAGGTTTTTAACCCATTGTGAGTTTATTTTTGTGTACGGTGTTAGGGAGTGTTCTAATTTCATACTTTTACATTACCTCTCCTGTTTTCCCAGCACCACTTATTGAAGCGGCTGTCTTTTCTCCACCGTATATCCTTCCCTCCTTTATCAAAGATAAGGTGACCATATGTGTGTGTCTAGTTCTGTAAAAAATGCTAGTGGTAGTTTGATAGGGATTGCATTGAATCTGTAGATTGCTTTGGGTAGTAGAGTCATTTTCACAATGTTGATTCTTCCAATCCAAGAACATGGTATATTTCTCCACCTATTTGTATCATCTTTAATTTCTTTCATCAGTGTCTTATAGTTTTCTGCATACAAGTTTTTTGTCTCCTTAGGTAGGTTTATTCCTAGATATTTTATTCTTTTTGTTGCAATGGTAAATGGGAGTGTTTTCTTAATTTCACTCTCAGATTTTTCATCATTAGTGTATAAGAATGCCAGAGATTTCTGTGCATTAATTTTGTATCCTGCTACTTTGCCAAATTCATTGATTAGCTCTAGTAGTTTCCTGGTAGCCTCCTTAGGATTCTCTATGTATAGTATCATGTCATCTGCAAACAGTGACAGCTTTACTTCTTCTTTTCCTATTTGGATTCCTTTTATTTCTTTTTTTTCTCTGATTGCTGTGGCTAGAACTTCCAAAACTATGTTGAATAAGAGTGGTGAGAGTGGGCAACCTTGTCTTGTTCCTGATCTTAGTGGAAATGGTTTCAGTTTTTCACCATTGAGAATGATGCTGGCTGTGGGTTTGTAATATATGGCCTTTAATATGTTGAGGAAAGTTCCCTCTATGCCTACTTTCTGCAGGGTTTATATCATAAATGGATGTTGAATTTTGTCAAAAGCTTTCTCTGCATCTATTGAGATATTCATATGGTTTTTCTTCTTCAGTTTGTTGATATGGTGTGTCACGTTGATTGATTTGCTTATATTGAAGAATCCTTGCATTCCTGGGATAAACCTCACTTGATCATGGTGTATGATCCTTTTAATGTGCTGTTGGATTCGGTTTGCTAGTATTTTGTTGAGTATTTTTGCATCTATGTTCATCAGTGATATAGGCCTGTAGTTTTCTTTCTTTGTGACGTCTTTGTCTGGTTTTGGTATCAGGGTTATGTTGGCCTCATAGAATGAGTTTGGGAGTGTTCCTCTCTCTGCTATCTTTTGGAAGAGTTTGAGAAGGATAGGTGTTAACACTTCTCTAAATGTTTGATAGAATTCGCCTGTGAAGCCATCTGGTCCTGGGCTTTTATTGGTTGGAAGATTTTTAATCACAGTCTCAATTTCAGTCCTTTGATTGGTTTGTTCACATTTTCTATTTCTTCCTGGTTCAGTCTTGGCAGGTTGTGCATTTCTAAGAATTTGTCCATTTCTTCCAGGTTGTCCATTTTATTGGCATATAGTTTTTTGTAGTAATCTCTAATAATCTTTTGTACTTCTGCTGTGTCAGTTGTTATGTTTCCTTTTTCATTTCTAATTCTATTGATTTGCGTCTTCTCCCTTTTATTCTTGATGAGTCTGGCTAATGGTTTATCAATTTTATTTATCTTCTCAAAGAACCAGCTTTTAGTTTTATTGATCTTTGCTACTGTTTCCTTCATTTCTTTTTCATTTATTTCTGATCTGATCTTTATGATTTCTTTCCTTCTGCTAAATTTGGGGTTTTTTTGTTCTTCTTTCTCTAGTTGCTTTAGGTGCAAAGTTAGGTTGTTTATACGAGATGTTTCCTGTTTCTTAAGGTAGGATTGTATTGCTATAAACTTCCCTCTTAGAACTGCTTTTGCTGCATCCCATAGGTTTTGGGTCGTCGTGTCTCCATTGTCATTTGTTTCTAAGTATTTTTTGATTTCCTCTTTGATTTCTTCAGTGATCACTTCGTTATTAAGTAGTGTATTGTTTAGCCTCCATGTGTTTGTATTTTTTACAGATCTTTTCCTGTAATTGATATCTAGTCTCATAGCGTTGTGGTCAGAAAAGATACTTGATATGATTTCAATTTTCTTAAATTTGCCAAGGCTAGATTTGTGACCCAATATATGATCTATCCTGGAGAATGTTCCATGAGCACTTGAGAAAAATGTGTATTCTGTTGTTTTTGGATGGAATGTCCTATAAATATCAATTAAGTCCATCTTGTGTAATGTATCATTTAAAGCTTGTGTTTCCTTATTTATTTTCATTTTGGATGATCTGTCCATTGGTGAAAGTGGGGTGTTAAAGTCCCCTACTATGATTGTGTTACTGTCGATTTCCCCTTTTATGGCTGTTAGTATTTGCCTTATGTATTGAGGTGCTCCTATGTTGGGTGCATAAATATTTACAATTGTTATATCTTCTTCATGGATCGAACCCTTGATCATTATATAGTGTCCTTCTTTGTCTCTTGTAATAGTTTTTACTTTAAAGTCTATTTTGTCTGATATGAGAATTGCTACTCCAGCTTTCTTCTGATTTCCATTTGCATGGAATATCTTTTTCCATCCCCTCACTTTCAGTCTGTATGTGTCCCTAGGTCTGAAGTGGGTCTCTTGTAGACAGCATATATATGGGTCTCGTTTTTGTATCCATTCAGCCAGTCTGTGTCTTTTGGTGGGAGCATTTAATCCATTTACATTTAAGGTAATTATCAATATGTATGTTCCTATTACCATTT
>NC_041234.1:28429034-28429931 GCF_002837175.3 Physeter macrocephalus | reverse complement strand
TGCCAGGTAATCTTGGTTGTAGCTTTTTCCCTTTCATCACTTTAAATATGTCCTGCCACTGCCTTCTGGCTTGTAGAGTTTCTGCTGAAAGATCAGATGTTAACCTTATGGGGATTCCCTTGCCTGTTATATGTTGTTTTTCCCTTGCTGCTTTTATATGTTTTCTTTGTATTTAATTTTTGACAATTTGTTTATTATGTGTCTTGATTCTATTTCCAAGATTTTGGATCATCTTTACTATCATTATTCTGAATTCTTTTTCAGGTAGACTGTCTATTTCCTCTTCATTTGTTAGGTCTGGTGGGTTTTTACCTTGCTCCTTCATCTGCTGTGTGTTTTTCTGTCCTTTTATTTTGCTTACTGTATTTGCGGTCTCCTTTGTGCAGGCTGCAGTTTCATAGTTCCCATTGTTTTTGGTGACTGTCCCCAGTGGCTAAGGTTGGTTCAGTGGGTTGAGTAGGTTTCCTGGTTGGGGGAACTAGTGTCTATGTTCTGGTGGATGAGGCTGGATCTTGTCTTTCTGGTGGGCAAGTCCATGTTTGGTGGTGTGTTTTCAGATGTTGGTAGGCTTATTATGATTTTAGGCAGCCTCTCTGCTAATGGATGGGGCTGTAGTCCGGTCTTGCTATTTGTTGGGCATAGGGTGTCCAGCAATGTACGTTGCTGGTCCTTGAGTGAAGCTGGGTCTTGATGTTGAGATGGAGATCTCTGGGAGATTTTCGTCGTTTGATATTACGTGGAGCTGGGAGGTCTCCTGTGGACCAGTGTCCTGAGGTTGGTTCTCCCACCTCAGAGACACAGCCCTGACGCCTGGCTGGAGTGCTAAGAGCCTTTCATTCACATGGCTCAAAATAGAAGGGAGAAAAAATAGAAAGGAAAGAAAAGGAAGGAAGGAAG
>NC_041234.1:28402297-28428974 GCF_002837175.3 Physeter macrocephalus | reverse complement strand
AGGAAGGAAGGGAGGAAGAAAGGGAGGAAGGAAGGGAGGAAGAAAGGGAGGAAGGAAGGGAGAAAGAAAGGGAGGAAGAAAGAGAGGAAGGAAAGGAGGAAGAAAGGGAGGAAGGAAGGAAGGAAGAAAGGAAGGAAGGAGGGAAGAAAAGAAGGAAGAAAGAAAGGAAGAAAGGAAGAAAGAAAGGAAGAAGACAAAATAAGTAGCATAAAATACAGTTATTAAAAGAAAAAATATTATTAAGAAGAAAAATTTTATTAAAAAATAAAACAAAACCAAAAAAACCGGGTCGGTCAGAACCCTAGGACAAATGGTGAAAGCAAAGCTATATAGACAAATCTCACACAGCAGCAGGCACATACACACTCAAAAAAAGAAAAAAAGGGGAAAATAATAATTTATCTTGCTCCCAAAGTCCACCTCCACTTGGGATATTTTGTTGTCTATTCAGGTTTTCCACAGATGCATGGCACTTCAAGTTGATTGTGGAGCTTTAATCTGCTGCTTCTGAGGCTGCTGGGAGAGACCTCCCCCTCTCCTCTTTGTTCGCACAGCTCCTGGGGTTCAGCTTTGGACTTGGCCCCGCCTCTGCGCGTAGGTCGTCCAAGGGCATCTGCTCTTCGCTCAGACAGGATGGGGTTAAAGGAGCAGCTGATTCGGGGGCTCTGGCACAGGCCGGGGGAGGGAGGGGCACGGATGTGGGGCGAGCCTGCGGAGGCAGAGGCCGGCATGACGCTGCACCAGCCCGAGGCACGCTGTGCGTTCTCCTGGGGAAGCTGTCCCAGGACCCCGGGACCCCGGCAGTGGAGGGCTGCACAGGCTCCCGGGAGGGGAGGTGTGGAGAGTGACATGTGCTCGCACACAGGCCTCTTGGTGGTGGCAACAGCAACCCTAGAATCCCACACCCGTCTCTGGTGTCCACGCCGACAGCCACGGCTCGCGCCCGTTTCTGGAGCTCCTTTACGCGGTGCGCTTAATCCCCTCTCCTCGCGCCCCAGGAAGCAAAGAGGCAAGAAAAAAATCTCCTGTCTCTTCGGCAGCTCCGCACCCATCTCTGGAGCTCCTTTAAGCAGCGCACTTAAACCCCTCTCCTCGTGCACCAGGAAGCAAAGAGGGAAGAAAAGGTCTCTTGCCTCTTTGGCAGCTCCAGACTTCTCCCAGACTCCCTCCCGGCTAGCCGTGGTGCACTAACCCCTTCAGGCTGTTTTCACACTGCCAACTCCAGACCTTTCCCTGGGATCCGACTGAAGCCAGAGGCTCAGCTCCCAGCCCCCACCCACCCCGGCGGGTGAGCAGACAATCCTCTCGGGCTGGTGATTGCCGGTCGGCACTGAACCTCTGTGCGGGAATCTCTCCGCTTTGCCCTCCGCACACTGTTGCTGCGCTCTCCTCCTTGGTTCCGAAGCTTCCCCCCTCCGCCACCTGCAGTCTCCGCCCTTGAAGGGGCTTCTAGTTTGTGGGAACCTTTCCTCCTTCACAGCTCTCTCCTACTGGTGCAGGTCCAGTCCCTATTCTTTTGTCTCTGTTTATTCTTTTTTCTTTTGCCCTACCCAGGTACGTGGGGTGTTTCTTGCCTTTTGGGAGGTCTGAGGTCTTCTGCCAGCATTCAGTGGGTGTTCTATAGGAGGAGTTCCACGTGTAGATGTATTTCTGATGTATCTGTGAGGAGGAAGGTGATCTCCGTGTCTTACTCTTCCGCCATCTTCTCTCTTCCCTCCAGCTTTCTTTTGATTTCCATTTGCATGGAATATTTTTTTCCATCCCCTAACTTTCATTCTGTATGTGTCCCTAGGTCTGAAGTGGGTCTCTTGTAGACAGCACATATACATGTCTTGTTTTTGTATCCATTCAGCCAGTCTATATCTTTTGGTTGCAGCATTTAATCCATTTACATTTAAGGTAATTATCAATATATATGTTCCTATTACCATTTTATTAATTGTTTTGGGTTTGGTATTGTAGGTCTTTTCCTTCTCTTGTGTTTCCTGCCTAGAGAAGTTCCTTTAGCATTTGTTGTAACGCTGGTTTGGTGGTGCTGAGTTCTCTTAGCTTTTGTTTGCCTGTAAAGTTTTTAATTTCTCCATTGAATCTGAATGAGATCCTTGCTGGGTAGAGTAATCTTGATTGTAGGTTTTTCCCCTTGATCTCTTTAAATATGTCCTGCCATGCCCTTCTGGCTTGCAGAGTTTCTGCTGAAAGATCAGCTGTTAACCTTATGGTGATTCCCTTCTATGTTGTAGGTTGTTTTTCCCTTGCTACTTTTAATATTTTTTCTTTGTGTTTAATTTTTGATAGTTTGATTAAAATGTGTCTTGGCTAGTTTTTCCTTGGATTTATCCTGTATGGGACTCTCTGTGCTTCCTGGACTTGATTAACTATTTTCTTTCCCATATTAAGGAAGTTTTCAACTACAGTGTCTTCAAATATTTTCTCAGTCCCTTACTTTTCCTCTTCTTCTTCTGGGACCCCTATAATTCGAATGTTAGTGCATTTAATGTTTTCCCTGAGGTCTCCAAGACTGTCCTACATTCTTTTCATTCTTTTTTCTGTATTCTGCTCTGCAGTAGTTATTTCCACTATTTTATCTTCCTGGTCACTTATCCATTCTTCTGACTCAGTTATTCTTCTATTGATTCCTTTTAGAGAATTTTTAATTTCATTTATTGTGTTGTTCATCAGTGTTTATTTGCTCTGTAGTTCTTATAGGTCTTTGTTAAACATTTCTTGTATATTCTCCATTCTTTTTCCAAGATTTTGGACCATCTTTACTATCATTACTCTGAATTCTTTTTCTGGTAGACTGCCTATTTCCTCTTCATTTTTTTGTTCTGGTGGGTTTTTACCTTGATCCTTCATCTGCTGCGTGTTTCTCTGTCCTCATTTTGCTTAACTTACTGTCTTTGGGGTCTCCTTTTTGCAGGCTGCAAGTTCATAGTTCTCGTTTTTTTCGGTGTCTGCCCCCAGTGGCTAAGGTTGGTTCAGTGGGTTGTGTAGGCTTCCTGGTGGAGGGGACTAGTGCCTATGTTCTGGTGGATGAGACTGGATCTTGTCTTTCTGGTGGGCTTGACCCCGTCCGGTGGTGTGTATTGGTGTGTTTGTGACTTTATTATGATTTTAGGCAGGCTCTCTGCTGCTGGGTGTGGTTGTGTTCCTATCTTGCTAGTTGTTTGGCATAGGGTGTCCAACACTGTAGCTTGCTGGTCGTTGAGTGGAGCTGGGTCTTAGCATTGAGATGGTGATCTCTGGGGGAGCTTTTGCCGTTTGATATTATGTGGAGCCTGGAGGTCTCTGGTGGACCAATGTCCTGATGTCGGCTCTCCCACCTCAGAGGCACAGGTCTTACACCTACCTGTAGCACCAAGACCGTGTCAGCCACAAGGCTCAGAAGAAAAGGGAGAAAATAGGAAAGAAAAATAATAATAATAAAATAATGTTATTAAAATAAAAATTTAAAAAATTATTAAAAATAACAAAATTTAAAAGTAATAAAAAAGAAAAGAAACAAAGACGAGAGCAACCAAACCAGAAAACAAATCCACCAGTGATAACAAGCACTTAAAACAATACTAAAAAAAAAAAACTGGACAGACAGGACACTCAGACAAATGGGAAAAGTAAAGCTATACAGACAAAAGCACACAAAGAAGCATACACATACACACTCACAAAAAGAGAGAAAGGAAAAATATATATATATATATTTTAAAAATAGGAGGAAGAGAGCAAGCAAATCCATAAACAAGTCTACCAATGATAATAAACTTCATATACTAAGCTAAAATAAACCTAAAACCAAAAAAAAATTAGATGCAGGAAGCAAACCCCAAGTTGTCTATTCAGGTATTCCACAGATGCAGGGTACATCAAGTTGATTGTGGAGAGTTAATCTGCTGCTCCTGAGGCTGCTGGGAGAAATTTCCTTTTATCTCCTTTGTTCGCACAGTTCCTGGTGTTCAGCTTTGGATTTGGCCCTACCTCTACATGAAGGTCGCCTGACGGCGTCTGTTCCCCGCCCAGACAGGATGGGATTAAAGTAGCAGCTGATTAAGGGACTGTAGCTCACTCAGGCCAGGGAGAGGGAGGGGTATGGAATGCGGGGCGAGCCTGCTGCGGCAGAGACCAACATGACATTACAACAGCCTGAGGCGTGCCATGTGTTCTCCTGGGGAAGTTGTCCCTGGATCACGGGACCCTGACAGTGCAAGCTGCACAGGCTGCCAGGAGGGGAGGTGTGGATAGTGACCTGTGCTTCCACACAGGCTTCTTGGTGCCTGTAGCAGCAGCCTTAGCATTTCATGCCCATCTCTGGTGTCCTCACTGATAGCCGTGGCTCACGTCCATCTCTGGAGCTCATTTAGGCAGTGCTCTAAAACCCCTGTCCTCCCACACCCCAAATAATGGTCTCTTGCCTCTTAGGCAGGTCCAGACTTTTCCCCAAACTCCCTCCCATTTAGCTGTGGCACACTAGGCCCCTTCAGGCTGTGTTCTCACAGCCAACCCCAGTCCTATCCCTGGGATCTGACCTCTGAAGCCGAGCCTCAACTCCTAGCCCCCACCCGTCCCGGCGGGTGAGCAGACAAACCTCTTGGGCTGTTGAGTGCTGGTCAGCACCGATCCTCTGTTTGGGAATGTCTCTGCTTTATCCTCTGCACCCCTGTTGCTGCGCTCTCCTCCATGGCTCCGAAGCTTCCCACCCGCCCCCCGTCTCTGCCAGTGAAGGGGCTTCCTAGTGTGTGGAAACTTTTCCTCCTTCACAGCTCTTTCCCAGAGGTACAGGTCCCGTCCCTATTCTTTTGTCTCTGTTTTTTCTTTCATCTTTTGCCCTATCCAGGTACGTGAGGGAGTTTCTTGCCTTTTGGGAAGTTTGAGGTCTTCTGCCAGTGTTCAGTAGGTGTTCTGTAAGAGTTGTTCCACATGTAGATGTATTTCTGACGTATTTTTTGGGAGGAAGGTGATCTCCACGTCTTACTCCTCTGCCATCTTTAAGGTCTCTTAGCTCACAGACTTTAGGCCAAAACAGGAACAAGAGACAAAGAAGGTCATTACATAATGATAAAGGGGTCAGTTCATCAAGAGGATATAACAATTTTAAATATTTTGTTGGCCAGAACGTTCGTTCGGGTTTTTCTGTAACGTCTTTTGGAAAGAAATTTTTGGCCAATCCAATATATATGCAGTTAATATTGGCGCACCTAACTATATTAAAAATTGTTAACAGATCTGAAGGCAAAAATAGACAACAATGCAGTAACAGTAGGAGACTTCAATCCTCCACTCTCAGCAATTGATAGGTCATCCAGACAGAAAATGAATAAGGAAATAATGGACTTTAACTATACATAAGACCAAAGAGAACTAACAGACATTCAGAACATTCCATCTAACAACAGTAGAGTACATATTCTTCTCAAGCACATACAGAACATTCTCCAGGACAGATTATATGCTAGGTTACAAAACAAGTATTAACAAACTTAAGAAGATTGAAATCATATCAAGTATTGTTTCTGACCAGAATGATATGAAACTAGAAATCAATAAAAGAAAGAAACTGAAAAATTCCAAAAATTTGAAAATTAAACAACATACTTGTGAACAACAAATGGGTCAAAGAAGAAATCAAAAGGGAAAATTTTAAAGTCTTGAAAAAATTAAAATGAAAACATAGCATGCCAAAACTTATGGAATGCAGCAACAGCAGTTCTGAGAGGGAAGATTATAGTGAGAAATTCTTACCTTAAGTAAAAAGAAAGATCTCAAATAAAAAAACCTAACCTTACAACTCAAGGGACTAGAAAATAAAGAACAAAGTAAGTCTAAATTTAGCAGAAGGAAAGAAACAATAAAGATTAGAGCAGAAATATCAGACAAAGAAAAATATCATATGATATTGTTTATATGTGGAATCTAAAAAATGTTACAAATGAGCATATTTACAAAACAGAAACAGACTCACAGACTTAGAGAATGAACTTATGTTGTCAGGGGGGAAGGTTGAGGGGGAGGGATAGATTGGGAATTTGCGATTGACATGTACACACTGTTATATTTAAAATAGATAACCAACAAGGACCTACTGTAAAAAAAAAAGATTAGAGCAGAAATAAATGAAACAGAGACAAACAAAACTGACAAACCTTTTGCTAGACTAAGAAAAAAAGAGAGAGGACTTAAATAAATAAAATTGTAAAAGAAAGAGGAGACATTACAACAGATACCACAGAAATACAAAGGATTGTAAGAGCCTACTATGAAATATTATATGTCAACAAATTGGATAACCTAGAAGAAATGGATAAATTTCAAGAAACATACAACTTACCAAGACTGAAGCATGAAGAAATAGAAAATATGAACAGACCAATAATGAGCAAGGAGATTGAATCAATAATCAAAACTTCCCAACACAGTAAATCCCAGGACCAGATGACTTTACAGCTGAATTTTACAAAACATTTAAAGAAGAATTAATATCAGTCCTTGTCTAACTCTTCCTTAACTTTGAAGAGGAAGAAATACTTCCAAGCTCATTTTATAAGGGCAATGTTACCATGCTACTGGAATCAGACAAGGACACTACAAGAAAAGAAAATTACAGGCCAATATAGCTGATGAACACTCAACAAAATACTAGGAAATTGAATTCAAGAGCATAATAAAAGGATTGTGCACCATGATCAAGTGGGATTCATCTCTGAGATGAAGGTATTTCAGCATTTGCAAATCAATCAATGTGACACACCACATTAACAAAATGAAGGGTAAAAATGATATGATCAGCTCAATAGATGCAGAAAATCCTTGAAAAAATTCAACCTCCTTTCATGATAAAAATTCTTAATGAATTAGATACAGAAGGAATGTACCTCAACATACTATGGGCCATATATGAAAAGTCCACAGCTAACATCACTCTCAACAGTGAAAAATTAAAAACCTTTCCCCTAAGATCAGGAACAAGGCAACAATGCCAACTCATCATTTCTATTCAACATAGTACTGGAAGACCTAGCCAGAGCAACTGGGCAAGAAAAAGAAATAAAACACATTCAAATCAGATATAAAGAAGTACAATTATCTTTGTTTGCAGATGACATGATCTTTTATGTGGAAAACCCTAAAGACTCCACTAAAAACTGTTAGAACTAATCAACAAATTCAGTAAAGTTGCAAGATACCAAAATGACATATAAAAATCAGTTGCATTTCTATATGGTAAAATGAACTATCTGAAAGAGAAATTTAGAAACCAATCCCATTTCAATAGCACCAAAACAACAAAAACAACAATGTCAGGAATAAATTCAACCAAGGAGGTGAAAGACCTATATGTGAAAACTATAAGACACTGATCAAAGAAGTTGAAGAAAACACAAATAAGTGGAAAGATATCCTGTGTTCTTGGATTAAAAGAATTAAAGTTGTGAAAATATCTATACTACACAAAGTAATCTATAGATTCAATGTTGCCTTTTCAATTTATTGACCTTTTCCTTTGCTGTGCAGAAGCTCTTTAGTTCAAAATTCCAACAGCATTTTTTTCACTGAAATAGAAAAAACTATCCTAAAATTCATATGGAAACATAAAAGACCCCTGATAAAGAAATTTTGAGGAAGAAGAACAAGGGTGGAGGTATCATACTTTCTGATTTCAAGCTTTATTTCAAAGTTACAGTAATCAAAACAGTATGGTACTGGAATAAAAACAGACACATATACTGGTGGAACAGAATAGCAAGACCAGATATAAACCCACACATATACAATCAATTATTTTTTTTGGGGGGGGTATAGTTGCTTTACAACATTGTGTTAGTTTCTACTGTACAGTGAAGTGAAGTTCCCTGTGCTATACAGCAGGTTCTCATTAGTTATCTATTTTATACATATTAGTGTATATATGTCAATCCCATCAATTAATTTTTGACAAGGAAGCCAAGAACACAAAATGGGGAAATGAGAGTCTCTTCAATAAATGGTGTTGAAAAACTAGATATCCACATGCAAAGGAATGAAATTGGACCACTATCTTACAACACTCACAAAAATTAACTTGAAATGGATCAATGAATTAAATGTAAGACCTGAACCATAAAACTCTTAGGAGAAAAATAGGGGAAAATATCCTTGACATTGGTGTTGGCAATGATTTCTTGGATAAGAGACACTAAAAGCACAGGCAACAAAAGCTAAAATAAACAAGTGGGACCACATCGAACTAAGGAGCTTCTGCACAGCAAAAGAAAGAGTCAATAAGTTGAAAAGGCAACATACAGAATTGGATAAAATATTTGAAAACCATATATCTGATAAGCGATTAATATACAGAATATGTGAAGGACTCATGCAATTCAATAGCAAAAAATCAAATAATTCAATTTAAAAATAGACAAAGGACCTGAATAGACATTTTCCAAAGAAGACATTCAAATAGGTATATATAGGTATATGAAAAAGTGCTCAACATTACTAATTATCAGGGAAATGCAAATTAAAACCACAATGAATTATCATCTCACACTTACTAGGATGGCTATTATCAAAAAGACAAGAGATAACAAATGTTAGTGAAGACGTGGAGAAAAAGGAATGATTATGCACTGTTGGTGGGAAGGTAAATTGGTGCAGCCAATTATAGAAAACTATATGGTGGTGCCTCAAAAAATTTTAAATAGTGCTACCATATGATCCAGCTATCCCACTCCTCAGTATATATCCAAAAGAAATGAAATCAGTATCCCAAGAGATATCTGCACACCCATGTTCATTGAAGCATTATTCAAAATAGCTAGCATATAGAAACCACCTAAATGTCCTTCAATTGATGAATGGGTAAGAAAATGCAGGATATATATACAATGGAATATTATTCAAACATAAAAAACGGAAATCCTGCCATTTGTGACAACATGGAGGAAACTGGATGGCATTATGCTAAGTGAAGTAAATCAGAAAGACAAATATTGTATGATTTCACTTATATGTGGCATGTAAAAAGTGAAACAAATGAACAAACATAACAAAACAGAAACGGAAATAGAGACAAACAACTGGTTGCATGAGTGCAGAGGGGTGGGGGAATGAGATAAATAGGTGAGGAAGATTAAAAGGTACAAACTTTCTGTTACAAAATAAATGAGTCATGGGTATGAAATATATGGTGTGGGGAATATAGCCAATAATAATGTAATATCTTTGTATGGTGACAGATGGTAACTAGACTTACTGTAGTGATCATTTTGTAATACATAAAAATCACTATGTTGTGCACCAGGAACTTACATAGTGTAGTAGGTCAATTATACTTCCAAAACAAACAAACAGACAAACTAATAGGAAAAGAGATCAGATTTGTGGTTACCAGAGGGAAGGTGTGAGGGGAGGTGGAATTGTATGAAGGCAGTCAAAAGGTACAAACTTCCAGTTATAAGATAAATAAGTACTAGGGGTGTAATATACAACATGATAAATATAATTAACACTGTTGTATCTTATATATGAAAGTTCTTAAGAGAGTAAAATCCTAAGAGTTCTCATCACAAGGGAAAAACCTTTTTTTTTTATTTTATTTTGTATCTATATGAGATGATGGATGGTCATTAACTTACTGTAGTAATCATTTCATGATGTATATAAGTCAAATCATTATGCTATACTCCTTAAACTTATACAGTGCTGTATGTCAATTATATCTCAGTAAAACTGAAAGAAAAAAAGAAAAGAAAGAAGCAGAGTCAAATAAAAAATATAAAAGAATGGTTTAGAGGCCAAATTACTAACTTTATCACTAATAAAGGCTAAATTGGAGGATATAGCAGACTAATTAGGTAAACTAAACCACTCTATCATGGGTAAAATGGGTTGAGGAGACTCTACCACTGAGTTTCAGAGGATAACTTCTACTCACTGAGAGCAGGATTGTTTCAAGGAGAAAAAAAAAAGCAGAACTGAGCTGAGGATGCCCAGTTTATTTTCTCCAAACTTACCAATCATATTAAGCAAATTTCTCTTACATGGAAAGGAGTAAATCTGGGGAGGAGAAAGTCCAGAGAGAAGGGAAAAAAGCATTCTCTTCTAATAGTTCATCAGCAACTCTTTTAGTAATTTGGGGGAATAAACAGTGAAGATCCAGGATATCTTTGTGAAAATGGCATTTTCACTTTGGCTGAGCTTAAAGGCTGTTAGGAGAACTTTCTAAGCAGAAGAACATCAGATACAAAGGGTCACTAACTCCTTATGCATCTGGTCCATATCAGAGCCAGCTAATTGTCAAATCGTAAATCATAATTCATATCAACTAAGGTTTACCAGACAGGTGCATTAACCAACTAAGCGACTGGGCCGAAGTCAACTAAGGTTTAGATAAAATGGGCCAGTTCCTGGAATCCCTCCTTTCCTTAAAATAATGCCACAATAATTCAGGGTTAATTACCAGAACGAGTGAGGAATGATTAATTTACAAGACAATGAATTTCACACTGACAACATTATGTTATTCTGCTAAATTTACTCTAAGCCTAAGGTAACAATCCAGAATTAAGAACTAATTTTCAGAAACTACTAGAGGAAGGACAAACTATAGTACTGAAAACTGCTTTGAGATTTGTTTGGTTCTTTATGAAGAATGGTGTCCACACATATCTAAGTATTAATGAACTGTATTCAAAATGATTGAGAGTACACCTAGTTATCTAGGAACTCACTAGTACAGATTTTGTAACTGAAGAAATTGGATCCACAGTACTGAAGAATACCTGGAAAACCTTTTAGGTACTTTTAGCTGGACATGAACATAAATGTGCTTTCTCTGCTTGTTCATATACTGTTGGGTCTTGTGGTACTGGCTTAGCTGAGTTTCTGGCTCCATGATCCCATGTAGATCACTGTAACCCATTCATTTTTATATTACCAAATATATGAAAGGGGAAAGAATGATAGAATCAGAAACTTGTGCTACATTGGATGCTCAACACATTAATTTCCTAATTAGAAATAAAATTGCATTGATCAAGGGACAGGACTTGGAGAATGGTGAAGTAAGGAGCTAGGTAAATTCTCTCAATGATAAAACTGGATAAAATGAACAAAAACAACCATGTCAGGACTCTGGAAACTGACTAAAGTCAGACATCAAATTGAGAAGCTTTTAACTCAAGAAAAAATATTGAACCTGAGTGGGATTGATCAAGATGGTGAAGTGAGAGGATGTGGAGCTCACCTCCCCCTTCCCCCATGAACACATCAAAAATACGTCTTCAGTGGAACAATTCTCACTGAGAACTAACTGCAAACTGGCAGAATAAAGGCTGTAAGAAAGATCCACATGTAATCAGATAGGAAGGAAAAGAAAGTGATTGGGTCAGGATCTATGTCCCTGGAAGGGGAATCAGAGGAAAAGGGAGAATATACAGTCTGACACCCACCCTTGGGAGTGAGCAATGAGAGCCACAGATTGGGTGCCCCAGTCCTGGGATCCTACACAGGGGGGAGGAGCCCCATTGGCTGGTTGGAGAACCACTGGGACTTAAAGGAGGGCTGTGGGAAGCCTAGACTCTGCTTATGAGGAGCGTGCATGCTCTGGCTATCCCCTGAGGCAGAGCATAGAATGTGGTTAAAGAACTGCTCTAATGGCTACCAGGTTTCCCATGACTGCTTCATCTTGCACCCCAGCTTGAATCAAGTGAACACTCTGGCGGTGCTCATGCCATGTCACACTGCAGCACTGGGTCTGGGGTGGTCATGACTGGGGAGAAGACATGGAGGTGGGGCACAGAAGCTACCTGGTCCCAGGGCAGAGCCTGGGTGGGGTGGCAGCAGCCATTGTTGGCACTTATTCAAGCAGCACTTCAGAAGAAGCCTAGATCTCTGGTGGCAGCCACTTGACCACAGCTCATACCTTGATATATGCTAAGAGTCTACATGGGCCTTACCTGCTTAGTGGAGTGGCTCCACAACAGGGCAGAGACAGCTGATGGCAGAGATGGGCTGTGAGGAACGATGGGGACTTGCACTCGAGGCTGTGTCTGAGCAGAGTGAGGCAGTGCATTGGAGACAGTGTGGGTCTCTGTCTGTGGCCAACAGGAGCCAAGACCCCACATGGGCTCCCCTTGCCACAGAAATTCCCCCATCTGAGGCAGGAGTCCCAGGGCTGGGAGGGGGAAAACACACTCTTAAATGGAACAGAGCCAGTTTGGACCAGACCCTCAGAGTTTCTGTTCCAGCAACTTGGGATCAGACATCACCCCCAGTAGGGTGGTGATGGCTACTGAGCAGAGGGGAAGTTCCACCTCACACCTGACTCCAGCTGTAGCCCCTCCATCTACAGCCCCACCTGCTACCAAGGTGACAGCTGCCAGCATACCCTGAGGAAAGATGAGACTTGCATCCACATCAAATCCAGCTCTCCCCCAAAGGCTTTGAGCACACGCAGTCTATATAGGGGTACTCCCACATAAGAACACACTTTCAAGACTGCAATAGGTAACTGTTTCACATAAAGTCATAGAGGCAGATAAAGTTAAGCAAAATGAAAATGCAGAGGAAGTACTCTCAATTGAAAGAGCAAGAGAAAACCCCTGAAAAATAAATAATGAAACAAAAATAAACAATTTACCAGATAAAGAATTCAAAGTCCAGAAATAAACCCACACACTTATGGTCAATTAGTCTATGACAAAGAGAGCAAGACTATACAAAGGGGAAAAGACATTCTCTTCCATACGTGGTGCTGGGAAAACTGGCCATGAATGAGGTTAGAACATTTCCTCACACCATATACAAAAATAAAGTAAAAATGAATTGAAGAATTAAAGACCTAATGAATTAAAGACCTAAATATAAGTCATAAAACTCCTAGAAGAAAACATAAGCAGAACATTCTTTGAAATAAATTGTAGCAATATTTTTTTGTCTGTGTCTCCTAAAGCAAAAGAAATAAAAGCAAAAATAAGCAAATAGGACCTAATTAAACATAAAAGCTTTTGCACAGCAAAGGAAACCATTGACAAAATGAAAAGAAAACCTATGAAATGAGAGAAAATATTTGCAAATGATATGACCTACAAGGGGTTAGTATCCAAAATATATAAACAGCTCATACAATTCAATATTAAAAAAACCCAATCAAAAACGGACCTGAATAGACATTTTTCCAATGGATACGAACAGATGGCTAAGGGGCATGTGAAAAGATGCTCAACATTATTAATTACTAGAGAAATGTAAATCAAAATAACAATGAGATATCACCTCACACCTGTCAGGAAGACTACCATCAAAGGTCTACCAATAACAAATGTTGACAAGGATGGCAAGAAAAAGGAGCCCTTGTACACTGTTAGTAGGAATGCAAATTGGTGCAGCCATTATGGAAAACAGTATGGCGGGTCCTCAAAAATCTAAAAATAGAACTACCATATAATCCAGCAATTCCACTCCTGGGTGTATATCCAGAAAAATATAAAAACACTAATTCGAAAAGATATGTGCACTTCAATGTTCATAGCAGCACTATTTACAATAGCAAAGATATGGAAGCAACCTACTTAAGTGTCCATCAACTGACGAATGAATAAGGAAGATGTGGTGTGTGTGTGTATATATATATATATATATATATATATATATATATATATATAAAATGGAATATTACTCAGCCATTAAAAAGAATGAAATTTGCAGCAATGTGGATGGACTTAGATAATATTATGCTTAGTGAAATAAGTCAGATTTGAGAATTTTTCCCTTTTGAGAAAGACAAATAGTGTATGATATCACTTAAATGTGGAATCTAAAAAATGATGCAAACCAATATATATAACAAAACAGAAATGGACTCACATATATAGAAAACAAACCAGTGTAGTCAGTGGGGAGAGGGAAATTGGAGGGGCAAGACAGAAGTATGGGATTAACAGATATAAACTACAATGTATAAAAAAATAAGCAACAAGGATATGCTGTACAAGACAGGGGATTATAGCCATTATTTTGTAATAACTTTTGAAAAACATTGATTGGAGTATAGTTGATTTACAATGTTGTATTAGTTTCAGGTGTACAGCAAAGTGATTCAGTTCCAAAGTGATTCAGTTATACCTATACATATATTCATTATTTTTTAAGAAGTTGCCTCCTCAAAAAAAATCCATCAATGTTATCCACTATATTAACATACTAAGGAAGGAAAAATCACATAATGTTTTCAACTGAAGCATAAAAGTTTTTGATAAATTAAAATCACAATAAGGTACAATTGCATGCCTATTAGAATGATTAAAGTAAAAAACACTGTTAATAACAAATGCTGTTGATGACAGGGAGCAACTGCATCTTTTGTACATTGCTGGTGGTGGGAATGTAAAATGGTACAGTAATTCTGACAGTTTCTTATAAAACCAAACATGGAATGGAGCCCACGTTTCTGCAGAGCTGGAACTCCTGGCTCAGGGTCGCTTCCCTCCACCGTCACTGAAGTGCCCCAGAGCCCAAGGGGAGAGCAGCCTTCACTGAGGCTGCCAGCTCTGGAGGGGTCCCAGCAGCTAAAGCCGTGACAGTCCTGGGGACTGCAGGCCCGTTGTTTCAACAAGTAACTTAAAGACAAAATGGAAAAAGAAGGTATTGGCCTGCAATCATGTTGATATGAAACCAGGGATGGCCACCTTGTGCCAGAGCAGTGCAGATGACAGGCTCTTGATGCCCCAGCCAGGTGTCAGGGCTGTGCCTCTGAGGTGGGAGAGCCAAGTTCAAGAAACTGGTCCACAAGAGACCTCCCAACTCCACATAATATCAAAGAGCGAAAATCACCCAGAGATCTCCATCTCAACGCCAAGACCCAGCTCCACTCAATGACCAACAAGCTACAGTGCTGGACACCCGATGCCAAACAACTAGCAAGACAGGAACACAACACCATCCATTAGCAGAGAGGCTGCCTAAAATCATAAGAAGGCCACAGACACCCCAAAACACACCAACAAACGTGGACCTGTCCACCAGAAAGACAAGATCCAGCCTCATCCACCAGAACACAGGCACTAGTCCCCTCCACCAGGAAACCTACACAACCCACTGAACCAACCTTAGCCACTGGGGACAGACACCAAAAACAATGGGAACAAAATAGTGGAAATAACTACAGCAGAGCAGAATAAAGAAAAAAGAATGAAAAGAATTGAGGAGAGTCTCAGAGACATCTGGGACAACATTAAACAAACCAACATTCGAATTATAGGGGTCCCAGAAGAATAAGAGAAAAAGAAACGGACTGAGAAAATATTTGAAGAGATTATAGTTGAAAACTTCCCTAATATGGGAAAGGAAATAGTTAATCAAGTGCAGGAAGCGCAGAGAGTCCCATAAAGGATAATTCCAAGGAGAAATACACCAAGACACATGTTAATCAAACTATGAAAAATAAAATACAAAGAAAAAATATTAAAAGCAGCAAGGGAAAAACAACAAACACACAAAAGAGAATCCACATAAGGTTAACAGCTGATCTTTCAGCAGAAACTCTGCAAGCCAGAAGGGAGTGGCAAGCAAAAGCTAAGAGAAATCAGCACCACCAAACCAGCTTTACAACAAATGCTAAAGGAACTTCTCTAGGTAGGAAACACAAGAGAAGGAAAAGACATACAATAACAAACCCAAAACAATTAATAAAATGGTAATAGGAACATACATATCAATAATTAGCTTAAATGTAAATGGATTAAATGCTCCAACCAAAAGACATAGACTGGCTAAATGGATACAAAAACAAGACCAGTATCTATGCTGTCTACAAGAGACTGACCTCAGACCTAGGGACACATACAGACTGAAAGTGAGGGGATGGAAAAAGATATTCCATGCAAATGGAAATCAAAAGAATGCTGGAGTAGCAATGCTCATATCAGAAAAAGTAGACTTTAAAACAAAGACTATTACAAGAGACAAAGAAGGACACTACATAATGATCAAGGGATCAATCCAAGAAGAAAATATAACAATTGTAAATATTTATGCACCCAACTAAGTAGCACCTCAATACATAAGGCAAATACTAACAGCCATAAAAGGGAAAATCGACAGTAACACAATCATAGTAGGGGACTTTAACACCCCACTTTCACCAATGGACAGATCATCCAAAATGAAAATAAATAAGGAAACACAAGCTTTAAATGATACATTACACAAGATGGACTTAATTGATATTTATAGGACATTCCATCCAAAAACAACAGAATACACATTCTTCTCAAGTGCTCATGGAACATTCTCCAGGATACATCGTATCTTGGATCACAAATCAAGCCTTGGTAAATTTAAGAAAATTAAAATCGTATCAAGTATCATTTCCGACCACAAGGCTATGAGACTAGATATCAATTACAGGAAAAAAATCTGTAATAAATACAAACACATGGAGGCTAAACAATATACTACTTAATAACCAAGAGGTCACTGAAGAAATCAAAGAGGAAATTTTAACAAACCTAGAAACAAATGACAATGAAAACACAACGACCCAAAATCTATGGGATGCAGCAAAAGCAGTTCTAAGAGGGAAGTTTATTACAATACAATCCTACCTTAAGAAACAAGAAACATCTCAAATAAACAACCTAACCTTACACATAAAGCAATTAGAGAAAGAGGAACAAAAAACTCCCAAAGTAAGCAGAAAGAAAGAAATAATAAAGATCAGATCAGAAATAAATGAAAATGAAATGAAGGAAACGATAGCAAAGGTCAATAAAACTAAAAGATGGTTCTTTGAGAAGATAAGCAAAATTGATAAACCATTAGCCACACTCAACAAGAAAAAAAGGGAGAAGACTCAATAGAATTAGAAATGAAAAAGGAGAAGTAATAACTGTCACTGCAGAAATACAAAGGTTCATGAGAGATTACTACAAGCAACTGTATGCCAATAAAATGGAGAACCTGGAATAAAGTCACAAAGAAAGAAAACTATAGGCCAATATCAATGATGAACATAGATGCAAAAATCCTCAACAAAATACTAGCAAACAGAATCCAACAGCACATTAAAAGGACCATACACCATGATCAAGTGGGGTTATCCTGGGAATCCAAGGATTCTTCAATATTCGCAAATCAATCAATGTGATACACCATATTAACTAACTGAAAGAGAAAAACCATATGATCACCTCAATAGATGCAGAAAAAGCTTTCAACAAAATTCAACACCCATTTATGATAAAAACTCTGCAGAAAGTAGGCATAGAGAGATATACCTCAACATAATAAAGGCCATATATGAGAAAGCCACAACCAACATCATTCTCAATGGTGAAAAACTGAAACCATTTCCACTAAGATCAGGAACAAGACAAGGTTGCCCACTTTCACCACTATTATTCAACATAGTTTTGGAAGTTTTAGCCACAGCAGTCAGAGAACTGAAACCATTTCCACTAAGATCAGGAACAAGACAAGGTTGCCCACTTTCACCACTATTATTCAACATAGTTTTGGAAGTTTTAGCCACAGCAATCAGAGAAGAAAAAGAAATAAAAGGAATCCAAATCGGAAAAGAAGAAGTACAGCTGTCACTGCTTGCAGATGGCATGATATTATACATAGAGAATCCTAAAGATGCCACCAGAAAACTACTAGAGCTAATCAATGAATTTGGTAAAGTAGCAGTATACAAAATTAATGCACAAAACTCTCTTGCATTCCTATACAATAATGATGAAAAATCTGAAAGTGAAATTAAGAAAACAATCCCATTTATCATTGCAAGAAAAAGAATAAAATATTTAGGAATAAACCTACATAAGGAGACAAAAGACCTGTATGCAGAAATCTATGAGACACTGATGAAAGAAATTAAAGATGGTACAAATAGATGGAGAGATATAGTATGTTCTTGATTTGGAAGAATCAACATTGGGAAAATTACTCTACTGCCCAAAGCAATCTAAAGATTCAATGCAATCCTTATCAAACTACCAATGGCATTTTTCACAGAACTAGTACAAAAAATTTCACAATTTGTATGGACACACACAAGACCCCGAATAGCCAAAACAATCTTGAGAAAGAAAAATGCAGCTGGAGGAATCAGGCTCCCTGACTTCAGACTATACTACAAAGCTAATCAAGACAGTATGTTACTGGCACAAAAACAGAAATATAGATCAATGGAACAGGATAGAAAGCCCAGAGATAAACCCACGCACATATGGTCCCCTTATCTTTGATAAAGGAGGCAAGAATACACAGTGGACAAAAGACAGTCTCTTCAGTAAGTGGTGCTGGGAAAACTGGACAGCTACATTTAAAAGAATGAAATTGGAACACTCCCTAACACTATACACAAAAATAAACTCAAAATGGATTAAAGACCTAAATGTAAGGCCAGACACTATAAAACTCTTAGAGGAAAAGATAGACAGAACAATCCATGACATAAATCACAGCAAGATCCTTTTTGACCCACCTCCTAGAGAAATGGAAATAAAAGCAAAAATCAAAAAATGGGACCTAATGAAAGTTAAATGCTTTTGCACAGCAAAGGAAACCATAAACAAGTTGAAAAGACAACCCTCAGAATGGGAGAAAATATTTGCAAATGAAGCAACTGACAAAGGAATAATCTCCAAAATTTACAGGCAGCTCAATATCAAAAAAAACAACCAACCAATCCAAAAATGGGCAGAAGATCTAAATAGACATTTCTTCAAAGAAGACATACAGAGTGCCAACAAATACATGAAAGAATACTCAACATCATTAATCATTAGAGAAATGCAAATCAAAACTACAATGAGATATAATCTCACACTATTCAGAATGGCCATCATCGAAAAATCTACAAAACAATAAATGCTGGAGAGGGTGTGCAGAAAATGGAACCCTCTTGCACTGTTGGTGGGAATGTAAATTGGTACAGCCACTATGGAGAACAGTATGGAGGTTCCTTAAAAAACTAAAAATAGAACTACCATACGACCCAGTAATCCCACTACTGGGCATGTACCCTGAGAAAACCATAATTCAAAAAGAGTTGTGTACCACAATGTTCATTGAAGCTCTATTTACAATAGCCAGGACATGGAAGCAACCTAAGTGTCCATCAACAGATGAATGGATAAAGAACATGTGGCACGTTTATACAAGGGAATATTACTGCACTATAAAAAGAAACAACATTGAGTTATTCATAGTGAGGTGGATGGACCTAGAGTCTGTCATACAGCATGAAGCAAGTCAGAAAGAGAAATACAAATACCATATGCTAACACATATATATGGAATATACTTTAAAAAAATGGTCATGAAGAACATAGGAGCAAGACGGAAATAAAGATGCAGATCTACTAGAGAATGGACTTGAGGATATGGGGAGGGGGAAGGGTAAGCTGGGACAAAGTGAGAGAGTGTCATGGACATATATACACTACCAAACGTAAAATAGATAGCTAGTGGGAAGCAGCCGCATAGCACAGGGAGATCAGCTCGGTGCTTTGTGACCACCTAGAGGGGTGGGATAGGGAGGGTGGGAGGGAGGGAGATGCAAGAGGGAAGAGATGTGGGCACATATGTATACGTATAACTGATTCACTTTGTTCTAAAGCAGAAAGTAACACACCACTGTAAAGCAATTATACTCCAATAAAGATGTGAAAAAAGAAACAAAGCAACAACAAAAAACCAAACTTGTATTTTCCATACAACTCTGCAATTACATTCTTGGTCATTTATCATAGAAAAATAAAAACATATGCTCATACAAAACTTGTACATGAATAGCAACTTTATTTATAACAGACCAATACTGGAAAGAACCCAGATGTCCTTCAAAGAGGTTCATGGTTAAACCAAAGAGTAGTACATCCATACACTGGACTACTACTCATCAATAGAAAGGAAAAAAACTATCGATATATGCAGAAAATTGAATGAGTCTCCAGGGAACTATGCTGTGTGAATGAAGCCAGGCACAAAGGTTATATACTGTATGATTCCATTTATATGTCATTCTGAAATAGAGAAAACTATAGGGATGGAGAGCACATCAGTGTTTGCCAGGAGTTGGAGATGGGAGGGAGAGGAGGTGTGACTATAAAGAAATTACAGGAGGGGGTTGTCAAACTGTCACATTTTATTCCTAGTTAAACTCCTCCTCAGCTACCACCTCCTCCTTCACCCTTCTTATATATTCCTTAAATAAAAGCTTTTCATCCAGCCTTCTCTAGACCTCTATCCCTGGTTTTGTTCAGAAAAATATCAATTCTTCCCCAAGTTTATCTCTGGTTTGTGGCAGGTAGCAGCAGTATGACATGAGTGTGAGATGTAAAGGTGGACAATTTGTTTTCATTCTATGTTGTGTTGAAAATTACTTTACAGTTCTACCATTTCCTGTCTTTACTTTTGTGTTAATATTAACTTTTGTTGTTGTTGTTATTTATTTATTCCTTTTAAAAATTGAAGTATAGTTAATTTATAATCTTGTGTTAGTTTCAGGTGTACAGCAAAGTGATTAAGTTTCATATATATATATATATATATTCTTTTTCAGTTTCTTTTCCCTTATAGATTATTACAAGATATTCAGCATAGTTCCCTGTGCTATACAGTAGGTCCTTGTTGGTTATCTATTTTATATACAGTAGTGTGTGTATGTTAATCCTAAACTCCTAATTTGATTTTGAGTCTAGCCTATTTTCTTCATTTGTTTTTAGATCTTGTTTTTACTGTAGTGTGACCAGGGCTTTCTCTTGAATGCAAGAGAAAGGGTAAATCTCACAATACAACCTATTTCTTTTCTCACTGCACCCCCCTCCAAATAGTTTAATTTTAATTTTGAGGGAACTAGGTAAAATAACAAGTGTAGTGTTTAGATTATTTTCTTTTGTTTAAGTCTGACATAAATTTGAAGTAATCACTGCTTCAAAGACTAGAAGCCAAGGAATAAGATTTTAGTGGTGCAGTAGTGTGCTTTTTGACTTTGTTGATGCCAGAATACAATGTATCTTTCTTAAAGAGCACTCATTTCTGCTCCTAATAATTTCAAAAGGAATATGTCCATAAAGATATGGGAGTTTAACTAAATATTTATTTAAAATATTTATTCCATTATAAATGAATGACTATTTAGAAAATTCTAAAATATTTGTTTCACTGTCTTAAGACTCTGAATGTGTTTTTATTCAATTATTTACTTTCAATACAATTTTTATCACTTGACCAAACACAATGAATAGTCTAATATAAGCTCACTGTGTTTTATTTGTTATATTTTCATTTTAACCTTGAATTTAACACACAGAATATGAAAGAGAAGCCGAGTGCAAACTTTTCTAAACATTCACAGTATGCCATGTACCATGGAGAAGATCACAAGTGCACTAATAGCTAATTCAAGGACCTTTTCTTTGAGGAGACAAGACTAGCAAATGGTGTGTGTTTAACTGTTTTTTTCTGGATGGAAACCACACATTTCTTTTCTTCTTTTAATATTTTAATTTTAATGGAGTATAATTGATTTACAATGTTCTGTTAGTTTCAGGTGTACAGCAAAGTGAATCAGTTATACATATACATATATTCATTCTTTTTCAGATTCTTTTCTCATATAGGTTACCAAAGAATACTGGGTAGAGTTCCCTGTGCTATACAGTAGGTCCTTGTTGACCTATCTTATATATAGGTCTATCTTATATATAGCAGTGTGTGTGTGTTCCTCCCAAGCTCCTGATTTATCCCTACCCCCCACACTTCCCCTTTGGTAACCATAGGTTTGTTTTCGATATCTATACATCTGTTTCTATTTTGTAAATAAGTTCATTTGTATCTTTTTTTAAAAATTAGATTTCACATGTGAGTGAAATCATATGATATTTAGCTTTCTCTGTCTGACTTACTTCACTTAGTATGATAATCTTTGGTCCATCCATGTTGCTGCAAATGGCATTATTTTGCTCTTTTTTATGGCTGAGTAATATTCCATTGTATATATGTATCACATCTTTTTTATCCATTCATCTGTCAGTGGACATTTAAGTTGCTTCCATGTCTTGACTATTGTAAATAGTGCTTCAATGAACATTGGGATGCATATATCTTTTCAAATTATGGTTTTCTCCAGATATCTGCCCAGGAGTGGGATTGCTGGACCAAATGGTTACTTCTATTTTAAGTTTTTTAAGGAAACTCCATACTGATCTCCATAGTGGTTATATCAATTTACATTCCTAGCAACAGTGTAGGAGGGTTCCCTTTTCTCCACACCCTCTCCAGCATTTATTGTTTGTAGACGTTTTGATGATGGCCATTCTGACTGGTGTGAGGTGATACCTCATTATAGCTTTGATTTACAATTCTCTAATAATTAGTGATGTTGAGCATATTTTCATGTGTTTTTTGGCCATCTGTTTGTCCTCTTTGGGGAAATGTCTATTTAGGTCTTCTGCCTATTCTTTGATTGGGTTGTTTGGTTTTTTTGACATAGAGCTGCATGAGCTCTTTGTATATTTTAGAGATTAATCCCTTGTCGTTCACATAATTTGCAAATATTTTCTCCCATTCTAAAAATGCACATTTCAGGACTTCTCTGGCAGTCCAGTGGTTAAGACTTCACCTTCCAATGCAGGGGGTGTGGGTTTGATCTCTGGTTGGGGAGCTAAGATCCCATGTGCCTCGGGGCCAAAAAAAAAAACAACCCAAAACATAAAACAGAAGCAATATTGTAACAAATTCAATACAGACTTTAAAAATGGTCCACATCAAAAAATAATAATAAAAATAAATTAAAACACATGTTTCTTAATTCACTCCCAAGCTTGGTTCCCAGACCTGTTTGCCTCCTTACTACACCTTTACCTCTTCCAGTCAAAGTGTTACCAGTTGTGTTCAGGATAAGGAGAACTTAGTCTTAACCAATATCCAGCTTGAGGTATTAAAAATATATCTAAACAGAGACATTGGATGGTAAAAGATAGGGGATGAATATTCAGAGAAGAAGGTGATAGATCATCACCAAATTCCCGTCAATCAATAAATCTCTCATCTGGTGAATGCACAGAGAATTTTTCATCATGTTCTAGGTTATCCCTAAAATGAGGGTCAAGAAGACAAAGAGGATACCCCAAGAATATGCTGAGGTAGTAATTCAGACATATTACAGAGACTATACACAATCTTTACAAGTGAGTTATCTTCTAAGGTGAAGATACTTTAAAATGGTCACAGTGTCCATATATGGAGTTAGATGTGCCTTAATCACTGATGAGGATCAGTATGGGGAGCAAAACCAATATCATGTTGGAATTTAACTCTAAAATTTTGCAAGAAAACCTGCAGGCTTTGACATTGCAGAGGTAGGTTCATGTCTTGGGGAAGAAGAGAAGTCCATGTTTTAATTCACTCATGGTATATGAAGAAAAGGCACAGAGTCACTGACAAAGGTTCAAGAGAGGGTTCCTAGGACACCTTCATTTTCCATATAGAAGTTGTAAAAGGAGATTCTTAAAGGACCAAAAGAGTGTTAATCTTTTCCAGTGGGCATAAAGCAAAGGAAATATTTTCTCGGATGTGAGGGGAAAGGGAATCTGGAAACTCCTTTCTTTTTTTTCTTTTCCCCATTATCTCTGATACTAAAAGTTCACAAGTTTGGAAACTGGAAAGAGTCTCAAGTTCCATATGATTAAATCATTAAATGTCCCTGGCATCTGTGATTGCATGGTAACTGCTAGAAAGTCGATGGCATCCGAAACCTTTTTATAGATTATTTTTCTCATTATTTTCAGCTCTAACACTACAAATATCACAAAAACTTGCAATTTCAGTAGTGTCATAAAAATATAAAGTTGACAAAGTCTTCTGTTAGAACAGATGGGCCTCTAGAGTTCCAACCAATGCAGATTAAAAGCTATTATAAAGTATAAAATCAGGCCATTGTGCATTTTAGTCATACTTAAAACAAAAGCTCTGCTTTGTATGGTCATAGTGATCTGCAGGGCCTGCAGCTCTGCATTGCATAGAAATTAAACTTTAGCTTGTTAACATTTGTGTAGTTATGTGGTTTTGTACAGAGATTAAGAAATGTACATAATGGTCAGATAGAGGATATCTCTTCATAGATTTCCAAGGTATACGTCATAGTAGATAGTTATTTTGTTTGGCAACCCTAAATGTGAATCCTCTTTGAGAGTTTGGGAAATCACCAAATTATGAGTTTTGGGGGAAGGCAGTTATCTCTCCTTATAGGAGCTGAAAGTGCCAGATACTTTTTAGGTTCCCTTAAAGCTTTGACTCAGACATGTGACCTGGGTTCAGACAATAATATGCAGCCACAGTGAATGTTAAATCCTGAGTAAATGCTGAAAAGAATCAGAATCAGGTAGACTTCCAATTAAAATTCCTCAGTGACTCCTTGCTTTGAAAATCCTCTCTGAGGCAAACACGTAGCAATAATAAATAAGATATAAAAAGTAAAAATAAAAAAGATGTAGTTGAGATCAAATACAAGAGACATATATCCATGAACAAGAAATGAGCTGAGACTATGAGCTTACTGAATTCAGGACCCAAGAATAGACAGTGGTAGTCAGAGATTTAGCTCTTGCATGGCCAAGGAGACTGGAGGGATTCAGATAAGCCAGGGAAATGGGGGCAGGTTCACAATGTGAAGCCAGAAGCCAGGATGTAGATGCCAACTCATCCCCTTGAAAGGGACCTAAAAAATGACCCCAAATGTTGCCTGAGAGTAGAGCTAGAATAAATCTGCAGGTCCCCAAAGGCAAAAGGACAGACACACATCCTTGGAACATAGGGCTGAACCAAGCCTCCTGCTTGACCATACCTCTCAGGTCCCCCAAGTTCACTGTGAGACAGGAGCCCCCAAATGTCGTTATTAGACCTAGTTTTGGACTGGGAGCCCAGAAGGACAAGAATCAGCAACTACAAAACTGCCAAAATAAAGAGAAGAATGTACAGGTGAGTAAGAGAAAGGGAAAACAAATGAGGCTACAAATCAAAATTCCAAAATGCAAGAAGTAATCTAATGCTATGAGACATGATCAAAACAATAAACAGAACATTGGGGAAAAAATCCCACCATGAGTAAAGTAAAAAGATAAATGAAAACTAGGAAAGATAAAGAACTACTAAAAGAAGAGAAGAAAAAGACCATCAGACCCAGAGAAAACTGGGATAGAGATATGAACAGACAATTCACAGAAAAAAAAAAGTAAATGGACCTTAACACAAGATGGTTAACTCAAGATGAAAGAAATACAAAGAGTGTAGAAAGACCATTTCACACCAGATGGGCTGAGGCCTTGAGGCAACATTGCTGGTGGTAGTAGAAAAGGGAATATCCCTATAGAGGGAAATTTGAAACTATCCTGTAAATTACATATGCATTTATCCTGTAACCCAGCACTCTCACTTCTAAGTATCCATGTCAAATATACATTGCCAAAAACCCCCAAAATGTATATGTAAAAGGCCATCTGCTAAAACATTATTTATAATGATAAGAAAAGCAGGAACTGGTCCAAATGTCTATCAATAGGAAACTAGTTAAAAAAACGTGGTATTTAAAAGTAAAGGGCTATGCAGGTGCAAAAAGGAATAAGAAATATCCCTATGGAGTAATCTTAGGGTATGCTGTTTAGAGAAAAAGAGCAAGAAGGAGAAAACAGTGCAGATGCCATTTTTTTAAACTAAGAAAGGGGAAATGTTAACTATAAATATGTGTATAATTCTGTTCATATGTACACTTCAAATGATAAATTATAACATTAAAAATGGTTATTTATGGGGAGAATAAGGAGAGATATTGAAATAGGAAATAGATTTCATTGAATATACCTTATTTTGTATATTTGACTTTGTAACTATATAAATATTTTACACATTAACAAAGCAAAAGTAGATATAAGAAAAGCAATATCCTTCTCAATGGTGAAAAATTGAAACCATTTCCTCTAAGATCAGGAACAAGACAAGGTTGCCCACTCTCACCACTATTATTCAACATAGTTTTGGAAGTTTTAGCTATGGCAATCAGAGGAGAAAAAGAAATAAAAGGAATCCAAATTAGAAAAGAAGATGTAAAACTGTCACTGTTCGCAGATGACATGATACTATACAGAGAGAACCCTAAAGATGCCCCAAGAAAACTACTAGAGCTAATCAATGAATTTGGTAAAGTAGCAGGATACAAAATTAATACACAGAAATCTCTATACATTAATAATGAAAAATCTGAAAGAGAAATTAAGGAAACACTCCCATTTACCACTGCAACAAAAAGAATAAAATACCTAGGAATAAACCTACCTAAGGAGATAAAAGACCTGTATGTAGAAAACTATAAGACACTGATGAAAGAAATTAAAGATAATACAAACAGATGGAGAGATACACCATGTTCTTGAACTGGAAGAATCAACAATGTGAAAATGACTATACTACTCAAAACAATCAACATATTCAGTGCAATCCCTAACAAACTACCAATGGCATTTTTCACAGACTAGAACAAAAAATTTCACAATTTGTATGGAAACACAAAAGACCCCGAATAGCCAAAGCAATCTGGAGAAAGAAAAACGGAGCTGGAGGAATCAGGCTCCCTGACTTCAGACTATACTACAAAGCTAATCAAGACAGTATGGTACTGGCACAAAAACAGAAATATAGATCA
>NC_041234.1:28380408-28401889 GCF_002837175.3 Physeter macrocephalus | reverse complement strand
AAAAAGAAAAGACAACCCTCAGAATGGGAGAAGATATTTGCAAATGAAGCAACTGACAAAGGATTAATCTCCAAAATTTCCAAGCAGCCCATGCAGCTCAATATCAAAAAACCAAACAACCCAATCCAAAAATGGGCAGATGACCTAAACAGACATTTCTCCAAAGAAGATATACAGATTGCCAACAAACACATGAAGGGATGCTCAACATCACTAATCATTAGAGAAATCCAAATCAAAACCACAATGAAGTATCACTTCACACTGGTCAGAATGGCCATCATCAAAACATCTATAAACAATAAATGCTGGAGAGGGTGTGGAGAAAAGGGAACCCTCTTGCACTGTTGGTGGGAATGTAAATTGATACAGCCACTATGGAGAACAGTATAGAGGTTCCTTAAAAAACTAAAAATAGAACTACCATATGATACAGCAATATCACTACTGGGCATATACCCTGATAAAACTACAACTCAAAAAGAGTCATGTAGCACGATGTTCATTGCAGCACTATTTACAATCGCCAAGACATGGAAGCAACCAAAGTGTCCACCGACGGATGAATGGATAAAGAAGATGTTGCACATATATATAATGGAATATTACTCAGCCATAAAAAGAAACAAAATTGAGTTATATGTAGTTAGGTGGATGGACCTAGAGCCTGTCATACAGAGTGAAGTAAGTCAGAAAGAGAAAAACAAGTACCGTATGTTAACACATATATGGAATCTAAAAAAAAAATGGTTCTGATGAACCTAGTGGCAGGACAGGAATAAAGACACAGACGTAGAGAATGGACTTGAGGACATGAGCAGGGGGAAGTGTAAGCTGGGACAAAGTGAAAGAGTAGTACTGACATACATACACTAGCAAATGTAAAATAGAAAGCTATCTAGCAGCAGCTAGAGGGTTGGGGTAGGGAGTGTGCGAGGGAGGTGCAAGAGGGAAGGCATATGGAGATATATGTATACATATAGCTGATTCACTTTGTTATACAGCAGAATCTAACAAAACATTGTAAAGCAAGTATACTCTAATGAAAATGTTAAAAAAAAAAGAGAGAAGAAAAGCAATTCCTAAAACTGAAATTCAGATGGCCAATGAACCTTCATGTGTATACAGTTGTTGGCATAACCACACAGAGAAGAATTATACTAATTGACTTTAAAACACAGAAATTTGACCGTACATCCTTAGTGAGGACAAAACCAAAGGACGAAAACCAAACCAAAACAAAACACAATGATGACCTACAACCTGAAAAATAAAATCTAAAACTAGTTAGTAAGTATATTGTTGATGGCAGTGTTGGTGTCATTACTCTGAGACTGCTGTATGTTTATTGTTAGATAAAACAAACGAGTACTTGGTTCTTGAAATCAGGATTTTGTGCATGGGAGGAAGAAAATACAGATGCAAGTTCAATGAGGTTAGGTAAAACCCATAACCCTGATTTTGAATTGAAGGCATCATTATGAACTCACAATGTATTTTCTTTTAAACAAGAAAAAAAATTTTGGAGGCAAAAATCAACAAACCAGAAGTAATAAGCACCCCCTAGAGCTCAGACTGTGGTCTCTAATTTTCCATTAAAAGGGATAGAACTCCTGGACAAGAAATTTATGAGATGAATCTGAACATCATGTGATATCACAAAGCAAGAAGCTGTCAAAGAATATTAGGTTTGCGTCTTTAGGACTCAAAAACCAATGTGAATAGGCTCTCATTGATCAAAGATGGGTCTGTCTAAACATCATGAAGGATAAACACATGCAATGGATTTTAATCTGTGTGTTTATAAGGATATTTTTTAAATGCTCTTTGTTCATTCTCAGGTGATAACTAGAGAACCAATATACTATTTTGAGTTGACAAATAAAGGGGGTAAATAAAGCATTAATTATGCCTTTCTTAGATGAATTGTACCTCAGGGTAAACAAATAGTTGATAAGTACAAGTTTCAATCTATAGAAGTGTTCCAACTAATAAATGAAGAAGGAATAACCAAAAAAAATCACCATTTTGTAACCCCTATTTAATTAATGAATATAAGTAATGATCACCAGTGGCTGTTAATGGTGTAAAAAGAGAGACAACCAGGCATTATGTGCTTCCTAATGGAAGTACACTGCACCACCTATGATATGTGAATAAATTTAATCAACTATTAATTTAAAATATTTATAACTATTTTGTATTTAAAATGTATATAAAATTAAAGCCTAAACAAAACCATGTTCAGGGAAATGTGTTCTTTGGGTAGTAAAAGTAGACTAAGGACCTTGTCAAGGTTAGGATAAGGAAACAGATATTGAACAACTTTATTCTTTGTTAGAAAGCTTAAGGAAGAATACGTATTTTAAAATTTGAAGATATTAATAAAGAAATAAAAAAATATATAGCCTCCAAATCAGCAAATGGAAAATTTTATCTGTTGAACAGAAGGCATGATAAAAGGGAACAAAGAATAACTGACTAATAGAAAATATAAAATAAGTCCAAATACACTAGTAATCAAAATAAATGAAACAAACTACACTCTTATTTAAAAAGTGGAATATTTAAACATTTAGCTATATAAGACAAACATCAAAAAACACCTCACAAAAATGTTGAAAATAAAAGAATGGAGAAATATATACCATGCAAGTACTAATCATAGAAAGATGCTAAAACTGTATTAAGTCAAAACAGAATTTGAAGAAACAAGCACTAGTTGGAATAAAGAGAGATAATTTGCAATAATATAATTCAAATTCTACCAGAGAGATAGTCCTCAACTTGTATGCAACTGACAACATTGCCTCAAGACATATACAACAAAAGTTCATAATCACAATGGGAGATTTTAAAACACCTCTATCATAAGCTTATAAAGCAAGCAGACAAAAATTGTTAAGCATATAGAAGCTTTGAATAAGAAAATTAACTATAAGCCAATAAATATAAAATTACATTATTTCCAAATATAATGTTTGCAAAATGTAGTGACATACTAGAATTTAAAGGAAGTCTAAAACATATAAAAGATCTGTAGTCATACTGACCATATTCTTCTCTGATCACAGTAAATTGAATTAGAAATCAAACAACCCCTCCTCCCAAAAAGCTGGCTAAAGACACAACAATATTTGCAAACTCAAAAATGCTCTCAGAACGAACTCATGATTAACAAGAAAGTCACAATGGAAATCACAGAATAGAAATTTAGAACTAATGACAATGAAAGTACTACATTTAAAAATTTGTAACATGCAGCTAAAACAGCATTTAGAAGGAAATTTACAGTCTAAAATGTATTATTTAAAGATGAAAAGATTAAAAACAAAGAAGTTAATTGAAAATAAAGAAGTTAATTATTAGATAATTAGAAAATTATTAGAATTAGAAAAGAAGTGACAGACTTTCAATTAATATGGCAGAAGCGGACACTTTATGGGATCAGAAAACTTTTAAAAAATCCTTCTTTGAGACAAGAACAGGAAGCTTAAAAAACATATTCAGGAATAATAAGAACAAAGAAATAAAAACATGGAAAAATCTCAATAAAATTATTAGAGTATGATGTTGAGAAAAATCTCCCATAAAACAGTGAAAAGACAAATTTAAGAAAGCAAGAGATAAAAAGATAAGAGAATTAGAGACCGAGGCAAAAAAAAACAAGAAAATAGAGGAAAAGAAAGAAATGATTCAAGAATGTTTCTCACGAGGATAGCTTCAAGATGGCGGAAGAGTAAGATGTGGAGATCAACTTCCTCCCCACAAATACATCACAAATACATCTACATGTGGAACGACTCCTACATAACACCTACTGAATGCTGGCAGAAGACCTCAGATTTCCCAAAAGGCAAGAAACTCCTCATGTACCTGGGTAGGGCAAAAGAAAAAAGAAAAAACAGAGACAAAAGAATAGGAATGGGACCTGCACCACAGGGAGGGAGCTGTGAAGGAGGAAAAGTTTCCACACACTAGGAATCCCCTTCACTGGAGGAGATGGGGGATAGGGGGGAAGTTTTGGAGTCACAGAGGAGAGTGCAGCAACAGGGGTGCAGAGGGCAAAGTGGAGAGATCCCACACAGAGGATCAGTGCCAACCAACACTCACCAGACCAAGAGGCATGTCTGCTCACCTGCCAGGAAGGGTGGGGGCTGGGAGCAGAGGCTCAGGCTTCGGAGGTCAGATCCCAGGGAGAGGACTGGGGTTGGCTACATGAACACAGCCTGAAGGGGGCTAGTGCACTACAGCTAGCAGGAGGGAGTCCGGGAAAAAGTCTGACCTGCCAAAGAGGCAAGAGACCATTGTTTCGGGGTACGCAAGAAGAGGGGATTCAGAGCACTGCCTAAATGAGCTCCAGAGATGGGCGCGAGCGGCGGCTATCAACGCGGACACCACAGACGGGCATGAGATGCTGAGGCTACTGCTACAGCCACCAAGAAGCCTGTGTGCAAGCACAGGTCACTATCCACACCTCCCCTCCAAGGAGCCTCTACAGCTGGCTACTGCCAGGGTCCCGTGATCCAGGGACAACTTCCCCGGGAGAACACATGGCACACCCCAGGCTGTTGCAACATCATGCTGGCCTCTGCTGCTGCAGGCTCGCCCTGCATTCCATAAACCTTCCTCCCCCCAGCCTGAGTGAGCCAGAGCCCCCTAATGATCTGCTCCTTTAACCCCGTCCTGTCAGAGCGGGAACAGATGCACTCAGGCAACCTACATGCAAAGGAGGGGCCAATCCAAAGCTGAACCCCAAGAGCTGTGCGAAGAAAGAAGAGAAAAAGGAAATTTCTCCCAGCAGCCTCAGGAGGAGTGGATTAAATCTCCACAATCAACTTGATGTACCCTGCATCTGTGGAACACCTGAATACACAACGAATAATCCCAAAATTGAGGCGGTGGACTTTGGGAGCAACTGTAGACTTCGGGTTTGCTGTATCCAACTGACTGGTTTCTGGTTTTATGTTTATCTTAGTTTAGTATTGAGTTTATTATCATGGGTAGATTTGTTTATTGATTTGGTTGATCTCTTCCTGCTTTTTAAAATATATATAGATATATTTCTTTTTTCCCTTTTTCTCTTTTCATGAGTGTGTATGTGTATGCTTATTTGTATGATTTTGTCTGTATAGATTTGCTTTTACCATTTCTCCTAAGGTTCTGTCTGTCTGGTTTTTTTTTGGTTTGGTTTTTTATTCTTAGTATAGTTTTTAGCACTTGTTATCATTGGTGGATTTGTTTTTCGGTTTGGTTGCTCTGTTCTTTCTTTCTTTTTTCTTTTAATTACTTTTTAATTTATTAATTTTTAATAATTTTTTATTTTGTATTTTAATAACTTTATTTCTTTTGATTTTCTTTCCTTCTTTCTTTCTTTCTTTCTTTCTTTCTTTCTTTCTTTCTTTCTTTCTTTCTTTCTTTCTTTCTTTCTTTCTTTCTTTCTTTCTTTCTTTCTTTCTTTCTTTCTTTCTTTCTTTCTTTCTTTCTTTCTTTCTTTCTTTCTTTCTTTCTTTCTTTCTTTCTTTCTTTCTTTCTTTCTTTCTTTCTTTCTTTCTTTCTTTCTTTCTTTCTTTCTTTCTTTCTTTCTTTCTTTCTTTCTTTCTTTCTTTCTTTCTTTCTTTCATTCTTTCTTTCTCCCTTTCCTTCTGAGCTGTGTGGCTGACAGCATCTTGGCGCTCTGGCCGGGTGTCAGGCCTGTGCCTCTGAGGTGGCAGAGCAGAATTCAGGACATTGGTCCACCAGAGACCTCCAGGCTCCACATAATATCAAATGGTGGAAGCTCGCCCAGAGATCTCCATGTCAAAGCTAAGACCCAGCTACACTCAAAGACCAGCAAGCTACAGTGGTGGACACCCTATGCCAAACAACTAGCAAGACAGGAACAAACACACCCATTAGCAGAGAGGCTGCTTAAAATCATAGTATGGTCACAGACACCCCAAAACACACCACAGGGCGTGGTTTTTCCCACCAGAAAGACAAAATCCAGCCTCATACACCAATACACAGGTACCAGTCCCCTCCACCAGGAAGCCTACAGAACCCACTGAACCAAACTTAGCCACTGGGGGCAGACACCAAAAACAATGGGAACTGCAAACCTGCAGCCTGTGAAAAGGAGATGCCAAACACAGTAAATTAAGCAAAATGAGAAGACAGAGAAACACACAGCACATGAAGGAGCAAGGTAAAAACCCACCAGACCAAACAAATGAAGAGTAAATAGGCAGTCTACCTGAAAAAAAATTCCGAGTAATGATAGTAAAGATGATCCAAAATCTTGGAAATAGAATGGAGAAAATATAAGGAACGTTTAACAAGGACCTAGAAGAAATAAAGAGCAAACAAACAATGATGAACAACACAATAAATGAAATTAAAAATTCTCTCTAAGGAATCAATAGCAGAATAACTGAAGCAGAAGAATGGATAAGTTACCTGGAAGATAAAATAGTGGAAATAACAACTGCAGAGCAGAATAAAGAAGAAAGAATGAAAAGAATTGAGGAAAGTCTCAGAGACTTCTGGGACAATATTAAACGCACCACATTCGAATTATAGGGGTCCCAGAAGAAGAAGAGAAAAAGAAAGAGACTGAGAAAATATTGTAAGAGATTAGTGGAAAACTTCCCTAATATGGGAAAGGAAATAGTTAATCAAGTCCAGGAAGCAGAGAGAGTCCAATACAGGATAAATCCAAGGAGAAACACGTCAAGACACATATTAATCAAACTATCAAAAATTAAATACAAAGAAAAAATATTAAAAGCAACAAGGGAAAAACAACAAATAACATACAAGGGAATCCCCATAAGGTTAACAGCTGATCTTTCAGCAGAAACTCTCCAAGCCAGAAGGGAGTGGCAGGACATATTTAAAGTGATCAAAGGGAAAAACGTACAACCAAGATTACTCTACCAGCAAGGATCTCATTCAGATTTGACAGAGAAATTAAAACCTTTTCAGACAAACAAAAGATAAGAGAAGTCAGCACCACCAAACCAGCTTTACAACAATGCTTAAGGAACTTCTCTAAGTAGGAAACACAAGAGAAGGAAAAGACCTACAATACCAAACCCAAAACAATTAATAAAATGGTAATAGGAACATACATATTGGTAATTACCTTAAATGTAAATGGATTAAATGCTCCAACCAAAAGACATAGACTGGCTGAATGGATACAAAAACAAGACATGTATATATGCTGTCTACAAGAGAACCACTTCAGGCCTAGGGACACATAGAGTTAAACAAGATGGACTTAATTGATATTTATAGGACATTCCATCCAAAAACAACAGAATACACTTTCTTCTCAAGTGCTCATGGAACATTCTCCAGGATAGAACATATCTTCGGTCACAAATCAAGCTTTGGTAAATTTAAGAAAATTGATATCATATCAGGTATCTTTTCCAACCACAACACTATGAGACTAGATATGAATTACAGGAAAAATTCTGTAAAAAGTATAAAAACATGGAGGCTAAACAATACACTACTTAATAACCAAGAGATCACTAAAGAAATCAAAGGGGACATCAAAAAATACCTAGAAAGAAATGACAAGGAAAACTTGACAACCCAAATCCTATGAGATGCAGCAAAAGCACTTCTAAGAGGGAAGTTTATAGCAATAAAATCCTACCTCAAGAAATAAGAATCATCTCAAATAAACAATCTAACCTTACACCTAAAGTAATTAGAGAAAGAAGAACAAAGAAACCCCAAAGTTAGCAAAAGGAAAGAAATCATAAAGATCAGATCATAATAATTGTAAATATTTATGCAGCCAATATAGGAGGACCTCAATACATAGGGCAAATGCTAGCAGCCATAAAAGGGGAAATCAATAGTAACACAATTACAGCAGGGGACTTTAACTCCCCACTTTCACCAATGGACAGGTCATCCAAAATGAAAATACATAAGGAAACACAAGCTTTAAATGATACATTAAACAAGATGGACTTAATTGATATTTATAGGACATTCCATCCAAAAACAACAGAATACACTTTCTTCTCAAGTGCTCATGGAACATTCTCCAGGATAGAACATATCTTCGGTCACAAATCAAGCTTTGGTAAATTTAAGAAAATTGATATCATATCAGGTATCTTTTCCAACCACAACACTATGAGACTAGATATGAATTACAGGAAAAATTCTGTAAAAAGTATAAAAACATGGAGGCTAAACAATACACTACTTAATAACCAAGAGATCACTAAAGAAATCAAAGGGGACATCAAAAAATACCTAGAAAGAAATGACAAGGAAAACTTGACAACCCAAATCCTATGAGATGCAGCAAAAGCACTTCTAAGAGGGAAGTTTATAGCAATAAAATCCTACCTCAAGAAATAAGAATCATCTCAAATAAACAATCTAACCTTACACCTAAAGTAATTAGAGAAAGAAGAACAAAGAAACCCCAAAGTTAGCAAAAGGAAAGAAATCATAAAGATCAGATCATAATTAAATGAAAAAGAAACAAAGGAAACAATAGCAAAGATCAATAAAACTAAAAGCTGGTTCTTTGAGAAGATAAAGAAAATTGATAAACTGTAAGCCATACTCATCAGGAAAAAAGGGTGAAGACTCAAATCAGCAGAATTAGAAATGAAAAAGGAGAAGTAACAACTGCCACTGCAGAAATACAAAGGATCATGAGAGATTACTACAAGTAACTATATGCCAATAAAATGGACAACCTGGAAGAAACGGACAAATTCTTAGAAATGCACAACCTTCCGAGACTGAACCAGGAAGAAATAGAAAATATAAATAGACCAATGACAAGCACTGAAATTGAGACTGTGATTAAAAATCTTCCAACCAACAAAAGCCGAGGACCAGATGGCTTCACAGGCAAATTCTGTCAAACATTTAGAGAAGAGCTATCACGTATCCTTCTCAAACTCTTCCAAAATATACCAGAGGAAGGAACACTCCCAAACTCATTCTACAAGGCCACCATCACCCTGATACCAAAACCAGACAAAGATGTCACAAGGAAAGAAAACTACAGGCCAATATCACTGATGAATATAGATGCAAAAATCCTCAACAAAATACTAGCAAACAGAATCCAACAGCACATTGAAAGGATCATACACCCTTATCAAGTGGGGTTTATCACAGGAATGCAAGGATTATTCAATATACGCAAGTCAATCAAGGTGATAAACCATATTAACAAACTGAAGGAGAAAAATCATATGATCATAACAATAGATACAGAAAAAGCTTTCGACAAAATTCAACACCTATTTATGATAAAAACCCTCCAGAAAGTAGGCATAGAGTGAAGTTACCTCAACATAATAAATGCCATATATGACAAACCCACAGCCAACATCATTCTCAATGGTGAAAAGCTGAAACCATTTCCACTAAGATCAGGAACAAAGCAAGGTGGCCCACTCTCACCACTATTATTCAACATAGTTTTGGAAGTTTTAGCCACAGCAATCAGAGAAGAAAAAGAAATAAAAGGAATCCAAATCAGAAAAGAAGAAGTAAAGCTGTCACTCTTTGCAGATGACATGATACTATACATAGAGAATCCTAAAGATGCTACCAGAAAACTACTAGATCTAATCAATGAATTTGGTAAAGTAGCAGGATACAAAATTAATGCACAGAAATCTCTTGCATTCCTATACACTAATGATCAACAATGTGAAAGTGAAATTAAGGAAACACTCACATTTCCATTGCAACAAAAAGAATAAAATATCTTGGAATAAACCTACCTAAGGAGACAAAAGACCCATATGCAGAAAACTATGAGACACTGATGAAAGAAATTAAAGATGAAACAAATAGATGGAGAGATACACCACGTTCTTGGATTGGAAGAATCAACATTGTGAAAATGACTATAGTACCCAAAGCAATCTACAGATTCAATGCAATCCCTATCAAACTACCAATGGCATTTTTCACAGAACTAGAACCAAAAATTTCACAATTTGTATGGAAACACAAAAGTCCCCAAATAGCCAAAGCAATCTTGAGAAAGAAAAAAGGAGCTTGAGGAATCAGGCTCCCTGACCTCAGACTATACTACAAAGCTACAGTAATCAAGACAGTATGGTACTGGCACAAAAACAGAAATATAGATCAATGGAACAGGACAGAAAGCCCAGAGATAAACCCACGCACATATGGTCACCGTAGTTTTGATAAAGGAGGCAAGAATATACACTGGAGAAAAGACAGCATCTTCAATAAGTGGTGCTGGGAAAACTGGACAGCTACCTGTAAAAAGAATGAAATTAGAACACTCCCTAACACCATACACAAAAATAAGCTCAAAATGGATTAAAGACGTAAATGTAAGGCCAGACACTATAAAACTCTTAAAGGAAAACATAGGCAGAACACTCTATGACATAAATCACAGCAAAATTCTTTTTCACCCACCTCCTAGAGAAATGGAAATAAACATAAAAATAAACAAATGGGACCTAATGAAACTTACAAGCTTTTGCACAGCAAAGGAAACCATAAACAAGATGAAAAGACAACCCTCAGAATGTGAGAAAATATTTGCAAATGAAGCAACTGAGAAAGGATTAATCTCCAAAAGTTACAGGCAGCTCATGCAGCTCTATATCAAAAAAACAAACAACCGAATCCAAAAATGGGCAGAAGACCTACATAGACATTTCTCCAAAGAAGATATACAGAGTGCCAATAAACACGAAAGAATACTCAACATCATTAATCATTAGAGAAATGCAAATCAAAACCACAATATCATCTCACACCAGTCAGAATGGCCATCATCAAAAAATCTACTAACAAATTTTGGGGAGGGTGTGGAGAAAAGGGAACCCTCTTGCACTCTTGTTGGGAATGTAAATTGATACAGCCACTATGGAGAACAGTATGGAGGTTCCTTAAATAACTAAAAATACAACTACCATACGACCCAGCAATCCCACTACTGGGCATATACTCTCAGAGAACCATATTTCAAAAGGAATCATGGACCTCAATGTTCACTGCAGCTCTATTTACATTAGTGAGGACATGGAAGCAGCCTAAGTGTCCATTGACAGATGAATGGATAAAGAAGATGTGGCACATATATACAAAGGAATATTACTCAGCCATAAAGCGAAATGAAATTGAGTTATTTGTAGTGAGGTGGATGGATCTATAGTCTGTCATACAGAGTGAAGTAAGTCAGAAAGAGAAAAAGAAATACTGTATGCTAACACATATATATGGAATCTTAAAAAAAAAAAAACCGTTATGAAGAACCTTGGGCCAGGACAGGAATAAAGATGCAGACGTAAAAATGGAATTGAGGACATGGGGAGGGGGAAGCGTAAGCTGGGACGAAGTGAGAGAGTGGTATGGACATATATACACTACCAAACGTAAAATAGATAGCTAGTGGGAAGCAGCCGCATAGCATGTGGAGATCAGCTTGGTGCTTTGTGACCACCTAGAGGGGTGGGATAGGGAGGTTGTGATGGAGATGCAAGAGGGAGGAGATATGGGAATATATGTATATGTATAGCTAACTCACTTTGTTATTCAGCAGAATCTAACACACCATTGTAAAGCAATTATACTCCAATAAAAATGTTTAAAAAAAATAAATGAATGTTTCCCACAGTTGAACGATCCAAGTTTCACTTTTAAATGGATCCAGCAGTTTAAGGCCTCAAATCTATCCAAGTCTTCATAAAATTTTAGAACAATGGAGACTCTTCAGCTTTCAGAGAGGAGAAAAGGAAAAGGTTTAACAGGAATGTAAAAGAATCAGAATAGCATTGATCTTCTTACCAGTAATAATGAAAGCGAAAAACCTGTGGAACAGCATCATTCTGAGAAAATAATTCTAATCTAAGATTTAGCAAGCGGCTAAATCATCAAAAAAGTGTGAGGGTAGAATAGACATTTCCCCCCAGAAGTGTAATATCTCAACCATTTTGCCGGAGTAAACCCAGAAAGAGGGAGACACGGGGTTCAAGCAATGGGAGCTGACACAAGGAAGAGCAAAAGAAATCCCCAATATGATTCTTGGAGTGAAATCTCCGAAGGACAACTGCAGAGCAGTGAGAGAACACCCAGTAGTTTCCATAAGAGATTTCTTCAAGAAAATGAAATTGATAGATTCTAATATATATTAATATATTATGAAGCTAGTTACACAATGGAGCAGAATTTGAGAGTGAGACACTTGCAAACAAAACAAAATAAAAAAATATTAACTCCAGGAGAACAAAAATTATTCAAGAAGGAAGACTCCAGGACAAATAGCATTTATATAGTTCCAATAATGGTTTATGATTATGATTAAATGATTGTGATTTAACCAAAGTAACCATAGAACTTCCCTGGAAGGATAGGTCACAGGGAGTACAGACATGTGTGGTGGAGGTAGAGTAATGGTGCAATATATCTAAACACAGATATCAATCTGTATTGGGAAATTAATGGAAAATGTTTAAAACTTCACAAGCAAGAAATAGCAATGTTAGCATGTTTTTAACACACGTCAATCATAAGAATTAGCTAAAAGAGTTGAAAATTGTTGCTTCTGGAGAGCAGGAATGGGAGAGATGTGACAGGAGACATGCAATTTGTTATGAAACAATATTTGCACAAGTATGACTTTTCCAAATATATGCATATATAACTTTTATAAAAATAAATACTAAATTAAAAATAAAGGAACTAACACTGTAAAATAAGTTGGAATAAAGGGGACAAGAGCAGTAAGAGTGAAATGGAAAACAGAGAAATCCATAGAATCAACAAAACTAAAAACTTTTTAAAAAAAATCTATAAATTAGACATACCTCTGGTAACATTGAAAAAAGGGAAGCATGAATAAACAATATTAGAAACAATAAGGAAGTATGACATTATAAACACAATTTTCTAAGATTAAAAGATAATATGAGAAAAAATATATAGAAATATATTTGGAAACAGATGAAATAAATAATTTCTAAGAAAATATAAATTATAAAAATTCATTCAAGAAAGAGAACATATGAATTAACCAACAAAATTTTAAACAATTAAACAGGCAATTGGATGTGTTATTCAAAAGACATCATGCCTAGTTGATTTTATAGGCAAGTTTTATCAACTCTCAAGGAACATATTCTCCCTATTTTATACAAGCTGTTTCACAGATTATAAGAAGGAAAGCTATTGGACTCATTTTATGAGGCTAATAAAAGCTTGATACTAAAATTGGATAAGGATAGTACAAAAAATTATACTTATAGACCATTCTCACATATAAACATAGATATAAAGTTCTAAAAACTTGTTAACTAAGTTATTAACTTAGTGACATTACATATTAAAAAAATATATTATACCGAAGTATTAGTTTTCTATTGCTGTGTAACAAATAACCACAAAACTTATTGGTTTGAAACAACACCCATTGATTATCACACAGTTTCTGTAGGTCAGAAGTTCAGACACAGCTTAAATGAATCGTTGGCTTAGGGGCTCACAAGGCTACAATCATGTTGTCAGCCTGGGCTGGGGTATCATTTGAGTCCTGGGGTCCTCTTCCAAGCTCACATGATTATTGGCAGAATTCATTTCCTTGCAGATGTGGAATTTAGGATGGCTTGTTTCTTCAAGGCCACCTGGAGGATATCTCAAAGTACTTAGACCCTCTTTTAAAGGAATAACCTCAATTAGGTCAGGTCCATTCAGGATAATCTCTCTTTTGATTAACTTAAGTAAACTGTCTAAGGACTTTACTTGCATCTGAAAATTCACTTCACTTTGCCATGTTCTATTGGTTAGAGGCAAGTTTCAGGTTCCACACACATACCAGGGGAGGGGGTTACACGAAGACATGGTTACCACAGGGTGGGAGTCACAGAGGACATCTTAGAATTCTGCCTACCACAATCAAATAAAGTTTATCCCAGGAAGGCAAAGAGGATTTAACATAGAAAAAAATCTATCAATGTAATAAATTTGCTATATTAACAGATACAAAAACAATACATGATTATATATAGAGAGATTGAAAACACATTCAATAAAATTCAACACTCATTGAGGAAAAAAATTCAGAAAAGCAGTTAACTTCTCTAACCTGATAAAAGCACGTTTCAAAATTTATGGAAAATGTTTCTGGTACAGCATGTAAGAAGCTTGAAAGTCACCACCCCATCCTAACAACATGTAAAAAGCTGAACAAACTAAAACATCAACAACTCTCTTTAGATCCATAAAAGAAGTGGGTCACAGGGCAAATTACTGCCCCGCCACCGCCCCCACAAATTGGAGAGACAAACAAGTGGATACAGAGAATCTTAACTCATGAGTAGAAATCTCTGAGGGAACCAATGCTGGGGTAGGTTAACCTGAACTGTAATTGACAAGTTGCTGGAGGCTGAGTGTGGACAAGTCTGAGGAATTAAAAACTCCACATACAGTTATCAGGGAAATACGATACTCTTGTGAGTTTTACCTCCTAAACTCTACCAGGTTCTCACAGCAAATATTGGAGAAAAATCCCCTCCTGCTTCCAGCTGGGGGAGTGGCAATAAGCCATTTTCAAATACTCCAGAACATTCTGTTCTTCTTAACAAGGTCTGTCCTAGGAGAAAGTATTCAACCAGAGATTAACCTGCTGGGGTTTTATCAGAGCATAACTGACCTGGGGGAAAAGGAAATACTCAACTCCAGCCCACTCTAGCCATCCTGTCCCATCACAAGGGGGTGGGGGACGAAGAAGCACATGTGAAGTTCACGGCCCAGAGGCATAGGCTCAAAAAAGACTGCGATCTCTCGTAGAACTACATGCAATATGCTTTCTCCTTCCCCACACCTCACTACCACATTACTGATGGCCTATTTACAGTAATTCCTTTTACCGAGTATATCATGTTTGGCTATCAAGAAAAAATTACAAGACATACTAAAAGGCAAAAAACACAGTTTGAAGAGACAGAGCAAGCATTAGAACCAGACTTAGATATGGGATTGACATATATACACTAATATGTATAAAATAGATAACTAATGAGAACTTGCTGTACAGCACAGGGAACTCCACTTTGCTGTACAGTAGAAACTAACACAACATTGTAAAACAACTATACCCCAATTTTTAAAAAAAGGATGTTGCAATTATCAGACCAGTAGTTTAAAGCAATGATGCTTAATATGCTAAGGGTTCTAATGGATAAAATAGATAGCATTCAAGAATAGATGGGCAATACACACTACCAAATGTAAAATAGATAGCTAGTGGGAAGCAGCCGCATAGCACAGGGAGATCAGCTCAGTGCTTTGTGACCACCTAGAGGGGTGGGATAGGGAGGGTGGGAGGGAGGGAGACACAAGAGGGAGGGGATATGGGAACATGTGTATATGTATAACTGATTCACTTTGTTGTAAAGCAGAAACTAACACACCATTGTAAAGCAATTTACTCCAATAAAGATGTTAAAAAAAAAGAATAGATGGGCAGATGTGGTAATATATATACAATGGAATACTACTCAGCCATAAAAAAGAATGAAATAATGCCTTTTGCAGCAACATCGATGCAACTAGAGATTATCATACTAACTGAAGTAAGTCAGAAAGAGAAAGACATACTATATGATATCATTTATATGTGGAATCTAAAATATGACACAAGTGAACCTATCTATGAAACAGAAACAGAATCATGGACATAGAGAACAGACTGTTGGTTGCCAAGGGGGAGGGGGTTTGGAGAGAGATGGAGTGGGAGGTTGGGGTTAGCAGATGTAAGCTTTTATATATATTGATAGAATGGATAAACAACAAGGTCCTACTGTACAGCACAGAGAACTATATTCAGTATCCTCTGATAAACCATAATAGAAAAGAATATTTAAATAAAGAATATATATATGTATAACTGAATCACTTTGCTTTACAGCAGTAATTAGCACAACATTGTATATCAACTATACTTCAATTTAAAAAATAAAAAAATTAAAATAAAAAAAAAATGAAATACTGGTCCCTCTTGAAAGCCTACCATTAATATAAAAGTGAAACAATCTGAAGTTGTTTGCATGCTAAATAAAGTATTAACCCCCGCCCCCCCAAAAAAAGAATAGATGGGCAATGTAAGCAGAGAGATGGAAATTCAAAGAATGAACCAAAAAAAAAAAAATGCTACAGATAAAAATAACTGTAACCGAAATGAAGACTGCCTTTGATGGGCTTATTAGTAGACCAGCCATGGCTAAGGAAAGAATCTCTGACCTTGAGGATATCTCAATAGAAACCTCCAAAATTGAAAAGCAAACAAACAAACAAACAAAAAAGATGGAAAAACCAGAACAGAATACCAAGGATTGTGGAACAACTAAAAAAGGTGTGACATATGTGTAATGGGAATACCAGACAAAGAAAGAGAAAAAGGAATGGAAGAAATATTTGAAAGAACAAGGACTAAGAATTTCCCCAAATTAATGTTAGACCTAAAAACAAAAACCAAAAAACCCCCCACAGATCCAGGAAGCTCAGAGAACACACTTTGGATGATAAAATTGTGTCAATGTACTTTCATTAGCTGTAACAATTGTATCGTTCTGATTGGGGATATTGATAATGGGGGAGGCTATGCATGTGTGGGGGTAGGAGGTGAATGGGAACTCTCTGTACCTTCCGCTCAGTTTTGCTGTGAACCTAAAACTGCTCTAAAAATGAAAGTCTATTTAATAAAAATTAAGGAAAGCATAATTTTAAAACTTAGAAGCATTCCTATACATCTTATGAATAAGGCAAAGATGGTTACCATCATTTTTTTTTTATTTAAAATTGTACCAGAGGTCTTTGTCAGTGAAAAAAGACAAGAAAAATAAAAGATATAAAAAGAATGGAGTAGAAGCATTAAATTGTCCTTCTTTGCAGATGATAGGTTGTCTGAAAAAAAAATTCAAGAGAGGATGCAAACTTTTTGAAATAGTAAAAAATGTTCAGCAAGGCTATTGAACACAAGATCAACATATGGAAATCAATAGCATTCTTCGGCACCTGTTATAGACAATTAGACAATAGAAAGGATGGGGGGAAAAGTCTTCTGACAATAACAATAAAACCACAAGGTACATAGATAGCATTAATCCCTTTAAAAAACATTTAAGAACATTGAAGTAAAATGTATACACAGCTAACCAAATGTAATAAGACAAATACATGGATACACACACACACTATTGTTCATGGATAAGAAGACTCACTATAATAAAAATATCAATTTTAAACTAATCACTTCAATGCAATTTCAATAGAAATATGGATAGTGGTAGTTTTTTACACCTTGATGAACTTACCCTAAAGTTTATGTGGAAGATCAAAGTGCCACTGTAAAGCAAGTTTTGAAGAACAGTGAAAATGAATTTGCCTTACCAGATATCATCTTATTATAAAGCTAATTACTACTAATGTCCCATAATATTGGCAGAGAAATAGATAGAGCACTGGAATCAAATAAAGAGTTCAGTTAATAGACCTACATAAGTGAAATATGAAATCTCTAAGAAGCAACTCAGTGGGAAAAGAATTCAGTAAATGGTGCTGTCAAGGCCACCCTCAGCCCTTTTGTCTCCTTCTCCCTATATGTACTTTTCTTAGAAACATCACCTACCATTTAAAATTCAACAGGTGATCCCCAAATCTGTTCCTCCATCCCAGATCTCATCCTTAAGTTCTAGGCTCATCTATTCAATTGTTTATTGGAGGTATCCTCCTAAAACTCAAAATATGCAAACTAAACTCAATATCCTGTCCCACAAATCTCTTATTCATGTATTCCCAAACTCAGTTAATAGAACCACTGTTTATTAAGCAAGCCAGAACTCCCTGGAAGCCATCCTAGGCCAATATTCCCAAAGGCAAACCGAACAGAACAAAATATTAATAGGTGTTATGCAAAATTTAAAGTTACTTGATAAAATTTTGAACTGTTGGGTTAAACAAAAAATAAACAGATTTTCCCTGTTTAATTAGTTACCAGAGCCCTTAATATTCTAGTGTGTATCTAAGAGGGTGACAATGTGTTTTCCAAACTTGCGTGATCATAGAATGCCCTTTTAAAATAAAATATCTTGCTGGGCTAATTTTATAAGGAGTTTAGGATATATTTTCCTTTCTTTGAGTTTATTGCCTAAATATCATGGGACTTCTCCCTTTAATGGCCACAGGTCTCTGGACATTCAGTCTCACTCCCTTTATCCCAACCCTTTCTCCATACAGCTACCAGGGACTCAAGTTACAAAAATGACTGTTAGTCTCCTGCTTAAAGCATTTCAGTGGACCTCCATTTCAGCAGAAAGCCCAAAGTTCCTTAGTCTAGCAAGACCACTTGTCAGCCCCAATGCTCCTGCTGCTTCCTAATGCTTCCCACTCCAGGGATAGTGAAGCACTCATAGCTCACGGAGTATGACCCAGCATTCATTTTCTCTGTACTGTTCTCTGCTTGCAATTCCACACATTGTATAAGCGACATTATGTAACTCTGGGCTCCCAGGGGCTGATTCTACACTTACAAAGCAACTGGGGATACAGCCAGCTCTTTCTCTGGGAACTTGTGTATAGATGATCTACCTCTTAATACCTATCATGAAGTTAATCCGTGTCTTCACTTACAACTGTCCTGGACTTTCAACAGACCAGGTCATCTCATCTCTGCCCTGCTTAGACTGCCCATCCCTCTCCTCTTCTGAACCCTGACCTTAACCAAATATCTTCAAAACTTAATACCTGTCCATCTTTTTCATAAACCTTACAGATCTTTATCAGTTTCCTCCTGACTTCTGCTGCCTTTATAGTCTGATTAGTTATTTCATCCAGTAGCTTTAAAGATATTTTCTGAGCACTCTAGAGACCAGTCTGGTAGAGATTTAATTGACTTCAGTTTCCCACTGTGGAAGAAACCACATTTAGCCTCCATTTGCACATTCATTTGAATATTCCTGATCTATATATATGTCTGTTCTTTGTATTCCCTTTGAATTGGTTATAACATCTGCCTGGTTCTCTCATTATGAGATAAATAAAATCTTCAACGTATGTTCATTTTTATATTCCTATGACAGTCAAAACTTATCATTAAAAAAAAATTATCTTCAACAGGCCAGATACCTTTCTGGAATAGAAATAGACATGGGGCACTAAAATGAAATAGGTATAGTTTCTTTATTGTTAATTCTCTTTGAACCCCATCAGAACAGCAAGCACATTCTTTAAGGCCAGAAACACCTTGTGTCTCTTTCAGTGAGGACTTGCTGGGTAACTGCTTATTGTATTAATTTCCTTCTATAGATTTTTTTCATATTCTGCTCTAAACCAAATGGTTGTTGTTTTGTGATGAGAAAGTAAAAGGCTTTAATTTTAGAATATAGTTAGCAAAGTTTTTGGGAACTCAGAAAAACTGTTCCTTCAATCAAGGGCTTAACATTACTGGAACTTTGAACATTTTTGGCCTTGGAGGAAATGAATATCACATTCTTGCCAGCTCAAATATACAAAATTAAACCTTGTGGTTTTATCTATTTTTTAGGTTTTCCAGAAAGAAAAAAAAGGTTGACTAAACCTTCCTTTCATTTTGCCAACAAAAATTCTTTATGCTTATATAGTGTATTACCTTTCTTTTGAGGTGCTTTAAATGCCCGGAAAATGTTTAACCTCATAACTGCCTTTGGATCTGAATAGGAATCATTTATCCCCATTTTGAAGACAAGGAAATTGAGAGTCTGGTGACAAAATTTTCCAAGGACAGCATAGAGGGTTATAGAAAAGGCAGACAGAATTCTTAAGTCCCAGACCAGGCCTCTAAACTCAGGCCATCAAGTATTCTAACCCTTGACATTCTTTATAATCATTGGGAAAAGCTAAGCTTGTTGCCAATGGACATGGCAAGTCTCACAAAACCCCAAATTTTCATAAAATCCTTGGGAATTTATACAGATTTTTATATTAACTAGCATTCTGATTATCAGCAATTTTGTATAACTGTCATTTACTCTGCAAATATCACAGCACCCCATAGCTCTACTAATAATGTTCTGGCTGAAGATGAGGATTTAGACTGAGTCTGCTTTCGCTGTGTTTAATATAAATTGCTATGTCCACACAAAGTCCTGAATGCTTATGTTCAAATAAGCATTAGTCAGAATAGCCAAGATATGAAAACAACCCAAATGTCTACAAACTGATGAATGGATAAACAAAATCGTGGTGTATCCATACAATGGACACTATTTGTCAATAAAAAGGAATGAAGTACTGATACATGCTACAACATGGATGAACCTTGAAAACAAGCTAAATGAAATAAGTTAGACACAAAGTGCCACATATGGCATGATTCCATTAATATGAAATGTCCAGAAAAGGCAAATCTATAGGGACAGAAAATAGATTGGTGGTTGCCTGAGGCAGGATATAAGAATGGGGAGTGATGGCGAATGGGTACTAGTTTCTTTATACAGTGATGGAAATGTTCCAAAATTGGATTGTGGTGATGGTTACACAACTCTGAAACTATACTAACAATCACTGAATTGTACATTTAAAATGGGTGAATTTTATGGTATGTAAAGCATACCACAATAAAGTTGTTAATAAATAAATTGCTTCACAATGACTCCCCTACATATGCCTCTACACTTGACAAGAATACCAAGGAAACAAATTACCTTTGCCAAGACAACAGGAATCTTTTTATAACATTTTAAGTTTGACTTTCAGGACAATAATATAGGTGTCATGGGGTTCAAAGCCTCAATATCGTGATCTGAGGGTAATTCCACCACAGGTGTACAGCTTAACAGGGTGTTAATTGGGAAGCCCGTGAACGCCTCCTCCACAGGCAGCCCAGAAAACGGTGTCAGGATTTGCTAGTGAATAGAAGAATTCAAGAGCCAAACCCAGGATCAAAAATCAAGAGAAATTTAACTTGTTTTTATGCTGCTGCCATTACCACACAAAATGACTTAAAGCGCATTTTAATTGGAGCTGAAGGCTTTTTGACTTTACCACTAATCAGAACCACTTCAGTTTTTGGAAATATTTCTCTGCTGTGGAAGGAAAATAAAAGAGCCAAATTAAGGGCTGAGGTTTTCTAATAGAAATAATTTCCCTACATTTAGTAGGTTGGTTTATTCAGCATGGGTAAGAAAAAGGTCTTGCTGATTCCCTGGGGAATCAGACGTCCAAGGTTTCTACATATAATAGAAGCATGGCTAGCTGATAATGTACTTTTCTTCTCTGATAATGCATATTGCTCCTCCCAAACTCTGAGCCCCCAGCTACTAGAGTAGGGGATGGTGAAAAGCTCTTCTCTGGGAAGGTAGCTAACACTCTCTGGAACTCAGAGAACTCAGGACAAGAAATTTGCATTCTTTTTTTGCTTGTTTGTTTATTTGTTTTGTTTTTTGTGGTACGCGGGGCTCTCACTGTTGTGGCCTCTCCCGTT
>NC_041234.1:28378414-28380140 GCF_002837175.3 Physeter macrocephalus | reverse complement strand
CAGCCGCTCCGCGGCATGTGGGATCTTCCCGGACCGGGGCACGAACCCACGTCCCCTGCCTCGGCAGGCGGACTCTCAACCACTGCGCCACCAGGAAGGCCCAAGAAATTTGCATTCTAATTGGAGTCCACAGGGTTCTAAACCCTAAATCTTTAGCTTGCCCTGGATATCCATCCCCTGCTCTTCCTGGAAGACTCGAAGAAATAAGGAATCAATGACTTTCCAGGGACAAAAGCCACCGGCTCAACAATAGGATGATTTTGAAAAGCCTCAATGCCTTTCCCTAGGTAGAAGAGTCTTCTACTTTTATGGGAAAATAGTTTGAAATAAAAAACTTCTGGTGATATTATTAAATAAGATAGCTTTCCGAGAGCCCTAGTCCCATCCAAAGAGTAATGGATAGCAATCTTGCTCTTTTTTAACCCTCTTAATACATAAGTGTATAATATGCCTAAGAAAAACAGAAATTCTCTTTCTTATATCCAACAATATTTGTAGAAAAATGAAGTCTAAAACAAAGCATAAAACTAAGAAGGCATGGCTGTCCTCCAGGAGGCCCCAAACTTGCCTTATGGGAAAGGCAGTGTTTTCCCACAAACATTTCCAATCGCTTCATCCCAGTCTAACATTGCATAAAAGCAATTATCCCCAAATGTCTACAACCAACCAAGCTCTCTGAAAACACAGAAAAATTGCCCTGTCCTTGGCCCAGTGCCGAGTACAGTTTGACATATTAAAACGTGCTAAAACAGTCTCTTAGAATTTGCCATGAGTGATTTGAACCATGTAATTTAATGAGATCCACAAAACTAAATTTCACTTTAGGCATAAGAAATGAAATTCTTAAGTTTTTTGATATCCAGATTGAAGTAAACTCTTTAGTTTCCAACTTGTTCTGCCTTATCTTGGTACTACTTTGGATAGAAGATATAGAATTTAGACCTAGCCCACTGCAGAAGTAGCATAAATTTAGAGTAATTTTTTTCCAGTGTGTTTCACAGGACAGAGTTAAACATACAGGACTTCTTAGAAACTTTAATGTGATCATGTTCATTGTGAATCTCTAAGGTGACTATATAGTACAGCATGTCCTGAAATTTCTTTAACCATGGTCCCCTTTCCTGTAGAAAATCTAACATAATAACATTCTGAGGACCACACTTTAAGAAATATAGTGTAATGATCACAGGGGACTTGGGCTCCAAGTCTGCCAGTAGCTACCTGAGATTGCAAAGATAAGCCACTTGACTTTTTCACTATGCTCATTTCTTCTTTTTCAAAGACTGGTCTCCTTTAGTTCTTCTTTTCCAAATTGGATTCATTTTATTACTTTTTCTTCTCTGATTGCTGTGGCTAAAATTTCCAAAACTATCTTGACTAATAGTGGTGAGAATGGGAAACCTTGCCTTGTTCCTGATCTTAGTGGAAATGGTTTCAGTTTTTCACCACTGAGAACGATGTTGGTTGTGGGTTTGTCATATATGGCCTTTATTATGTTGAGGTAAGTTCCCTCTATGCCTACTTTCTGCAGGGTTTTTATCATAAATGGGTGTTGAATTTTGTTGAAAGCTTTTTCTGCATCTATTGAGATGATCATATGGTTTTTCTCTTTCAGTTTGTTAATATGGTGTATCACATTGATTGATTTGCGTATATTGAAGAATCCTTGCATTCCTGGGATAACCCCACTTGATCATGGTGTATGGTCCTTTTAATGTGCTGTTGG
>NC_041234.1:28377123-28378256 GCF_002837175.3 Physeter macrocephalus | reverse complement strand
GAAGAGTTTGAGAAGGATAGGTGGTAGCTCTTCTCTAAATGTTTGATAGAATTTGCCTGTGAAGCCATCTGGTCTTGGGCTTTTGTTGGTTGGAAGATTTTTAATCACAGTCTCAATTTCAGTGCTTGTGATTGGTCTGTTTATATTTTCTATTTCTTCCTGGTTCAGTCTCAGAAGATTGTGCTTTTCTAAGAATTTGTCCATTTCTTCCAGGTAGTCCAATTTATTAGCATATAATTTCTTGTAGTAATCTCTCATGATCCTTTGGATTTCTGCAGTGGCAGTTGTTACTTCTCCTTTTTCATTTCTAATTCTGTTGATTTGACTCTTCTCCCTCTTTTTCTTGATGAGTGTGGCTAATGGTTTAATGCTTATCTTCTCAAAGAACCAGCTTTTAGTTTTATTGATCTTTGTTATCAGTTCCTTCATTTCATTTTCATTTATTTCTGATCTGATCTTTATGATTTCTTTCCTTCTGCTTACTTTGGGATGTTTTTGTTCTTCTTTCTCTAATTGCTTTAGGTGTAAGGTTAGGTTGTTTATTTGAGATGTTTCTTGTTTCTTGAGTTAGGATTGTATTTCTATAAACGTCCCTCTTAGAAATGCTTTTGCTGCATCCCATAGGTTTTGGGTCATGGTGTTTTCATTGGCATTTGTTTCTAGGCATTTTTTGATTTCCTCTTTGATTTCTTCAGTGATCTCTTGGTTCTTTAGTAGTGTATTGTTTAGCCTCCATGTGTTTGTATTTCTTACTGATCTTTTTCCTGTAATTGATATCTAGTCTCATAGCGTTGTGGTTGGAAAAGGAGTTGTTACTTCTCCTTTTTCATTTCTAATTCTGTTGATTTGACTCTTCTCCCTCTTTTTCTTGATGAGTGTGGCTAATGGTTTAATGCTTATCTTCTCAAAGAACCAGCTTTTAGTTTTATTGATCTTTGTTATCAGTTCCTTCATTTCATTTTCATTTATTTCTGATCTGATCTTTATGATTTCTTTCCTTCTGCTTACTTTGGGATGTTTTTGTTCTTCTTTCTCTAATTGCTTTAGGTGTAAGGTTAGGTTGTTTATTTGAGATGTTTCTTGTTTCTTGAGTTAGGATTGTATTTCTATAAACGTCCCTCTTAGAAATGCTT
>NC_041234.1:28370964-28376574 GCF_002837175.3 Physeter macrocephalus | reverse complement strand
CTCAATTCTTTTCATCTTTTTTCTTTATTCTGCTCTGCAGTAATTATTTCCACTATTTTATCTTCCAGGTCACTTATCCATTCTTCTGCCTGTTATTCTACTATTGGTTCCTTCTAGAGAATTTTTAATTTCATTTATTGTGTTGTTCATCATTGTTTGTTTGCTCTTTAGTTCTTCTATGTCCTTGTTAAATGTTTCTTGTATTTTCTACATTCTATTTCCAAGATTTTGGATCATCTTTACCATCATTACCCTGAATTCTTTTTCAGGTAGACTGCCTGTTTCCTCTTCATTTGTTTGGTCTGGTGGGTTTTTACCTTGCTACTTCATCTGCTGTGTGTTTCTCTGTCTTCTCACTTTGCTTAACTTACTGTGTTTGGAGTCTTCTTTTCACAGCCTACAGGTTCGTAGTTCCCATTGTTTTTGGTGTCTACCCCCAGTGGCTATGGTTGTTTCAGTGGTTTGTGTAGGCTTCCTGGTAGAAGGAACTGGTGCCTGTGTTCTGGTGGATGAGTCTGGAACTTGTCTTTCTGGTGGGCAGGACTGCTTCCGGTGGTGTGTTTTGGGGTGTCTGTGACCTTATTATGATTTTAGACGGCCTTTTTGCTAATGGGTGTGGTTGTGTTCCTGTCTTGCTAGTTGTTTGGGATAGGGTGTCCAGCACTGTAACTTGCTGGTAGTTGAGTGGAGCTGGGTCTTAGCATTGAGATGGAGATGTCTGGGAGAGCTTTCACCATTTGATATTATGTGGAGCCAGGAGGTGTCTGGTGGACCAATGTCCTGAACTTGGCTCTCCCACCTCAGAGGCACAGGCCTGACACCCGGCCAGAATAAGAAGACCCTGTCAGCCACACTGCCAGGTATGTGGGGAGTTTCTTGCCTTTTGGGAAGTCTGAGGTCTTCTGCCAGCATTCAGTAGGTGTTCTGTATGAGTTGTTCCACATGTATATGTATTCCTGATGTATTTTTGGGGAGGAAGGTGATCTCCCCCTCTTACTCCTCTGCCATCTTGAAGGTCTCTCGATTTATATACTTTACAGAGGTAAATTTTATGGTATGTGAATTATATCTCAATAAAGCCAAAGTCTGCAAAGGCCCCAAAGTAGGACATGGGGACTGGTCCAAACACACAGGAGAACCAAGTGGCTGGAGGAAACGGTAGCGTTAGTGTGACCCGGATTTGCATCCCTAGAAACCAGAAGATGGCAGCCAGGGTCATCACACAATCCACTAAACACTTGTATTTTGACTTTAGTTTTATTGGCACATTAGGTAAATACATGTTTAAGAACAATTGGGATATAGATTATGGCCTAGATTGAGATCTCTTTGCCTATTGGTATAAATACTTTGTTACAAGGTCCCTAAAACAAAAAGTGAGATTGTGTTGATATAGTAGTTGTACTTGCCCACTTGATAAGAAAATTGAAAATTTGTGTCTTTTTGTTTCTTTAGGAAAACACTACAAGTGAGAGCCATAGTTATCCTTTACTTGCTTTTTATTTCAGCTATCTAAACTGCCTCATCTGAGCACTGTTCCAGGTCCTGACATGGGAGGGGGCCTGACAGGGAAGGAGTGGTATAAAGAGAGAGGCTGAAAAGCCTGAATTCTAAGTGTGGTTTCTGAGACTGTAACTCTGATCTTCCGTTTCAGATGGCAGACCGATCCTTCACTATAGTTCTCCTTTTTCTTTCCCCAGTTCTCCCTTTTGCTCATTTCCTTCTTCCTCTCCTTTTATTTTCCTTGTTCTTTCCCTTACCTCCTCTTAATCTCCTTCTGAATAAATTGCAAATCCATCCTTCCTCCCTCCCTCCCTCCCTTCCTTCCTTCCTTCCTTCTTTCCTTTCTCAAAATTCCATGCAGTGCAGCAGTCAGAGGCCGAACAAAAGACACTACTGTATACAAAATAGATAACCAACAAGGACCTACTGCATATCATATGGAACTATACTCAATATTTTGTAATAACCTATAACAGAGGGACTTCCCCTTGTGGTCCAGTGGTAAAGAATCCACCTTGCAATGCAGGGGACACAGGTTCGACCCCTGGTCAGGGAACTAAGATCCCACATGCCGCAGGGCAACTAAGCCCACACGCCACAACTAGAGCCCGCGCACCTCAACTAGAGAGAGAGAAAAACACCCGCATGCCACAACTTGAGAGAAGCCTGGACGCTGCAATGAAGAGCCCGCACACCACAACGAAAGATCCCACATGCTGCAACTAAGATCCCACATATGGCAAGTAAGATACAATGCAGCCAAAATATAAATAAATAAAACACCTATACAGGAAAAGAATCTGAACAGGAATATATATATATATCTGCATCACTGTGCTGTACACCTGAAACTAACATGATATTGTAAATCAACTGTACTTCAATTTTAAAAAAGACAGTAGACTTTCTATTTCTGTTAACCCCTACATCTTTGGCTACACGTAAACACCATGACTCCTCCACCCCAAGCTTGCCCTGTTGAGTTCTTCATGCCAGAGTAGAGAACCTTACATTTATTCTTGTTGCATTTCATCCCCTGTGACTCAGCTCAATCATCCCAGCTTTTCAAGATCTTCTGCAATTCTTTTTCTGTTACACAGGATATTGCTTGCCCAGATGGTCATCTAGAAATCTAGTAAGTATGGATAAAAAATGTTGGCTAAGGGAGTTCCTTGGTGGTCTAGTGGTTAGGATTCGGTGCTTTCACTGCTGTGGCCCGGGTTCAATCCCTGGTCAGGGAACTGAGATCCCACAAGCCACGCAGTGCAGCCAAAAAAAAAAAAAAAATGTTGGCTAAGACAAGAAAAGGAAAGAGTTTGGGTCGGGGAGAGGGTTAGGATAGTCTATGGGTTGATCTAGTCTATAAACTGTAACTCATTGTACTGCAAAGATATTATTGTACTATGAGAGCAAAGAAGATGTGGAAAGGTAGGCATGGTTTTCCACAGAGGACAACCCATGAATTTGGGTCTGTAGGATTCCTCTCTCCCGGACCCCCATAATTTGAAGTTACTTTAGAATCTCAGAGTAATTGGACATGGAAATGTTGATGAAAGCTGAGATGATGACCATGAGTCCCCTTTATTAATGTTTGTGAGTCCTCATCTATTAATGAAAGTAGTTTATTTTCTATCAACAAGTGATTTTGAACAGAATTTCATCCATCACCCAAACTTTCAGTCATCTATCTCCTAACTGATCTCCAAACAATTTAGTGCTCCTTTGTTAAGGAGAATGTCTGACTCCAAATAACCTAAGCAACAGGTAAATACCTGTTTGCCTAGTAGAGAGGGAAACAGTAAGTAATAACGAAGAGACTAAATGAAGAGCAGAGGTCTTGGTAAATTTAGAAAGACCTAGTTTTTGAAAGACTTTGAGATGGAAAAACACTTTTTTGTTAATAAAACTTCTGCCCTGACTTCAAATATAAATTTTGGAGCAGTAAAGTGGACAATGTGCAAGTTCTCCTTAAAAGCCTGTTGTCTACATCCTCCTTTCCTGATCAATGTGAAAACAATGTGATTATTTATTTTTAAGATTTTTCTGATTATATTGAATTATAGGTTATTACAAGATACTGGGGAAAATTCCCTGTGCTATACAGTAAACCCTTGTTGCTTATCTATTTTGTGTATAGTAGTTTGTATCTGTTAATCCCATACTCCTAATTTGTACCCCTTCCCCTCTCTCCCCCATTTGGTAACCATAAGTTTGTTGAAAACAATAGGATTAAACCTTTCATTTTCTGATTCCTGAAACTATGAGAACCAGAAGCATGAGAAATGAGAATAAATTCAATAGAAATTGCCCAGTTATTTTTATTATGCTAATGTCTCTTCATTTTAGGGGTATAGAGGAAGTATTGCATACATTTATGTCAGCATAAAAAGCGATTTTTAAAAATTTTGTTCCATCTAAACAGAAGTACTGCATTCCTGTTGATCAGTTAGCTTGATATCTCATACTGTTTTTTTCCAACCCATAAACCAATTATGGTGATCTTTCAATTGATTTAGAATAAAAAAGCTCATACCTCATACCTTATACTTTATATCTGCTTATACATTAAGCACCATGTATCACAGCAGGTGTTTGATAGAACAGATCTGCTTACAGATGGGTGAGTGGGAGAATCTCCTATAAGTTTTAATCTTTCTTCAAAAAAATCTTTAAACATGGGTGGGCTTTTGGGGGTGTTTTATGGGTTTTTTTGACACCACCTGATTTATTGTAGGTTGTCAAAAAATGTTTTTGAAATGATTTGTTATTGTGTTACATAAAGGGTCACTTAGTAATAATAATTTCAAGCTAATTAAAAAGCCTAAACATTGATGCTGACAATCTACTGTGATGAGATAATTAGCCTTTGTTAGCACTGTTAATTTAGCAAATGTGGTTCTTTAAAAACACATTTTCGAAACTAACAATTTATAAAAATGAGAGAGTCAGAGAAATTACTGCTCAATTTTAGGATTATATCAGAAGAGAGGTCCAAGGAAAACTGGCCAAATGAAATAATTACTTCATGTTGCCAGAATATGAGGGGCTAAGGATGTTGTCCTATTCGTCTTGTACCCTTCATAATACCTAGCATACAGCCATGTACAAGTTGGCCTTTAATGGATTTATTTTTTGACTCACTAAATTTTTATAAATCAAACAATAGTTGGAAGTCATAGAGTTTTAGAGCCAGCAGTGTTCCTTTAAAATAGTGGAAAGAGCACATGCTTTCAAATTAGAAAGATACACTTTCAAATATCAAATCTACCACTAAGCAACTGTGTCCTTAGACAAGTTACTTACACATTTTGAGGTTCAATTTCTTCTCCTGTAAAATTATGAGGATGTTATTATGCAAGAATTAGGGGAGATAACATATGTAAATAGCTTTGCACATTTCCTGGCTCAATAAATGTTAGTTGTTATTTCAGTATTATTATTTTTAAGCATAGACAGGACAACCATTTGACAGATGGGAGATAATAGAAATGATAGTGGTTAATGTTTATTGAGTATTTGTTATATGCTTGTTATTGTGCTAAGTGGTTTATGAGCCTTATTTCATCTATTTATTTTTTTTAAACAACCCATCAGGTAAATGAACCCATCAGGTATTTACTTAGACATTACAGATAAGGCAACTGAGGCTAATAGAAGGTAAGTAATCTGACTAAATTCACACATCTGGTGAGTAGCAGCCATCCAAGCTGTGTAGGAATAGAAGGCATTAATCTGAGTCCCAGGCTTGAAGGGAGATGTTCAAGATCATCCTGATGGATAAAGTCAGAGTCAAGATTAGCATTCAGAGCTTCTGCTTGCTTCTGAGCCTGTTTTTCCTTTTACCTAATAGGGAGATTAATCCTTTGTCATTTGCTTCATTTGCAAATATTTAATCCCATTCTGAGGGTTGTCTTTTCATCTTGTTTATGGTTTCCTTTGCTGTGCAAAAGCTTTTAAGTTTCATTAGGTCCCATTTGTTTATTTTTGTTTTAATTTCCATTTCTCTAGGAGGTGGGTCAAAAAGGATCTTGCTGTGATTTAAGTCATAGAGTGTTCTTCCTATGTTTTCCTCTAAGAGTTTTATAGTGTCTGGCCTTACATTTAGGT
>NC_041234.1:28366088-28370634 GCF_002837175.3 Physeter macrocephalus | reverse complement strand
TGGTAGTTTGATAGGGATTGCATTGAATATGTAGATTGCTTTGGGTAGTAGAGTCATTTTCACAATGTTGATTCTTCCAATCCAAGAACATGGTATATCTCTCCATCTATTTGTATCATCTTTAATTACTTTCATCATTGTCTTATAATTTTCTGCATACAGGTATTTTGTCTCCTTAGATAAGTTTATTCCTAGATATTTGATTCTTTTTGTTGCAATGGTAAAAGGGAGTGTTTTCTTAATTTCACTTTCAGATTTTTCATCATTAGTGTATAGGAATGCAAGAGCTTTCTGTGCATTAATTTTGTATCCTGCTACTTTACCAAATTCATTGATTAGCTCTAGTAGTTTTCTGGTAGCATCTTTAGGATTCTCTGTGTATAGTATCATGTCATCTGCCAACAGTGACAGCTTTACTTCTTCTTTTCCAATTTGGATTCCTTTTATTTCTTTTTCTTCTCTGAGTGCTGTGGCTAAAATTTCCAAAACTATGTTGAATAATAGTGGTGAGAGTGGGCAACCTTGTCTTGTTCCTGATCTTGGTGGAAATGGTACCTAATAGGGAAAACAATCGCATCACAAAGGATTAGGATAAAATGTGGGAATAGGACATAGGCTAGAATTTATGAGAACATAAGGGCACCAAGAAAAGGAGATGAGAGGAAATCAAAGACAAAGCTTTCTGACTTCAGAATTTGGCCTGGAGCCTATGCTTCGGCAGGCAGGAGGACTGCAGATCCCTGAGAAGGCAGTCTATTTTTATTCATTCATTCATGCATGCATTTGTTCATTGACTCATCCATCCATCCAATTGTTATTTATTAACCACTTATAATGTGCTTACCCCTTCTAGGTATCAGGGGTACAATGGTGAGCACAATACAGATAAGGAGCCTGTTCCTGATTTTGGCTGGATGCTGCCAAGATTTGGGGAACCTCATGGACGCTAAGACACCTGTTAACCACTGGACCTCTGAACCAGAAATAAGATTACTACTATTCCTGCTTCCATCTTTTGCATTCCTGGCCAAATCCAAAGCACTGGTCAACTTGCTAGTCGCATAATGTTTGGGTTTTCTGAGGACCCATAGAGACAGGTCTGGAAAGGGAAAGTGGCTTATATAATGAAGGAGAAAAGCCTCGTTAAGCCAACATCACACAGGGATGTATATTCAATAGAACTAATTGCTCTGCTGTATTTGTTGAGTAGTCCACATTGTAAATTTATGCTAACAATAAATGGCTTAGTGCAAGCAAGGTCAAGTCACTTTGCTAGTGGATAGCTTTGGTTTTACAGTTCTCTGAGTATAGTAACTCAATTTGAAATTTTTAGAGGCGCTTTATCACAGAAAAGGGTAGTTTCCAGTTATCACATTGCAGCTTGGTTTATTTGCCTCTTGAAGATTTTGTGACATTCCCTAAAATTAATTTGCATTTACTACATGAGAAATAATATCATACATAGTATCTTTTTATTGGCAAGGCTTATTTTCTGATAGTGGTCAATATGATTCTCTCTTAAGGGAAAGTATCAGAATGTTTCCTTTTAAAAAATAATAAATCTGTATTCTATCATTAATATCCTAATGAGAGATAAGATAAAATATATATTATTGAAACTCAACAGTAACCACAGCTTTGATTTAGACCTTAGGTGTACTGTCTAATATGGTAGCTATTAGCTACATGTGGCTATTGATATGTGAGCACTTGATATGTGGCTACTTCAAATTGAGATGTGCAGTAAGTATAAAATACACACTATATTTCAAAGACTTAGTTCAAGAAAAGAATATAAAATATCTCATTAATATATTTTATATTAACTACATGTTGAAATGACAATAATTGGGATATATTAGGTTAAATAGTTTATTATTCAAGTTAAATTCACTTGTTTCTTTTTACTTTTTAAAATGCGACAAGAAAATTTTAATTTAATAGCCTTCCAAAAAAAGAAATGTCTGGGCCCAGATGGTTTTACCAGTGAGTTCTACCAAATAGTTAAGGAAGAAATGATACCAGTTCTCCATAATCTCTTCTAAAAAATAGAAGAGGAAATACTTCCTAACACATTCTATGAGACCATTATTACCCTAATAACAAAACCAGATAAAGATATTACAAGAAAGGAAAATTACACCAATATTTCTCATGAACATAGAAATAAATATCCTCAACAAAATATTAACAAATGAAATCCAATAATGTATATAAATAATTATATACCACACTCAAGTGAGATTTATAACAGGTATGCAAGACTGACTCAACATTCAAAACACAATGTAATCCACATCAACAGTCTAAAGAGAAAAAAATCACGTAAACATATCAATTAATTTAGAAAAAGCATTTGACAAAATTCAATACCAATTCATGATTTAAAAAAAAGAAAAACTCTCAGCAAACTAGGAATGGAAGGGAACTTCCTCAAATAGATTTAAAACAATCTACAAAAACCCTACAGATAACATCACAGTTAATGGTGAGAAACTGAGCACTTTCCCCTAAGATCAAGAGCAAGGCAAGTGTGTCCTCTCTCACTTCTCCTACTCAATATAGTTCTAGTTAATGCTATAAGGTGAGAAGAGAAAATAAAAAATATACAGACTAGAAAGGAAGAAATAAAACTCTCTACTTACAGATGACATGATTGTCTATGTAGAAAATCCCCAAAAACCAACAAAAATCTCCTGGGACTAATAAGGAACAAGATTGCAATATGCAAATGTCAATTGCTTTCCTATATACCAACAATGAATCAATGGAATTTGAAATGTTAAAGAAATACCATTTATAATAGCACTTAAAAAGCAAATACTTAGGGATAAATATAATAAAATATGTACAGTACCTGTATGTAGATAACTACAAAACACTGATTAAAAAATCAAGGAAGATCTAAATAAATGGAAAAATAGCTCATGTTCATGGATTGGAAGACTCGATCCACTTTTCTTTCTTCTCCTTCTGGGATCCCTATTATGCATGGGTTGGCATGTTTTATATTATTCCATAGATCTCATATGTTGCTTTTATTTTTTTCATTTGCCTTTCTGTCTGCTGTTCTGATTGTGTGATTTCCATTATTCTATCTTCCAGATCACTTCATTCTTCTTCATTATTTAGTCTGCTATGCATTGCCTTTAGCTAGCTTTTTATCTAGGCAATAGAGTTGTCTAATTTTGATTGGTTCCTCTTTATAATTTCTAGTTCCTTGTTACAGTGGTCTACATTTCTAACGATAACCTTTCTTATTTCCTTTAGCATTTTTATTGCCTCCTTTTTGAACTCGGGGAGTGATATACTGGAGAGGTCTGTTTCATTGTCTGTTCTTTCAGGAGATTTCTCTTGTCCTTTTAATTGGGAGTATTTCCTCTGCTTTTTCATTTTACTTAAATTTCTCTGACTTTATGGATTTAGGAGAAACAGTTATCACCTGTGGTCCTGAAGGGCTGTTTTTATGTGGAAGCATCCTTCTGTAGATTGTGAGAGTCCAATATTTTTGGTGTGAGGGCTGTGTTTGGTATGGATGCCTGCCACGTCTTTCCTCAGAATGTGCTGGCTGTTGTCCTCTTGATAGGGGGTGTGTTTGGTGTTGTGGTGACAAGAGCCTGCACTAAATGTTGGGCAGGGCCTCCTCTTTGCTCTATGGCTGTCACAGTCCTGTTGGGGGAAGGGTCTGCTCCCCAGTTGTTGGAGTAGAAGCCCCAATATCTGGTTCTAAGCTGCAGTGTGAGGTAGGTGGGGCTGGAGCACTCTCACTGGGAAAAGAGCCACTGGGTATTCCTCCCCAGGTGCTGTCCACCAGGGAAATGTGATTCTGTGATGTCACCCACCACCTGGTGTGCATGCCCCCTGTAGACTCCTGCTGATGCCACCCCCAGACCTGTCCCCACTGTGGAAGCACTGACAATTGGCTTGGAGGTCAGCCCCACCTCTGGTGAGTGTGAGCTCCCAAAGGGCACCAGAGCCACATCCACTGTGGGAGCACTGACAATCAGCAATTTTATGCTCTGTAAATGACAATGTTAAAAGAATGAAAAGACAAGCCACAGACTGGGGAAAATATTTTCAAAGTACATAGCTGATAAAGGACTATTATCCAAAATGTACAGAACTCTTTTCTTTTTTAACATCTTTATTGGAGTATAATTGTTTTACAATGGTGTGTTAGTTTCTGCTTTATAACAAAATGACTCAGCTATATGTATACATATATCCCCATATCTCCTCCCTCTTGTGTCCCCCTCCCACCCTCCCTATCCCACCCCTCTAGGTGGTCACAAAGCACTGAGTTGATCTCCCTGTGCTATGTGGCTGCTTCCCACTAGCTATCTATTTTATATTTGGTAGTATATATATATCCATGCCACTCTCTCACTTCATCCCAGCTTACCCTTTCCCCTCCCTGTGTCCTCAAGTCCATTCTCTATGTCTGCGTCTTATTCCTGTTCTGCCCCTAGGTTCTTCAGAACCAATTTTTTTTTTAGATTCCATATATATGTGTTAGCATACGGTATTTGTTTTTCTCTTTCTGACT
>NC_041234.1:28348990-28365957 GCF_002837175.3 Physeter macrocephalus | reverse complement strand
CCCACATGCCGTGGAGCGGCTGGGCCCGTGAGCCATGGCCGCTGAGCCTGCGCGTCCGGAGCCTGTGCTCCGCAACGGGACAGGCCACAACAGAGGAAGGCCCGCATACCACACACACACACAGATGCAAAATAGAGCTGCAATGAACATTGTGGTACATGACTCTTTTTGAATTATGGTTTTCTCAGGGTATATGCCCAGTAGTGGGTTGCTGGGTCATATGGTAGTTCTATTTTTAGTTTATTTATTTATTTATTTATTTATTTAATTTAGCTTTGGCTGCTTTGGGTCTTCGTTGCTGCACACAGGCTCTCTCTAGTTGTGGTGAGTGGGGGTTACTCTTCATTGCGGTGCCCGGGCTCCTCATTGCAGTGGCTTCTCTTGTTGTGGAGCACAGGCTCTAGGCATGCGGGCTTCAGTAGTTGTGGCACACAGGCTCTAGAGCGCAAGCTCAGTAGTTGTGGTGCACATGCTAGTTGCTCTGCAGCATGTGGGATCTTCCTGGACCAGGGCTCAAACCTGTGTCCCCTGCTTTGGCAGGCAGATTCTTAACAACTGCACCACTAGGGAAGCCCTATTTTTAGTTTTTTAAGGAGCCTCCATACTGTTCTCCATAGTGGCTGTATTAATTTACATTCCCACCAATAGTGCAAGAGGGTTCCCTTTTCTCCACACCCTCTCCAGCATTTATTGTTTGTAGATTATTTTCATGATAGCCATTCTGACTGGTGTGAGGTGATACCTCATTACAGTTTTGATTTGCATTTCTTTGTCTTGTTTATGGTTTCCTTTGCTGTGCAAAATCTTTTAAGTTTCATTAGGTCTCATTTGTTTATTTTTGTTTTTATTTCCATTTCTCTGGCAGTTGGGTCAAAAAGGATCTTGCTGTGATTTATGTCATAAAGTGTCAAAATGTACAGAACTCTTAAAACTCAATAAGAAAAGAGACAACCCAATTAAAAATGGGCAAAAGACCTAAACAGATACTTCATCAAAGAGGACATACTGGTGGCAAATAAGCATATGAAAAGATGCCCAACATCATTTGCCATTAGGGAATTGTAAAATAAAACAACAATTGGATACAACTACACACCTATTAGAAAGGCTGAAATCCAAAACACTGACAATACCAATTGGTGGCCAGGATGCAAAAGCAACAGAAATTTTCACTCATTGCTGATAGGAATGCAAAATGATACAGTTTTTTTGGAAGACAGTTTGGCAGTTTCTTACAAAACTAAATCTAATATTCTCATATGATCAGTAATCTAACAACTAAGTGCTTACCCAAATAATTTGAAAACATGTTACACAAAAACTTGCATTCAAATGCTTATAGCATCTTTATTCATAATTGCCAATCCTGGAAGCAACTGAGATGTCTTTCAATAGGTGAATGAATAAACAAATGATGGCACATTTATATTATGAAATATTATTCAGTGATAAAATGAAATAAATTATCAAGCCACAAAACAACATGGGTGAATCTTAAGTGCAAATTACTAAGTGAAAGAAGCCTGTCTGAAAAGGCTACACATTGTGTGATTCTGATTATATAATGTTTTGGAAAAGGAAAAGCTATAAAGACAGTAAACAGATCAGTGGTTGCTAGAAGTTTGGGGTGTGAGGGGAGGGTTGTATAGGTGAAACACAGGGCATTGTTTAATTCAGTAAATCTATTTTGTGTGATATTGTAATGGTGAATATAAGACATTTAAGTATTTGTCAAATCCCATAGAATTTAAAATACAAAGAGTGAACCTTAATGTATGCAAATTTTAAAAAATCATTTAGAAAGTTGGAGGATTCCAGAGTGGAATGCAGTATGTGACAAAATAGTCTAACTGTATTACAAATGTATAAAACAACCTCACCGAAGGGGATGGGGGAATAAGGTGCTAACCTAAGTAATTTTGGAAATAAGTGGAGTTGTAAGAATAGAGGCAAAAGGAACTATATATAAGCACTGCTCTAGCTGATAAAGTTTTCCCTCATGGGCATATGGGGTAATAAACAGCTATACTTACATGTACACATGTATACTGTAATAAACAACTAAGTAAACGGATGATGGATAGTGGGTGCCAGGTTTCTCACTGTTGGAGCAGGAGATTACAGATAGGCAAGAGGAAGAGGCTAGAATGAGTTGTTGATATCCATATGAACTCATGATTAGCTTAATATAGATATACATAACTACATATAGGAACGTTTGTAGGTATATGTACATACATGGGTTTGTATACACACATATATCTTTTTGCTCCATCAACTGAGAGGGCCTACAAGCAATGAAACCCCAATACCTAGTACCCAGATCTTGGTTTCTAATATTGTTCTCCAATAAAAGGAACCAAGGCCCCTTGGAGAAATGGCAGATTTTAGGAGGGAGACAAGAAATATACAAGATGAGTCTGGAGCATCTCATAGCGCCAGAAAGTAAGGAAATACAAACAAATAAATAATGGTTGGCATATGTCAAAGGGATACAGGAACCAGCTGAATGAAGGAATTATTGATAACCAAAGCTGGGGCAATTTGAGAAACAAAATAAAGTAGTATTGGATTATAACCCAAAGAATAAAATAAATATTCATAAGTCCATACTGATAGAAATAAATGAATAAATAAATGGGGGAAAATAGACAAACTTCCTGTACAGAATTCCAAATAGTTTATATAGACACTGCCTTTCAAGGAGGTGGAGCTTAACTCTTCAAACCTTGAGTATGGTCTGTACCTAGTGACTTGCTTTCAAAGAGTATAGTATAGAGGGAGTAGCTGTACAGTGGAGAAACCTGACAAACATTACCTCAGCCAGATGATCAAGGTTAACATCAACAATGATAGGTCACATTGATGGTATGGACCCTTGATATGATGTGATGAGAATGGCACTTCACCTCTGTGATCTTCCTGCCCAAATCCCATAACTCCAGTCTAATCATGAGAAAAACATCAGACAAACCCCAATCAATGGACATTCTACAAAATATTTGACCAGTACTCCTCAAAACTGCTAAAGAGCATCAAAAACAAGGAAAGTCTAAGAAATTGTCACAGCCAAGAGGGGTGTAAGGAGATCCAATAATTAAATGTAATATTGTGTTCTGGATAGATCCTAGAACAAGAAAAGGACACTAATGGAAAGCTAAGATAATCTGAATAAAGTATGAACTTTAGTTAAAATAATATTTAATATATTGATTCATTATTTGTGACAAATGCACTATTCTAATGTAAGATACTAATCATAAGGGAAACTGGGTTTGAGGGGTATGGGAACTCTCTGTACTATTTTTATGATAATTCTGTAAATCTAAAACTATTCAAAAATAAAAAGTTTATTTTAAAAAAGTATATTGATCCTATCTATTCCCCTAGCAGTTCTTTTTTCCATTTTTTACTATCCTTGAGAATTATCAAAACAATCCAAAGCTTCTACAACTCTTCTGTTGCCTGCCATTGGTAGGCAAAGAGAAACAGGAATTCCATTGGGGAATGTCATTTTCTCTGAATCAAGACAATTGTTAGGATGGTGCTGGCAACGGCGTTTGAGTCATAAATGTTTGACTTTGTGCATGATGTATCTTAGTCTTCCAAGACCTCTTTCTTTGATAGCAGGAGGCTGAAATTCTTACATATCTTATTACTCATAAACCCCCAGATCTGAGGGCTCCTGGCCATTCCTCAGAGCCATTTCTCAGAAGGAAGGAAGGAAAGAAGGATGGATGACCTAGAGAAAGATTTCATTATCTTGAGTAAATACTAATTGTTATAATGCTAAGCATCTTAGACATACTTAGCTGTGGCTTATGGATTAAAATTACCTTGCTTTATTTTTCTAGCAAGCACAGTGTTACTAATAAGGTTCACAAAGTTTGCATTTTTTTCTTAGGGAGTAAAAGGAACACAGAGCTCATTAACTAGTTAGATCTTTTAGACATAGTGCTCAGAGGAAGGAAATGTGAGAGAGCAGTAGGGATTGGGGGAGGCGTTTACAATTTACAGCTCAATGAGATGCAAAAATATTCATTGTTAATAGCTTCTGCTGGGAGTTCAGCAACCCCAAAAAGAAAAGGAGTATTGACTCGTTGGTCTATAGAGGCCACTTGCCTGCTTCTTCAATTGTTTTGAAGGAGCCAGTAAGTGCCCCATGAATCCATCCTGGCACCTGCATGGCGATATCTTGGGTGAGCTATGTTAAATAGAACATGAAAGCGGTCAAACTCACACATTGTTTTCGAAAAGTTACGTACGATGGGTAAATGAAATGAAAGGGAAATCTGAGTAAAAGAAGAAAATTGTGAAGACTTTATTTTACCCATCGTACACAACTTTTAGAAAACAATGTGTGAGTTTGACCACTTCTCTACCTTTTCCCTTCCTAACATCTACCATCAGCATCACAAATGTTCTAAACTTACCGGGAAGTTGGAAGCTTCCTTAAGTTGGCACAAAGTAATGAAGTAACTGTGTATTATGTGGTCCTGGAATAGTGCTCTTTTACTGCCCTACTGCTGGATGATGCTCTTCTCCTCTACAAAGGCCGCTGGGGCTGCCCTTAGACGGTGCACATTAAGTCAGGGTTAGTGTCAGAATAATAATAGCAAACACGCATAGCATTTACTATGTGCCAGGCTCTCTTCTGAGCGTTTTTCATAGATTACCTCATTGTAATCAAGTCCATTACTCGATAAGGTACATGTAGTTTTATTTTCCCCATTGTTTAGATGAGGAAACTGAAGCACAAAGGCTGTTTTGCGATTTTTACTGGTTGATGCCTCACCTGTGCCGCACGAGCCCCCATAAGCCTTGGATTTGTCCTTAAGGAAGGTAATTTCGTTTGTTTACGGGTGTTTGCCTCACTCTCCACTTCTTCTTTTCCTAAAGCTGGCATTTCTGACCTGAGAAAACTTGGTATGCCTGTCTCCCGAAACCCTTTCCCTTTCCATGTAAAGATGGATGGGGTACTTTTTGGTATCAGCCGCTCTGGCATTTCCTCCCATCCGCGCATACATACATACTTCTCGCGCTCAAAGCTGCCTGCACCTCAGTCTTTGCCCTCAGCACCTCTTGCCTTAGCTCTCCTGACAGACCTGTTTTGCCTTCACCCTCTCTCCATCCGTTTCTGGGTGACCCGCATCACCACAGAACTGCAAATCTTTGGAACTGACTTCTTTTAGCACAGTAGGTTCCCTTTTCCCTTTCTGGTCTTCCCACTTATAAGGGGGAAGTCTTTTTTATGTCTTTAATCTTACTTCTTTCTGGCCTATAAGACCTTGACATTCAGCCTCTGCAGCCAGTTCCTAACTGTGCTGAGACATCACTTAAATTGTCTCTATCTATTGATTACTTTTCTTCCTATTTAGGGATGCTGCACTGTATTTCTGTTTAGGCTCACTAACACATTTGGGTAACACAGAACCAAAGGAGCCTGAATTACGGACATTATGTAATGTGATAAATATGGCTACATTGGCAATCATATTTCAATATATAAATGTAACAAAATAACATCTGTACACCTTAAACTTACATGTTAACACGTCAAATTTATTCAATAAAAATAATAAGAATGTGCTACTAAAGCGCTCCTTTTGTTGCATTATAAATCTTAAACATAAGCATATTCTAACCTAGTATATATTAATAAAAAATATGTTCTGACAGCACATACTGTGTTCAGAAACTTTACTGCTCTTGGAAGAAGTAATATGGGAGACACGAAGATGTATTTAACAATATCAGTAAGGACTATATTCATAGTGAAGTAAAATAAATCACAAATGATGCATAGATAACTCAATACCAATTAATACTGTGTAAAGTGTTGTGCAAAATATAAAATATTGGATTGGTCCTGGGTGGTGGGAGGGACAATATCACACTGGCATGAAATTCCTTTAACTGAGAACAGTTATTTTTCATTCTATGGTACATGAAGGATAAAATATTTACTTGAGAATGCTGTTTGCAATCAGCTAACTAATTAAGAGTTGTAAATAATTTCCTGTTTTGATAGCAGGAAGGGGTTTTTAACAAGGAGAAGACATGAAGAACAAAAATGTGTATACTGAATATTCAGAGTTATTGAGAAGGAGGTAAGGGAGTCACCAAGAGGGAAGAAAGGGAGGAGGAAACTCGCTCAGACTTTTCAATGTTACCTAGGGTTGTCCTGGTTCTGTTGAATCACTGAAGCAACTACCCTTTCTGAAATTCTTGCTGCGTGATAAATGTTGTTGTTACTTAATTTTCTCTAACCTAACAGCAAGCCCATATTGTAGGTGAGACAATGTCCAAAGTTAAGTAACCTGTCCAGGGACACAAAGCTAGCACGTGGCAGAGTTGGGGATAGATCTCAAGCCCAGCTCACTCCCACACCCTCTTCTCTTTCCTGTTCAGCAGAGCTGCTTGTGTGCACTATTCATCAGCACACCCACACTGTGGAAGAGGGGATGCTATTGACATGTGGCTGTGTATGCGTGTGTAATTTCTATGATTTATGAAGATGGATTTTTTAATTGAAAAAAGCATTTATTTCATAAAAGTAATGCATGTTTGCAATTTAAAAATCAGAAACATGCAAACAAACAGAAAACAAGGAAATGTAAACTCTTCCACAAACCCTTCTAACATAGAGCCAGCCAATCTGGGCATCATCCTATCTATTCTTATAGCCTGTAAGCATATATAAATCAAAAGGCACAGGCATTTGTAAGGCTTTATTTAAGCACTGCTATATTGCCAGAAACATTGTTTTAGCATAGTATACAATATTAAAATGAAACTTCATTATTGGGAATTTGCTAATTGTAGTATCATGGAATCATGGTCAAGCTTCTGTGACATCTCTGAAATTTCTTTCTAAAGAAAGCTCTAAGATTTTATCATATAATTTTTTTTGCTTAAATAACACATAGTTAGAATTTATAATGAAGGAAAGCACCACTTTTACAATAGTGTCAATGACATTGAAAAAGCATAGGAGTATATTTACCAAGAAATATCAAAAACATGTGAAGAATAATTCAAATCACTTTTGAAGTACACCAAAGAAATGAATGGAAAAGCAACCCATGTTCTTGCATGGGAAGACTCAATTTGCAAAAGCTGTAAATTCTACGTTTATTCATAAATTCAATGTGATAGCAATATGAATTGCAGTAGATATTATTTACTTGTTTAATTTTGATGATGTGGGTAGGAATAAGACAAAATCACTCTAAAACTCATACAGGAAAATAAATAAGAATAATGGGGAAAATTTAGAAATGGGGTAAAGTAGGGAAGACCATCTCTACCAATCAGAAAAACATTTTATGGGCCCTCAACAATGTGATATTAGTGCATAAATTTTAAGGCAAACAATTGAAACAGAAGAGAAAATACAGAAGTAGACTGAAATACATACAATAATTTAATTTATGATATAGGTGGCCTCTCAGATCAGTGCTGAAAAGACAAACATTCAACATATTGTTTTGGAAAAACAAGGTAACTATATGGAAAATAATAACTTTGGATCTATACCTCACAGCATCTACCAGGATAAATTCCAAGTAGATCAAAGATGTAAATCAAACCCTATAAGTGCTGGAACAAAACATGGAGAAATTACTTGATTACCTCAGAGTAGGGAGGTTCGTTTAAATTTCAAAATTTGGAAACTATAACATTAAAAATGGATAAATTTGACTATCTAAAAAATAAGTTTCTGCTTAAAAAATCAAGTCAAAAGACATGGAAAAACTAAGAAAAAAAGTGCAATTTATAATACAAATAACTCATACAGCTCAATATCAAAAAAACAAACAATCCAATCAAAAAAGTATACAATATTAAAATGAAACTTCATTATTGGGAATTTGCTAATTGTAGTATCATGGAATCATGGTCAAGCTTCTGTGACATCTCTGAAATTTCTTTCTAAAGAAAGCTCTAAGATTTTATCATATAATTTTTTTTGCTTAAATAACACATAGTTAGAATTTATAATGAAGGAAAGCACCACTTTTACAATAGTGTCAATGACATTGAAAAAGCATAGGAGTATATTTACCAAGAAATATCAAAAACATGTGAAGAATAATTCAAATCACTTTTGAAGTACACCAAAGAAATGAATGGAAAAGCAACCCATGTTCTTGCATGGGAAGACTCAATTTGCAAAAGCTGTAAATTCTACGTTTATTCATAAATTCAATGTGATAGCAATATGAATTGCAGTAGATATTATTTACTTGTTTAATTTTGATGATGTGGGTAGGAATAAGACAAAATCACTCTAAAACTCATACAGGAAAATAAATAAGAATAATGGGGAAAATTTAGAAATGGGGTAAAGTAGGGAAGACCATCTCTACCAATCAGAAAAACATTTTATGGGCCCTCAACAATGTGATATTAGTGCATAAATTTTAAGGCAAACAATTGAAACAGAAGAGAAAATACAGAAGTAGACTGAAATACATACAATAATTTAATTTATGATATAGGTGGCCTCTCAGATCAGTGCTGAAAAGACAAACATTCAACATATTGTTTTGGAAAAACAAGGTAACTATATGGAAAATAATAACTTTGGATCTATACCTCACAGCATCTACCAGGATAAATTCCAAGTAGATCAAAGATGTAAATCAAACCCTATAAGTGCTGGAACAAAACATGGAGAAATTACTTGATTACCTCAGAGTAGGGAGGTTCGTTTAAATTTCAAAATTTGGAAACTATAACATTAAAAATGGATAAATTTGACTATCTAAAAAATAAGTTTCTGCTTAAAAAATCAAGTCAAAAGACATGGAAAAACTAAGAAAAAAAGTGCAATTTATAATACAAATAACTCATACAGCTCAATATCAAAAAAACAAACAACCCAATCAAAAAATGAGCAGAAGACCTAAATAGGCATTTCTCCAAAGAAGACATACAGATGGCCAACAGGCACATGAAAAGCTGCTCAGCATCGCTAATTATTAGATAAATGCAAATCGAAACTACAATAAGTTACCACCTCACACCAGTCAGAATGGATATCATCAAAAAGTCCACAAATAACAAATGCTGGAGAGCGTGTGGAGAAAAGGGAATTCTCCTCCACTGTTGGTGGGAATGCAAATTGGTGCAGCCACTATGGAGAACAGTATGGAGGTTCCTTAAAAAACTAAAAATAGAACTACCATATGATCCAGCAATCCTACTCCTGGGCATATATCCAGAAAAAGACAAAAACTTTAATTCAAAAAGATACATCCATCCCAATGTTCATAGCAGCACTATTTACAAGAGCCAAGACATGGAAGCAACCTAAATGTCCATCAACTGATGAATGGATAAAGAAGAGGTAATTTATAATACAAATAACTCATACAGCTCAATATCAAAAAAACAAACAACCCAATCAAAAAATGAGCAGAAGACCTAAATAGGCATTTCTCCAAAGAAGACATACAGATGGCCAACAGGCACATGAAAAGCTGCTCAGCATCGCTAATTATTAGATAAATGCAAATCGAAACTACAATAAGTTACCACCTCACACCAGTCAGAATGGATATCATCAAAAAGTCCACAAATAACAAATGCTGGAGAGCGTGTGGAGAAAAGGGAATTCTCCTCCACTGTTGGTGGGAATGCAAATTGGTGCAGCCACTATGGAGAACAGTATGGAGGTTCCTTAAAAAACTAAAAATAGAACTACCATATGATCCAGCAATCCTACTCCTGGGCATATATCCAGAAAAAGACAAAAACTTTAATTCAAAAAGATACATCCATCCCAATGTTCATAGCAGCACTATTTACAAGAGCCAAGACATGGAAGCAACCTAAATGTCCATCAACTGATGAATGGATAAAGAAGAGGTAGTATATATATATATATATATATATATATATATATATACATACACACAATGGAATATTACTGGGCCATAAAAAAGAAAGAAATAGGGCTTCCCTGGTGGCACAGTGGTTGAGGGTCGGCCTGCCGATGCAGGGAACACGGGTTCGTGCCCCAGTCCAGGAAGATCCCACATGCCGCAGAGCGGCTGGGCCCGTGAGCCATGGCTGCTGGGCCTGCACGTCCAGAGACTGTGCTCTGCAATGGGAGAAGCCACAACAGTGAGAGGCCCGCGTACCGCAAAAAAAAAAAAAAAAAAAGAAAGAAATAATGCCACTTGCAACAACATGGATGGACCTAGATGTTATCATACTAAGTGGAGTAAGTCAGACAGAGAAAGACAAATAGCATATAATATCACTTGTATGTAGAATCTAAAAAAAATGATTCAAATGAACTTATTTACAAAACAGAAATAGACTCACAGATATAGAAAACAAACTTATGGTTACCAAAGGGAGGGAAGAATAAATTAGGAGTTGGTATTAACAGATACACACTACTATATATAAAATAGATAAACAAGGACTTACTGTATAGCACAGGGAACTATATTCAATATCTTGTAATAACCTATAATGGAAAAGAATCTGAAAAAGAATATATATACACATCTATATGTATATATATATATATAAATAACTGAATGACTTTGCTGTACACCTGAAATTAACACAACATTGTAAATCAACTATACTTCAATTAAAAAGTGTAATTTATGTCACAAACAAAGGATTAATTCTTAATTATTCACGTTAATTCCTGAAATAGCCCCTACTCCACTGAAGATCAGGTATATAAAGCAAATATAGAAGCACCAAAGAAAAATTTGGGGCCATTTAGGAAAGCAAAGTAACATATAATTAGACAATCTTTTGTCAGACAAACCCAGTATTTCATCCAAATAAAGAGCATATTAACCAAATTAACAACTTTGAAGAGCACTTAACAGGGACACAAAATAGCCTCACTCTTTCTATGAACATTTAAATATTTCAGTTCTAAATAACCCTGTTCCCACTGTGGTTGTGGCTTTCCTTTATCCTGGCTCTCTCACCTAGAATTATGGTAAACATGAAAGCCCTTTGGACGTTCTTAGAGTTGGCTAAAATTCTAGGCTGCAATTTATTCTTGTGGACAGAGCCTGAAACTGACCATACATCACCACTCCACTGCCTTAAGACCTGTTTTTTGTACCTCAAGTAGTCTTGGAAGTTTGGAAGTGATCTGTGTGGACCTGGAGATAGGTTTAGGCTGGTCTATGGGCAGTAACAGCCACAGCGTCCCCAGGGGACCCCTGGCCTTCACACTGCCGCAGCCTGGTTAAGTTTCCCAAAATCATTTCAAAAATGTCATGGAGCAGGAATGTTTAACTGGTCCCAAGTGATAAAGGACCACAGGTTTCAGGCTATGCTCTGAAAAACCTTACCACAGCTAGGATTATAAGTCATTTCAGCTGCCAATTGAAGAAAATTCCATTAAATTGTGTTCACCATAATATATACATATTATTTGACTTATTATCATTTGCTTTGCTTTTCAGTACACTTAAAATCATTTGCCAAAGAATGTACAGGTATTGTCTAAATATATTTTGGTTAAATTTATAGTTAAATTGACACTAATTCAACAAGCATTAAAGGTTTTAGTTTTTGGATGTATTCTGTGTATGAAAGTAGCCTTTAATTTACAAGAAAGAAAGAATCAGGAAGGGAGAGAGGGAAGGAAGGAAAAAATGAAAACATGAGAAAACACATATAACCAATGATGCATTTAGCACAAACAAGAGGATTTTCTAATAAACTACCACAGTAAACTTGCTTCTGCCTCTAGCAAAATCTATTGATCAAACCTTTGGTTTGTCACTGTTGGTTTGGAAATCAAGTGCAAGTGTGTTACTGCTTCCAGCCTAGGCTGAAAGAGATATTCAAAGCACTACTGCTCAGTCCTGTAAGCTATAGATAGGAGTAACTGCTGGGACACAGTGTCAAGAGCGCTGTCCTTCTGGACATCTGGGAACATTTATTTTCTATCCAAAGACATATCTAAGAACTCATTCATGTTTATTTACCCTAATGGTGATTTTTAATGTGTGTATTTTAAGAGATACAAAAGATGGGGACAAAACAAGGTAGGTGGCAAAGTAGGGCCTTGGTAATTTCAGTCTCCTGGACAGCTCCCTATCCCCCTTGGGAGTTTCAAGAGTTCTCATGAGATTTCCCCCATTACTTTCATTCTTTTCCTCAATCAATACGTGAGATTAGATGCTTCAGGAATGTGAAGATGCAAATAACCAAGGACAAAAGACATTGTTAGCTCCCTAGGGAATTGCATTTCACCTATGATCACAGCCTATAAATAGCAAATAAAACTGGTTCAGCTCCTTATGGGAAAGAAAAATTTTGATCAAGAGACCTGAAATTCCAAATTACAGTTAACCATTCATTGTACCTACTCAAAAATTCATTTATTCACTTAGTTATTCTTAGATTTATTCATTCATTCATTTGATAAATATAAAGAGAGCATCAACAATGTGCCAGCCATAGCACTATATTCTTAGATTCAAAGATAAACCAGTAGGCAAAGGCTTCTTAGATATGATATAATATGAAATAATGGCTGAAAACATCCCAAGCTTAGCAAAAGATACAAAGAAGTTGAGCAAATCCCAAAGAGACTTGAAAGCAGCCAGAGAAAATGATGCATTACCTGTACAGAAACACTAATTCAAATGACAGGGGATTTCTCATCTGAAACCATGGAGGCCAGAAAGAACTGTTGAAAGAAAGGCACTATCAACCATGAATTCTGTATCTGGCAAAATTATCCTTAAGAATGAAGGAAAAATTAAAAACATCTCAGATAAAAGAGAATTAAAAGAATTTGTTGCTAGAAGGCCATTTTAAAAAGTTGAGTACAGGAAATTCTTCAAAGAGAAATGATTAAATAAAGACCCTTGGAGCATCAGGAACAGAAGAGCAAGACTATGGGTAATATAATAGAATATGCTTTCCCTCATGAGTTTTATAACTCATGTTTGATGATTAAAACAAAAATTATAGCACAATATGATATTCAAGACAACAATATTTTAAAGTAGTGAAGGTAAATTTACCTAAATTGAAGTGAGGTTTCCACACTTCACTCAAAGTGGTAAAATGTTGATACAAGTAGACTGTTATAAGTCACATATGTATATTGTAATGCTCAGAGCAATCACTACGAAAACTTCAAAGAGAGATACATCCAAAGCTACTATAAATAAATCAAGATTGAATCCTAAAAACTACTCAAGTAACCCATAAAAAAACAAAACAAACAAACAGGAAAAAGACCCTGTGGAAATAAATTAAAAACAGGTAACAAAATGGCAAACTTAATTAAGTACTAGCATATCTATAATTACTTTACATATAAATCATATAAATATACCTATCAAAGAACAGAGATGGGTAGAGGGCATTTAAAAAACACAACCCAATTGTATGCTATTTTCAAGAAGTTTACTTCAAATTCAGTGACACAGGTAGGTCGAAAGTAAAAGAATACAAAAAGATAAACCGTGCAAACATTAATGTGAAAAAGCAGAAATGGCTATATTAATACCTGATAAAATGACTTCAAATAAAAATTCTAGAGAAAAAGAGTGACATTACATGATTATAAAAGGATCAATCCACCAGGAAGATATAACAAATCTAAATGTGTATGCACCCAACAAGAGAGTTTTAAAATACATAAAGTAAAAAGTGATAAAGCTGAAAAGATGAATAGATAAATCCACAATTATAGTTGGAGACTTCATCACCTCTATCTCAATAACTAATAGAACAATTAAACAGAAAATCATCAAGGATATAGAAGAACTTAACAACTCCATCAACCAACAGAATCTAGTGGACATTTACAGAACACTACACCCAACAACAGCAGAAAAAACATTCTTTTAAAGTGCCCATGGAATATATACCAAGATAGACCACATCCTGGGTCACAAAACAAACATCAAAAAATTTAAAAGAATTGAAATTATAGCAGAGTATTTTCTCTGACCATGGTGGAATTAAGCTAGAATTACCAGAAAGATAAAGGAAATATCTCCAAAGACTTAGAAATTAAATAATACACTTCTGAATAATCCATGGGCCAAAGGGAAAATGGGAAAATATATTGAACTGAATGAAAATTAAAATACAGCATGTCAAAATTTGGGAGACACAGCTAAAGCAGTGGAGAGGGAAATTTAGAGCACTAAATGCTTACATTAGAAAACAAGAAAAGTCTTAAATCAATAGTCTAAGCTCCCATCTCAAGAACCTAAAAAAAGAACAGGAACATAATCCCAAAGCAAGCAGAGGAAAGGAAATATTAAACATAAGAGAAGAAATCAACAAAATTGAGAACAGAAGAATAGAGAAAATTAACAACACAAAGAGCTGGTTCTTCAAAATGGTCACTAAAATGGACAAACATCTAACAAGACTCACAAAGAAAAAAGAGAGAAGACACTAATTACCAGTATCAGGAATGAAATAAGGGATATACCTGTAGATGCTGTAGACATCAAAAGGATACTATGGGAATATTACAAACAATTTTGCAGGCACAAGTTTGACAACTTATATGAAATGGACCAATTCCTTGAAAAACACAAACCATAACAACTAACCCATATGAAATAGAAAATTTGAATAGCTAAATATAAAATAACTAAATAAAATTTGATTAACCTATAACTACTTAGGAAATTGGATCTGTAATTTTAAAATTCCCATAAAATAAATGTCCAAGCCCAGATGCTTTCACTGGAGAATTCTACCAAATATTTAAAGAAGAATTAACATAAATTCTTCACAGCCTCTTCTAGAAAATAAAAGAGAGAGAATACTTCCAGTTCATTTTATGAAGCTAGTATTACCATGATATCAAAATTAGAAAATGACTAAAAATAAGAAAACTACAGACCAATATCTCTCATGAATATAGTTACAAAGATTCTCAACACAATATTAGCAACTAGATTCAGCAATATATAAAAAGAATTATACTGTGATCAAGTGGAGTTTATCTCAGGTATGCAAAGCTAGTTCAATATTCAAATAACAAGGTGATTAATCAACAGGATATAGAAGAAAAATCATATTTTCATATCAATTGATATAGAAAAAACATTTGAAAAAATTCACCACACATTCATGATAAAAATTCTCAGAAAAATAAGAATAGAGGGAACTTGGTAAAAAGCATCTGCAAAATAACCTACAGTTATCATTATACCTAATGGTGAAAGATTGAATACATTCCTCCTAAGATCAGGAATAAGATGAGGATATCAGCTAACATCACTGTTATTTAACGTAGTGCTGGAGGTTCTAGCTAGTTCAGTAAGGCAAGAAAAGGAAATAAAAGTCATATGAATCATAAAGGAAGAAAGAAAATGGTTTCTATTTGCAGATTGCATGATTATCTATGTAGAAATTCTCAAGGAATCTACAAAAAAGCAAAACTCCTAGAACTAATAAGTGAGTTCAGCAAGATTGCCGGACATAGGGTAAATATATAAAAATCAATTTTCCCTCTATATACTACCAATGAATATGTGAACACTGAAATTTAAAAAATATAGTACCACTTACAAAACCAGATAAAAAAGAAAAAAATAATATCATTTACTATTGCTCAAAAAAATTAAATACTTAGGTGTGACTCTAACCAAAATAAATGCACAGTATTTATATGCTGAAAAAAAATTCTGATGAAAGAAGTCAAAGAAGACCTAAATAAATGGAAAGTCATGTCTTGTTCATGAATTTGAAGATTTAACATAGTAAAGATGTCAATTCTCCCCAAACTGATATACAGGTTCAGTACAATTTCTATCAAATCCCAGACAGATTCTTTTTATAGATACAGACAAGATTTTTCTATGTGGAAGTGCAAAGAAACTAGGATGGTTAAAACAATTTTGAAAAAGAAGAATAAAATGGAAAGAAACAGTCTACCTAATTTCAAGACTTACTATATAGCTACAGTAATCAAGACTGTGTGCTATCATTGGCAGAGGGATGAACACACAGAAAAATAGAATAGAATAGAGACTCTTGAAATCAACCCATACAAATATGTCCAACTGACTTTTGACAAAGGTGCAAAAGTAATTCAGTGGAGAAATGATAGCCTTTTCAATAAATTGTGCTGAAGCAATTGGACACCCATAGGCAAAAAAATAAACCTTGACCTAAGTCTTACACCATATACAAAAATTAACTCAAAATTGATCACAGATTTAAATGTAAAATGTAAAACTACAAGAGTTTTAGAACAAAACATAGGAGACAATCTTCAGAATCTGGGGCTAGGCAAAGAGTTTTTAGACTTGTTACCAAAAGAATGATCCACAAAAGGAAAAGTTGATAAACTGGACTTCAACAAAATTTAAAAGTTTCCCTTGCAAAAGACCCTGTTAAAAGGATGACAAACACTAGAAGAAAATATGTGCAAACTACATATCTAGTAGAGGACCTGTATCATAAATATATAATGAACTCTCAAAAGTCAACAGAAAAAAAATCCAATTAAAAAATGGGCAAAAGACATGACCAGACATTTCACCAAAGAGAATATATAGGTAGCCATTTAATAAGCACATGAAAAGACGTTCAACACCATTGGCCATCAAAGAAATGAAAATTAAAACCACAGTGAGATAACCCTACACCCATCAAAATGGCTAAAATAAACAATAGTGACAACATAAAATACTGATGATGATGTGGAAAAACTGGATCATTCAAACATTGCAAATGGAAATGTAAAATTGTACAGTCCTGCTGAAAATACTTTGGCAGTTGTTTGGTTTTTTTTTTTTTTAACATCTTTATTGGAGTATAACTGTTTTACAATAGTGTGTTAGTTTCTCCTTTACAACAAAGTGAATCAGTTATACATATACATATGTTCCCATATCCCTTCCCTCTTGCGTCTCCCTCCCTCCCACCCCACTCGGTGGTCACAAAGCACAGAGGTGATCCCCCTGTGCTATGCGGCAGCT
>NC_041234.1:28329742-28344411 GCF_002837175.3 Physeter macrocephalus | reverse complement strand
CTCCTCTTTGTTCGCACAGCTCCTGGGGTTCAGCTTTGGACTTGGCCCCGCCTCTGCGTGTAGGTCGTCCGAGGGCGTCTGCCCTTCGCTCAGACAGGACGGGGTTAAAGGACCAGCTGATTCGCGGGCTCTGGCACAGGCCGGGGGGAGGGAGGGGCACAGAATGCGCCGCGAGCCTTCGGCGGCAGAAGCCAGCGTGACGTTGCACCAGCCACAGGCGCACCGCCCGTTCTCCCGGGGAAGCTGTCCCTGGATCCCGGGACCCTGGCTGTGGCGGGCTGCACGGGCTCCCGGGAGGGGCGGTGTGGAGAGTGACCTGTGCTCGCACACAGGCCTCTTGGTGGCGGCAGCAGCAACCCTAGCGTCCCACGCCCGTCTCTGCTGTCCGCGCCGACAGCCGCGGCTCGCGCCCGTTTCTGGAGCTCCTTTACGCGGTGCCCTTAATCCCCTCTCCTCGTGCCCCAGGAAGCAACGAGGCAAGAAAAAGCCTCCTATCTCTTCGGCAGCTCCGCGCCCGTTTCTGGAGCTCCTTTACGCGGTGCGCTTAATCCCCTCTCCTCTCGCACCAGGAGACAAAGAGGCAAAAAAAAAAGTCTCTTGTCTCTTCGGCAGCTCCGCGCCAGTTTCTGGAGCTCCTTTAAGCGGCGTGCTTAAACCCCTCTCCTCGCGCACCAGGAAGCAAAGAGGGAAGAAAAGGTCTCTTGCCTCTTCGGCAGCTCCAGACTTCAACCGAACTCCCTCCCCGCTAGCCGTGGTGCACTAACCCCTTCCAGCTGTTTTCACTCTGCCAACTCCAGACCTTTCCCTGGGATCCGACCGAAGCCCGAGCCTCAGCTCCCAGTTCCCGCCCGTCCCGGCGGGTGAGCAGACAAGCCTCTCGGGCTGGTGAGTGCTGGTTGGTGTTGAGATGGAGATCTCTGGGAGATTTTCACCGTTTGATATTGCGTGGAACTGGGAGGTCTCTTGTGGACCAGTGTCCTGAGCGCCAAGGGCCTTTAATCCACACAGCCAGGTACGTGGGGGGTTTCTTGCCTTTTGTGAGGTCTGAGGTCTTCTGCCAGCGTTCGGTGGGTGTTCTATAGGAGAAGTTCCACGTGTAGCTGTATTTCTGATGTATCTGTGAGGAGGAAGGTGATCTCCGCGTCTTACTCTTCCGCCATCTTGCCTGCTCCCCCTGGTTTTTTTTTTTAACTAAACATGTAATTACAATACTTCCTGGAAATTGCAGTCTTGGGCATTTATCCCAGAGAAATAACAACTTATATTCACACAAAAACCTGTACACAAATGTTCATAGTAGCTTTATTTATCTGCCCATATGTCCTTCAACAGGTGAATAGTTAATGAAACTGTGGTAGATCCATACCACGGAATGCTACTTAGCAGGAAAAAGGAAAGAAGTATTGATACACACAACTACTTTGAGGAGTCTCCAGGAAATTATGCTGAGTGAAAGAAGCCAATCCACAAAGGTTACATACTGTATGATTCCAATTATATAACTTTTTGAAATGACAACATTTTAGAAATTAAGGAGAGATTAGCGATTGCCAGAAGTTAGAGACAAGGAGGGAGGGGCAAGAGTGGGTGTAGTTATAAAAGTGCAACTTGAGAGATCTTTGAGTGTTGGAAATGTTAAGTATCTTGACTGTGGTGGTGGATATACGAAACCACATGGCTGATACAATTGTTTAAGAAGTAATACATAGACACAAACATGCACACACATACATACAAACACAAATGAATACAAGTGAAACTGGAGAAATATGAATAAGATGCTTGCATTGTATCAATGTCAATATCCTGGTTGTGATATTCTATTATAGTTTTGCAAAGTATCACCATTGGATGAAACTGGGTCAGTTGCGCAAGGGAATTCTATTTTTTTTTCACAACTGTATGCGAATCTACAAATATTTCAATAAAAATTTTAAATAAAAGTAATATGGATCTCAACTTTATTTTTGGATACATTTTATTGTTTTTTTTTCTTTTGAACTTGATGTGAACCTAGACCACCAATTAAGATACAAAGTAAATGTGAATTGGATATGTTTTATAACAAATTTTTTTCATTATTTTTTAATTTAATTTTTATTTTATATTGGGGTATAGTTGATTTACAATGTTGTGTTATTTTCAGGTGTACAGCAAAGTGATTCGGCTATACATATACATATATCCATTCTTTTTCAGATTCTTTTCCCATATAGGTTATTACAGAATATTGAGTAGAGTTCCCTGTGCTATACAGTAGATCCTTATTGATTATCTATTTTATATATAACAACTTTGTTTATTAAATGCATAGAAAAAACAAGAGGATTATTCAATGATCTGCTAACAATGATTGTTTTGAGGTTGTGGAATTATGGATGATTATTTCTTCTTTATACTATTCTGAACTTTCAAAATATTCATGATGAACATCTAAAGATGATACTGTCAGAAAAATGAACTATTTCATCTGAGCATCAATGTAACAATGTTCTTTAGAAATATACAAAGAGAAAGATTGAAGCTAGGGAGACTAATAAATTTTAGTAATATTAACATTTCAGCAAAGATGGAAAGGAGAGAATTTTGGACTTCCAATATCATTTCTGCCAACCTTTCTTGGTTTCTCAGTTTCTAAAGACACCTTCTATACTGAGTAGAAGGCACAATTCACTAGGTCATAAAGTTAAAAGGTCTAGTTTTAAAACAACATGACTGATGGACCTACACGTCTGAAAGTTATTCTTGTTTGAAGTAGAGGAGAAGAAACTAAAGACATAGAGCCTACATGTGTTAATTAAGAGAGAGGGGGAGTGGTGGAGTGGAGTTTGAAAAGTAAGACCAACAACCCAGGTGAAAGGTAGTGAGAAACTGATATATGATAGTGGTTGTAAGAAGTGGACAGGAATGAACAGTCACAGGACATATTAAGGAATAGGAATTTGACTGTATCCGTTGGGGAATTTAATGCAGAGAGTTGATTACACAAATGAGAAAGGAGCTGGGAGCCAAACAGAACACAGTGAGGGACTCCAGAGATTGTCAACAGTAAGAAGCTCCCAGCACTCCTCAACCAGAGGGCAATAGATGAAGCCATGTTACTGAAGCTCAGGGGCCAGGATTACACAGAGGAAGTTGGAAATACAGTAGCTTCTCTGGCAAGAACTGAAGCCACAGATGTAGCCACAGCTGGAAAATCTGCCTACATCAGAGAGAAAGGGTATAAACACCCTAGCTTCTTTCTCATTCCCACCCTCCAATCTCCTACCAATGTCAAGTCCAGTTGCGAGCCAGATGACTTGAGAGTCTGGATAATGTAACCCATAGAAGTCAACTCCCTAGGATAAAGAGCAGAGCTGGGGAAAGGCAAAAAACAGATGTGGGGGCAAACAGACAAATGACTAACATAGTCAGTCTTCTTAGCTACTCAGCATCCATTCTCACCTCATAGCCACATTTAACAAATTCATGCTTCTGCCAGACATGAGACAACTACCCATGATACAAGTCACAGCTCTCTCCAACAAGGGGAGGAAGAAAGTTTCATTAGTCATTTTTCTATCTTAAGTCCAAGACTTCTTGGAATTATGGAATCACTCTTGTAAATACTAGATGTGGTTCCTTGGAGTCCGTTGACCTGTAAGTTAAAAAGCCAAGTGCTTATTACCAACATTCCTCATACAAAATAATAGGGAGAGAGAAATGAAATGAAAAGGGACATTGTTGTTTAATACACACATAATGAAGTACACCTCGCTGCTGCAATTATTGTTCCTGTAACTGGGCATGTGGCCATAGTTGATATTTATCACTTTATTCTTCTACCTCATGTTTTGTTATTCTTGCCCTCTCAGCCAGCGCATTGACTGGTTGGAGTAGTTTTCCCAGTTGGGCAATCCAATCCTTCATTCCTTTTCAGGATCTTTCTTTCTGACTCCTTGGTGCTCTTATACTTAAATTAGGTTGCTGGAGATTTTGATTGGCTTTTACTATCAGACACAGAAGTACTAAAAGATGCTCCCATGAATCTTCTGGGTTTCAGACATAGTCCTCCCAACCCCCATTGTATAGCAGCAAACCAATTGCCCATCATTAATCATGATCAATCACATCAGCCAATATAATTACCCTTTCTCTGATTGTTGGTTCAGTGGTATGAGGCGCTCCAAATGCCAGGTGGCAGTCTCAATTTCTAGTTTATATTGACACTGACTGGAAGCATTTTTTCCTTTGGAACCAAGACTTTTATACCCATAGAGCTAAATGCTATGGACAGGAAGCAAAAGTTCTGTGAGGTGATTATTAGATATAATAGTGAAAAAGGTCATTACCACTTCTTCCTCTTAATTCCTGGACCCATGTATTCTATGTAAGGGAGAAACATACCATATATGTTGGTCACTGGTTCAAAGAATATGCCACATCCTGAGGGAGAACATCCCAACACCACAGAATGTGACCTCCCAGTTGTTACCATAACTGCATATTAATTAAGACATTCTACTATTTTATCAGGCTGGCAGCTCCTGAGTGATGGGGTACAAGCCAAGATCAGGAAATTGTAGTGGCATGATTTATTACTGTACTTTCCCTGCAGTGAAGTATATCCCTTAGACAGAAGCATTGCTGTGTGTGATAACATGATGGTGAATTAGGCATTCCATAAGCCCATAGATGGTAATGTTGAGAAGGCAAATCTATACTCATAATAGTAAGAACAAACTGTGGCCCCTCTATGATAAGAAAGGGTCAAATGTAATCAACTTGCCATCAGGTATCTGGCTGGTCCCCCACAGAGAATGATGCTAAATTGGGAGCTCAGTGGTGCCAAATTAGTCCTTGATTTGGTGGGCCATGACTCAGCAGTAGCAGTGGCAGATCGGCTTTGGCAAAAAAAAAGTCCCCATTATTGAGTCTTGTTAATCTCTAACACCAGGGCCTCTCATCAAATAAAAACTCAATCAGAAGCTGGTTGATATAAAAGCCTGACAGATGCAACCTGCAGGCCATCAATCCTCCTGAGTAGAGCAGGAGAATGACAGGGAGCGATTCTGAAGGAAAATAGGCCTGGCTTACTGAAGAGAGAATGTGGTTTCCCAGTTTTCTACTGTAGGTGACTGGGCGGACAGTAATTCACTGGGCTGAGGATACAAGAGTTTGGGATAGTGTTGTGTTTAAGGTGCCTAAGGGAAGTCATTGTAAAGCTGCCAAGGATGCAATCTGAAGATCAGGAGAGAAGTCTGTGATAGAGATATATAACCAGGAGTCAACAGAACGTGAAAAGTCTTTGAAATCATGGGCGTAAGTGAGTTCACTCAGGGTTAGTGTAGGATGATCGGAGAAGAGGACCAGAGACAAAGCTTAGACACCACCAACACTCAAGTGACTGGCCATGGAAAAGAAGGTTGTGAGGAAGAAGTCAGAGTGATGTCTCAGAAACTAAGGGAGAGGGCTTCCCTGGTGGTGCAGTGGTTATGAATCCACCTGCAATGCAGGGGACACGGGATTGAGCCCTGGTAGGGGAGGATAACACATGCTGCAGAGCAACGAAGCCTGTGCGCCACAACTATTGAGCCCACAAGCTACAACTTCTGAGCCCACATACCACAACTACTGAAGCCCACGTGCCTAGAGCCCGTGCTCAGCAACAAGAGAAGCCACCGTGATGAGAAGCCTGCACACTGCAACCAAGAGTAGCCCCCGCTTGCCACAACTAGAGAAAGCCCATGTGCAGCGATGAAGACCCAATGCAGCCAAAAATAAATTAATTAAATAAATTTTAAAAATAAAATGAAGGTATCATTATTTAAAAAAAAAAAAAGAAAGAAAGAAAGAAACTAAGGGAGAAAGAACCACCCAGAAAAAAGGGAGTGGTCAAAAAGGTCTAACTCACCCGAGAGGTCAAGTAAGATAAGCCTGGAAAGATCCAAGAAAATGGATCAATAGGAGATTGATGGCTCAAATTGGAAATGGAGGACTCCTTAGCCAAATCCTTCATTTTACTTTCTTTCTTTATTTCTCAGAACATTTGACCTGAAAGTTTGATCAATTTGAGGGAAAATAATTTCCAATCCAAAGTTTAAGTGTTCATGTCTGAGCAAGAAAAGTGATGTGCTTTGTGGGGAGTCTGGGCAGGGCATGTGACAGGGAGAAAAGGGCATAGGAGGCAAAGATTGCTCTCACCATTCTCTCTGCTGTGTACTGGAGACTGGAAAAGGCTAAACAAGCAAGTGATTACTTGTTGCTTCTGGAAGCTGTAAGAATTGTGATCCTGCTGATCTGGGGACAATTTTCTTTTTAGAGATATTACGTGAAAAGTATTTATTCCTTTTTATTGAATATAGTAACAAATATTTTTAAAATCTGTTAAAATAACATTTAAAACCCTCGAACCTACCATCCTGCCATTAATTATTAAATATTTTCTTTCATAAGTATACTTTTACATGGTTGTAATCATACCATGTGATTTTTTTCCAAATTAGAGTCACAAAGTTAAAATAAAAGTTTAGAATTTTGCAACGTCCCCTTGAGATCCTTAGAACTAGGAAATCTTGCCTTTGAATACTGGGAAGTGTGTTGAATTCTTAGAGTCCTGAGAAATCTGGAAGAGACTTTAGAGGTTATCTTATCCAACCCCTCATTTCAGAGATGACTAAATTGAGGCCCAGAGAAGTAGAGTGGGTTTATTTAAGGTCAGGAAATAACACATGGCAAGACCTTCTCTAGAACCCTGGGATTTGGAGTCCAGTTTCTAGCATGCTTGCCACCATCACACCTCTGTCTCTAGCAGTAGGTTTGCTTAGCATAATTTTGATTAGGGTGCCATGCATTGCATGTACACTTCATCCAGGAGACTGCAAATACAGCAATAGTCTGCAGCTCCTACCATCAGAAGATAGTCCATTTATCCACTTTTTGAATCTTGTGACTTGCTTTGACCACAGAATGCAATGGAAATGATATTGTATAATTGTCAACCTAGGTCTTAAGAAATCTTGCAGCTTCTGCTTTCATACTCTTAGAACTCTGAGACCACCACGTGTAGAACCCAAGGCTAGCCTGCTGAATGATGAGAGACAAGATATCTGAGTGAGACTGTCTTAGGTCATCCAGCCTTTACCCAACCTGCCAGCAGAGATTAGTGGACCAGAAAAACTGCCCAACCAACCCACAGAATCATGAGTGAAAGGACTGATTGCTTTAAGGCACTAAGTGTTGGGATTTTATTTAACACTGCAAAAGCTAATGGATGCCTACATTTCTTTATTGTGCTGATAACCCACTCCATTAGAATAAATCATACTTCGTATCTTATGGTTTCTTGAATCAAGAGACTAGGAAGTGTATTTTTTTCCGGTCTTAATTTTTGTTTTATTATTTTCTTTTAGACGTTTAAGCTTTAAAAAGAAATTTATAAAACAAATTTTTGGACATGTGAGTCTATGTACAGCTTTTGGCAGGCCATCTGCTTTGAAAAAACTGTTGGTAGAGCCCTTTATTTTTACCAGCAATCTCCACTCCTCCTGCCCACATCTCAAGGCATTCAACATCAATCTATACATATGGATCAAGGTGATACTAAAGTGGTGCTGGGGCGGGTGAGGAGGCAGCTCCACTGTAAATTAGGAAACAGCAGTGATTTTTTTTCTTAGTTTGATTCCAGCCTGGGGCTTTCTAAATAAACATGGCAGAAGCATCTCCCCAAGTGATGCAATGAGGAAAATGAAGTAGAATGAATATATTCCTGATCTGCAGCATGGCAGATGAACAGGCTGAAAACTCCTACTCCCATCAAAGGCTCTAGGGATTTATTACTCATAGCTTTTCATTTCCATGGAAACTTGAATTTGATACACACTAACTCTTAACAAAAATACACTTATAGAAAATGTCCATATTTGCCTGATTAGGTACTGACGTCACATAGACTTTCAACATGCAGTGATTCAATCTTGTGACCAAGTTTGATATTTACTTTGATGAGATTGTATCAAGCACTGCTGCCTGGGCTCTGAAACACAGCAAAACACTGAGCTGGACAATTTTTGACTATTGCCATTACATGCCTATAATATCTCTCAGAAAAGGGAGTGTGGAGGGGATTATTGTCTTTTATAGGTTTAGTCCCTGTAATTACACCCTGGTCAGTTGAGCTCTTTTCTTTTTATCGTTTAAATACACTTCAAATATAAGTCAAAATTCTTTAGACCATAAAGTTTGCAGCCAGCTGTTTCACCTTCTTTATTGGTTTCTGGGGCCACTTATGTTACTTTTTCTCTTCTTTTTCTCCATCAGATTCCTCTAACAAGAGATAAGCAACAAAAATAGTAATACGCAATGACACAGAATCTAACAATAATCATCAACTAAAGAGCACTCTTGTCACAGTCAAAGTCTAAGCAGGGAGACAAAAGACAAGAAGAAATCTTAATCAACAAGTACTCATCTTTTAGGAACTATCATTTATTCAACAGAAGTTTACTGAGCACCAATCCTGTGCCAGACAAGATGCAAGACTCTAAAAGTTCCAAAGTGAACAGGAGAAATCCAGATCTCACCTTTAGGGAATAGTCAGGTGTCCTGGCCTCAGCCTGATTTCTATATTTCTTCTAGTTTCATCTTTTATCTCAGTTATAGGTCTGTACCAAGAGAAAAATTGCCTAGTAATGTGGTTTCTTTCCAAATAATAATAATAATAGCTAATACCTTTATAGTGCTTACTATGTGCCAAAAAGTATTCTATGCATTTTCATACATTAACTCACATCCAAAGGAGAATAAATTGTAGAGAGTGTTGAATTTTCTTAAAAAGTGCTGCTGATTTATAACTAGCCTGTCCAATCAGGCTTTCAGCCCATAAGTAAGTACATCTGCTTCTATATTGAAATGGAATATCAGGTCCCACATATTCCCAGAGGAAACCAGGGAAATTTGGCGAAGTGTTTACTAGAATTTCCTTGTGGGCGCCTTCTTCCAAAGATATGAAGATCCTCTATCTAGAGTTTTCTGAAAAGACCCAGTGTCAATGATAGTAAATCATTGATAGTAAACCATTGTCAGAGCATATATCAGATGAACCTTTATATCTTGTCTCTTGTACATATGTATGTGTACCTGAATCAGGTGGGTAGACACTCTGAAGAATGTTTTGCCTAAACTTACTCTGGTCTCCTGGAGATAACTGCTAGCCTACATCTGATACATGGGGCACAGAACATTCTGAACAATAGGCAACAACTGCTTATTTTAACAGACAAACTAGCACACTGACAACCCCTGTTTGCCCCCAAAGACACGTGAGTAAGTATCTTCCAAAATTAAAGGTAACCTTTAAAAATAGCAATGATGATGTTGGCGATGATGGTAGTAAATGAAATTTGTTTAGCTCTTATAATATGCCGAGCTCCATGCTAAATGCTTTATAGCAGTTAGAGTTTAAATCTTGCAATAATTCTCATTCCAAAGGAATTTTAAATGACCACTGTGGCAAAGTTTTCAAACTTTGATATGTGTAGAAATTAGCTGGGAAGCTTATTAAAAATGTGGCTTCCCAAGCCCCACTCTGGAACATATGATTCAGTAGATATGAGGAGTAGTTCAAACACCATTTAATAAAAATAATGGAAAACTGGTTAAAATGACTGCTATCAAACAATCCAGTTAAATAAAATCCAGTTAGCTGCCCAAAAGACTAAGAAAAAAATTTGCTGAGCTTCTACTCAGTCCACACAGAAATGAACAAAATAAGAATCTTTGTTGTTCATCATCTTATAAAAAGAATGACAGTATTGAACATATCCTTCCCCAAGACAAAAAAGTTTCTGTTGATTGTGAGACAGATTTGGGGGAAAGCAAGTAAAATTAACAAGAAAGGAAGGAGAGGGAAAGGAGTGTTAAAAGCAGGGGGATAGTCTGGTTATCTATTGCTTCACACCAAACCACTTTGAGATTTAAAAGAACAGTGATCAATTATTTTGCTTATGAATCTGAAATTTGGGAAGGGCTCATTGGGGGCAATTTGTCTTTGCTCCATGTAGTGCCACCTATGGTGGCCTTACTTGAGCTGAGCTCAGCTGGGTTGAGCATCTACTTCCAAGACGGCGCACTCATATAGCTGGTAAGTTGGTACTGGTTATTGGTTCCTCTCCATGTTGGACTATTCCATACAGTGGCTTGGGCTTCCTCACAGCATGGGGGCTGGGTTACAAGAATGATCTTCCCAAGGGACAAGAAGTTGAAGCTGACAATTTCTTGAGGCCTGGGCTCAGAAAGTAGCACAACATCACTTCTATAACATTCAATTGGTCAAACAATCACAAAGCCCAGATTCATGGGGAAGGGATATAGATTTCACCATTCAATTGTAGGAATGTCAGAGAACATTGGGGTAATGCTTTAAAATTACAACAGGGACAGAGAAAGGGAAGTCTGAGAACATGAAAGAGAAAATTTGCCTGCTTTGCTAAGGCCAGTTTTTTAGAAAATTTAATTGAGGGCAGTTCAATCTGAATTTTTCTTAAAAACTACTGCTGACTCTTAGTCAGCCTGTCCAAATGTCTTCTCAGGGAAAGTTTCTTAACCTTTTTAAGCCTCAGTTTTATCATCTATAAATTAGGGATAACAATCTTTCCCCTCCAGTAAAGATTGTGAAGACAACCTGACTGAAGTCACTGAACATGTATCTTTTCAGGCCTGCTTTTCCAAACTGAAGTAAGCTGACTGTCTGGGGTAGTAGGTCACATGAGAATTTGAAATGAGAGTTGAGATAGCAATATCTCCTCATCACAAATAATGCCAATAAAGACTATTTCTCTGATTCTAAGTGGATTGCTCAAGTTCAATTACTTAAAAATATACTCAATGATTTCTTCCTATAATTTCAAGGACCAAGGTCATGGTTTTCCAATGAGAATAAAATATTAGGATGGGGGAGACCTTCAAGATGGTGGAGGAGTAAGACATGGAGATCACCTTTCTCCCCATAAATACATCAAAAATACATCTACATGGGGAACAACTCCTACAAAACACCTACTGAACAACTGAAGCCCACGTGCCTAGAGCCCGTGCTCAGCAACAAGAGAAGCCACCGTGATGAGAAGCCTGCACACTGCAACCAAGAGTAGCCCCCGCTTGCCACAACTAGAGAAAGCCCATGTGCAGCGATGAAGACCCAATGCAGCCAAAAATAAATTAATTAAATAAATTTTAAAAATAAAATGAAGGTATCATTATTTAAAAAAAAGAAAGAAAGAAAGAAAGAAACTAAGGGAGAAAGAACCACCCAGAAAAAAGGGAGTGGTCAAAAAGGTCTAACTCACCCGAGAGGTCAAGTAAGATAAGCCTGGAAAGATCCAAGAAAATGGATCAATAGGAGATTGATGGCTCAAATTGGAAATGGAGGACTCCTTAGCCAAATCCTTCATTTTACTTTCTTTCTTTATTTCTCAGAACATTTGACCTGAAAGTTTGATCAATTTGAGGGAAAATAATTTCCAATCCAAAGTTTAAGTGTTCATGTCTGAGCAAGAAAAGTGATGTGCTTTGTGGGGAGTCTGGGCAGGGCATGTGACAGGGAGAAAAGGGCATAGGAGGCAAAGATTGCTCTCACCATTCTCTCTGCTGTGTACTGGAGACTGGAAAAGGCTAAACAAGCAAGTGATTACTTGTTGCTTCTGGAAGCTGTAAGAATTGTGATCCTGCTGATCTGGGGACAATTTTCTTTTTAGAGATATTACGTGAAAAGTATTTATTCCTTTTTATTGAATATAGTAACAAATATTTTTAAAATCTGTTAAAATAACATTTAAAACCCTCGAACCTACCATCCTGCCATTAATTATTAAATATTTTCTTTCATAAGTATACTTTTACATGGTTGTAATCATACCATGTGATTTTTTTCCAAATTAGAGTCACAAAGTTAAAATAAAAGTTTAGAATTTTGCAACGTCCCCTTGAGATCCTTAGAACTAGGAAATCTTGCCTTTGAATACTGGGAAGTGTGTTGAATTCTTAGAGTCCTGAGAAATCTGGAAGAGACTTTAGAGGTTATCTTATCCAACCCCTCATTTCAGAGATGACTAAATTGAGGCCCAGAGAAGTAGAGTGGGTTTATTTAAGGTCAGGAAATAACACATGGCAAGACCTTCTCTAGAACCCTGGGATTTGGAGTCCAGTTTCTAGCATGCTTGCCACCATCACACCTCTGTCTCTAGCAGTAGGTTTGCTTAGCATAATTTTGATTAGGGTGCCATGCATTGCATGTACACTTCATCCAGGAGACTGCAAATACAGCAATAGTCTGCAGCTCCTACCATCAGAAGATAGTCCATTTATCCACTTTTTGAATCTTGTGACTTGCTTTGACCACAGAATGCAATGGAAATGATATTGTATAATTGTCAACCTAGGTCTTAAGAAATCTTGCAGCTTCTGCTTTCATACTCTTAGAACTCTGAGACCACCACGTGTAGAACCCAAGGCTAGCCTGCTGAATGATGAGAGACAAGATATCTGAGTGAGACTGTCTTAGGTCATCCAGCCTTTACCCAACCTGCCAGCAGAGATTAGTGGACCAGAAAAACTGCCCAACCAACCCACAGAATCATGAGTGAAAGGACTGATTGCTTTAAGGCACTAAGTGTTGGGATTTTATTTAACACTGCAAAAGCTAATGGATGCCTACATTTCTTTATTGTGCTGATAACCCACTCCATTAGAATAAATCATACTTCGTATCTTATGGTTTCTTGAATCAAGAGACTAGGAAGTGTATTTTTTTCCGGTCTTAATTTTTGTTTTATTATTTTCTTTTAGACGTTTAAGCTTTAAAAAGAAATTTATAAAACAAATTTTTGGACATGTGAGTCTATGTACAGCTTTTGGCAGGCCATCTGCTTTGAAAAAACTGTTGGTAGAGCCCTTTATTTTTACCAGCAATCTCCACTCCTCCTGCCCACATCTCAAGGCATTCAACATCAATCTATACATATGGATCAAGGTGATACTAAAGTGGTGCTGGGGCGGGTGAGGAGGCAGCTCCACTGTAAATTAGGAAACAGCAGTGATTTTTTTTCTTAGTTTGATTCCAGCCTGGGGCTTTCTAAATAAACATGGCAGAAGCATCTCCCCAAGTGATGCAATGAGGAAAATGAAGTAGAATGAATATATTCCTGATCTGCAGCATGGCAGATGAACAGGCTGAAAACTCCTACTCCCATCAAAGGCTCTAGGGATTTATTACTCATAGCTTTTCATTTCCATGGAAACTTGAATTTGATACACACTAACTCTTAACAAAAATACACTTATAGAAAATGTCCATATTTGCCTGATTAGGTACTGACGTCACATAGACTTTCAACATGCAGTGATTCAATCTTGTGACCAAGTTTGATATTTACTTTGATGAGATTGTATCAAGCACTGCTGCCTGGGCTCTGAAACACAGCAAAACACTGAGCTGGACAATTTTTGACTATTGCCATTACATGCCTATAATATCTCTCAGAAAAGGGAGTGTGGAGGGGATTATTGTCTTTTATAGGTTTAGTCCCTGTAATTACACCCTGGTCAGTTGAGCTCTTTTCTTTTTATCGTTTAAATACACTTCAAATATAAGTCAAAATTCTTTAGACCATAAAGTTTGCAGCCAGCTGTTTCACCTTCTTTATTGGTTTCTGGGGCCACTTATGTTACTTTTTCTCTTCTTTTTCTCCATCAGATTCCTCTAACAAGAGATAAGCAACAAAAATAGTAATACGCAATGACACAGAATCTAAAAATAATCATCAACTAAAGAGCACTCTTGTCACAGTCAAAGTCTAAGCAGGGAGACAAAAGACAAGAAGAAATCTTAATCAACAAGTACTCATCTTTTAGGAACTATCATTTATTCAACAGAAGTTTACTGAGCACCAATCCTGTGCCAGACAAGATGCAAGACTCTAAAAGTTCCAAAGTGAACAGGAGAAATCCAGATCTCACCTTTAGGGAATAGTCAGGTGTCCTGGCCTCAGCCTGATTTCTATATTTCTTCTAGTTTCATCTTTTATCTCAGTTATAGGTCTGTACCAAGAGAAAAATTGCCTAGTAATGTGGTTTCTTTCCAAATAATAATAATAATAGCTAATACCTTTATAGTGCTTACTATGTGCCAAAAAGTATTCTATGCATTTTCATACATTAACTGATTTAATCTTGAACAATCTTTTGAGGTACCATTATGATTCCTCTTTTTTACAAATGAGGAAACTGAGGCAGAGAGAGGTTAAGTAAGTTACACAGATTCAAACTATTCACTACACTGTTCTTACTAGGGCAGAACACTGTAGAGTTGTTATTTTTTAGCAACAAGGATTGAAAGAAAATGTTGATATTGTTGACCCTAAGTTAATTAATAAATTTGAATGTCAAAGTATCCCCTTCTCTAAGCATTCAGCCTAATTGAGACTTAATAATCTAATCTGAATGTTTTCCACCAAACAGCTGCTCTTAAAAACCACATCCAGGGGCTTCCCTGGTGGCGCAGTGGTTGCGCGTCCGCCTGCCGATGCAGGGGAACCGGGTTCGCGCCCCGGTCTGGGAGGATCCCGCATGCCGCGGAGCGGCTGGGCCCGTGAGCCATGGCCGCTGAGCCTGCGCGTCCGGAGCCTGTGCTCCGC
>NC_041234.1:28319558-28327060 GCF_002837175.3 Physeter macrocephalus | reverse complement strand
GCGGGGAGCTGAGGCTTGGGCTTTGGAGGTCAGACCCCAGGGAGAGGACTGGGGTTGGCTGCATGAACACAGCCTGAAGGGGGCTAGTGCTCCACAACTAGCCGGGAGGGACTCCGGGAAAATGTCTGGTACTGCCTAGGAGACAAGAGACCATTGTTTCGGGGTGCGTAAGGAGAGGGGATTCCTTCCCTTTCTGCCCACAGAAGGCAGAGCACTGCCTAAATGAGCTCCAGAGACAGGTGTGAGCCGCGGCTATCAGCTCGGACCCCAGAGACGGGCATGAAATGCTAATGCTGCTGCTGCAGCCACCAAGAATCCTGTGTGCAAGTGCAGGTCACTATATACACACCTCCCCCTCCAGGATCCTGTGCAGCACGCCACTGCCAGGGAACCATGATCCAGGGACAACTTTACGGGGAGAACACACATCACCCCTCAGGCTGGTGCAACATCACGCTGGCCTCTGCCACCTCAGGCTTGCCCCACATTCCAATTATGACTACTGCACCACTCCCTGCCCCCGGCCTGAGTGAGCCACAGAACCCTAATCAACTGCTGTTTTAAACCCATCCTGTCTGGGTGGGGAACAGACTCCTGAGGGCAGCCTACATGCAGAGGTGGGGCCAAAACCAAAGCTGAACCCCAGGAGCTGAGTGAACAAAGAAGAGAAATCGAAATCTCACCCAGCAGCCTCAGGAGCAGCAGATTAAATCCCCACAATCAACTTGATAAACCCTGAATCTGAAGAATACCTGAATAGACAACGAATGTTCCCAAAATTGAGGTGGTGGACTTTGGGAGCAACTGTAGACTTGGGGTTTGCTTTCTGCATCTAATTTGTTTCTGGTTTTATGTTTATCTTAGTTTAGTACTTAGAGCTTACTATCATTGGTGGATTTGTTTATTGGTTTGGTTGCTCTCTTCCTTTATATATATATATATTTTTTTCCTTTTTCTCTTTTTGTGAGTATGTTTGTGTATGCTTCTTTGTGTGACATTGTCTGTGTAAGTTTGCTTTTACCATTTGTCCTAGGGTTCTGTCTGTCCATTTTCTTGTTTTGTTTTGTTTTGTTTTTTATCTTCCTTCCTTTTCTTTTGAGCTGTGTGGCTGGCAAGGTCTTGGTGCGCCGGCCAAGTGTCAGACCTGAGCCTCTGAGATAGGAGGGCCGAGTCCAGGACATTGGACCACCAGAAACCTCCTGGGCCAATGTAATATCAATTGGTGAGAGGTCTCCCAGAGATCTTCATCTCAACCCTAAGACCCAGCTCCAGCCAATGGCCAGAAAGCTCCAGTGCTGGATGCCCGATGCCAAACAACTAGCAAGACAGGAACACAACCCCACCCATTAGCAGAGAGGCTGCCTAAAGTCATATAAGTTCACAGACACCCCAAAACACAGCACTGGACGTGGCCCTGCCCACCAGAAGGACAAGATACAGCCCCACCAACCAGAACACAGGCACCAGCCGCTCCACCAGGAAGGCTACACAAGCCACTGAACCAACCTCACCCACAGGGGCAGACACCAAAAATAAAAGGAACTATGAACCTCCAGCCTGCAAAAAGGAGACCCCAAACATATTAAGTTAAACAAAATGAGAAAACAGAGAAATATGCAGCAGATGAAGGAGCAAGGTAAAAACCCACCAGACCAAACAAATGAAGAGGAAATAGGCAGTCTACCTGAAAAAGAATTCAGAGTAATAATAGTAAAGGTGATCCAAAATCTTGGAAATAAAATGGTGAAAATACAAGAAATGCTTAACAAGGACATAGAAGAGCTAAAGAGCAAACAAACAATGATGAACAACACAATAAATGGAATTAAAAATACCCTAGAAGGACTCAATCAACTAAAGAGCACTCTTGTCACAGTCAAAGTCTAAGCAGGGAGACAAAAGACAAGAAGAAATCTTAATCAACAAGTACTCATCTTTTAGGAACTATCATTTATTCAACAGAAGTTTACTGAGCACCAATCCTGTGCCAGACAAGATGCAAGACTAAAAGTTCCAAAGTGAACAGGAGAAATCCGGATCTCACGATAAACCCAAGGAGAAACACGCCAAGACACATATTAATCAAACTGTCAAAAACTAAATACAAAGAAAAAATATTAAAATCAGCAAGGGGAAAGCAACAAATAACATACAAGGGAAACCCAATAACGTTAACATCTGATCTTTCAGCAGAAACTCTGCAAGCCAGAAAGGCGTGGCAGGACATTTTTAAAGTGATGAAAGGGAAAAAGCCACAACCAAGATTACTCTACACAGCAAGGATCTCATTCACATTCAACGGAGAAATGAAAACCTTTAGACAAACAACAGTTAAGAGAATTCAGCACGGCCAAATCAGCTTTACAAAAAATGCTAAAGAGGCTTCTCCAGGCAGGAAACACAAGAGATGGAAAAGTTACCTTTAGGGAATAGTCAGGTGTCCTGGCCTCAGCCTGATTTCTATATTTCTTCTAGTTTCATCTTTTATCTCAGTTATAGGTCTGTACCAAGAGAAAAATTGCCTAGTAATGTGGTTTCTTTCCAAATAATAATAATAATAGCTAATACCTTTATAGTGCTTACTATGTGCCAAAAAGTATTCTATGCATTTTCATACATTAACTGATTTAATCTTGAACAATCTTTTGAGGTACCATTATGATTCCTCTTTTTTACAAATGAGGAAACTGAGGCAGAGAGAGGTTAAGTAAGTTACACAGATTCAAACTATTCACTACACTGTTCTTACTAGGGCAGAACACTGTAGAGTTGTTATTTTTTAGCAACAAGGATTGAAAGAAAATGTTGATATTGTTGACCCTAAGTTAATTAATAAATTTGAATGTCAAAGTATCCCCTTCTCTAAGCATTCAGCCTAATTGAGACTTGCTGAATGGATACAAAAACAAGACCTGTATATATGCTGTCTACTAGAGACAACTTCAGACCTAGGGAAACATACAGACTGAAAGTGGGGGATGGAAAACGATACTCCATGCAAATGGAAATCAAAAGAAAGCTGGAGTAGCAGTTCTCATATCAAACAAAATAGACTTTAAAATACTGACTATTACAAGAGACAAAGAAGGACACTACATAATGATCAGGAGATCAATCTAAGAAGAAGATATAACAATTGTAAATATTTATGCACCCAACATAGGAGCGACTCAATAAATAAGGCAAATGCTAACAGCCATAAAAGGGGAAATCGCAGAGGGAGGCCCGCATACCACAAAAAAAAAAAAAAAAAAAAAACAAAAACCACATCCAAAGGAGAATAAATTGTAGAGAGTGTTGAATTTTCTTAAAAAGTGCTGCTGATTTATAACTAGCCTGTCCAATCAGGCTTTCAGCCCATAAGTAAGTACATCTGCTTCTATATTGAAATGGAATATCAGGTCCCACATATTCCCAGAGGAAACCAGGGAAATTTGGCGAAGTGTTTACTAGAATTTCCTTGTGGGCGCCTTCTTCCAAAGATATGAAGATCCTCTATCTAGAGTTTTCTGAAAAGACCCAGTGTCAATGATAGTAAATCATTGATAGTAAACCATTGTCAGAGCATATATCAGATGAACCTTTATATCTTGTCTCTTGTACATATGTATGTGTACCTGAATCAGGTGGGTAGACACTCTGAAGAATGTTTTGCCTAAACTTACTCTGGTCTCCTGGAGATAACTGCTAGCCTACATCTGATACATGGGGCACAGAACATTCTGAACAATAGGCAACAACTGCTTATTTTAACAGACAAACTAGCACACTGACAACCCCTGTTTGCCCCCAAAGACACGTGAGTAAGTATCTTCCAAAATTAAAGGTAACCTTTAAAAATAGCAATGATGATGTTGGCGATGATGGTAGTAAATGAAATTTGTTTAGCTCTTATAATATGCCGAGCTCCATGCTAAATGCTTTATAGCAGTTAGAGTTTAAATCTTGCAATAATTCTCATTCCAAAGGAATTTTAAATGACCACTGTGGCAAAGTTTTCAAACTTTGATATGTGTAGAAATTAGCTGGGAAGCTTATTAAAAATGTGGCTTCCCAAGCCCCACTCTGGAACATATGATTCAGTAGATATGAGGAGTAGTTCAAACACCATTTAATAAAAATAATGGAAAACTGGTTAAAATGACTGCTATCAAACAATCCAGTTAAATAAAATCCAGTTAGCTGCCCAAAAGACTAAGAAAAAAATTTGCTGAGCTTCTACTCAGTCCACACAGAAATGAACAAAATAAGAATCTTTGTTGTTCATCATCTTATAAAAAGAATGACAGTATTGAACATATCCTTCCCCAAGACAAAAAAGTTTCTGTTGATTGTGAGACAGATTTGGGGGAAAGCAAGTAAAATTAACAAGAAAGGAAGGAGAGGGAAAGGAGTGTTAAAAGCAGGGGGATAGTCTGGTTATCTATTGCTTCACACCAAACCACTTTGAGATTTAAAAGAACAGTGATCAATTATTTTGCTTATGAATCTGAAATTTGGGAAGGGCTCATTGGGGGCAATTTGTCTTTGCTCCATGTAGTGCCACCTATGGTGGCCTTACTTGAGCTGAGCTCAGCTGGGTTGAGCATCTACTTCCAAGACGGCGCACTCATATAGCTGGTAAGTTGGTACTGGTTATTGGTTCCTCTCCATGTTGGACTATTCCATACAGTGGCTTGGGCTTCCTCACAGCATGGGGGCTGGGTTACAAGAATGATCTTCCCAAGGGACAAGAAGTTGAAGCTGACAATTTCTTGAGGCCTGGGCTCAGAAAGTAGCACAACATCACTTCTATAACATTCAATTGGTCAATCACAACACCCCACTTTCACCAATGGACAGATCATCCAGAATGAAAATAAATAGGGAAACACAAGCTTTAAAAGACACATTAGACCAGATAGACTTAATTGATATTTATACGACTTTCCATCCAAAAACAACAGAATATGCTTTCTTCTCAAGTGCTTATGGAACATTCTCCAGGATGGATCATATCTTGGGTCACAAATCAAGCCTCAGTAAATTTAAGAAAATTGAAATCTTATCAAGTATCTTTTCCAACAACAGCACTATGAGACTAGATATCAATTACAGAAAAAGACTGTTAAAAAAACAAACACATGGAGGCTACACAAGACACTACTAAATAACCAAGAGATCACTGAAGAAATCAAAGAGGATATCAAAAAATACCTAGAAACAAATGCTAATGAAAACACGATGACCCAAAACCTATGGGATGCAGCAAAAGCATTTCTAAGAGGGAAGTTTATAGCAATACAATCCTACCTCAAGGAAGAAGAAACATCTCAAATAAACAACCTAACCTTACACCTAAAGCAATTAGAGAAAGAAGAACAAAAAAATGCCAAAGTTAGCAGAAGGAAAAAAATCATAAAGATCAGATCAGAAATAAATGAACAAGTAATGAAGGAAACAAGAGCAAGGATCAATACAACTAAAAGCTGGTTCTTTAAGAAGATAAACAAAATTGATAAATCTCTAGCCAGAATCATCAAGAAAAAAAAGGGAGAAGACTCAAATCAATAGAATTAGAAATGAAAAAGGAGAAGTAAAACTGACACTGCAGAAATACAAAGGATCATGAGAGATTACTACAAGCAACAATATGCCAATAAAACGGGCAACCTGGAAGTAATGGACAAATTCTTAGAAAAGTACATCCTTCCAAGATTGAACCAGGAAGAAACAGAAAATATAAACAGACCAATCACAAGTTCTGAAATTGAGACTGTGATTAAAAATCTTCCAACCAACAAAAGCCCAGGACCAGATGGCTTCACAGGTGAATTCTCTCAAACATTTACAGAAGAGCTAACACCTATCCTTCTCAAAGTCTTCTAAAATATAGCAGAGGGAGGAACACTTCCAAACTCATTCTACAAAGCCACCATCACCCTGATACCAAAACCACACAAAGATGTCACAAAAAAAGAAAAATACAGGTCAATATCACTGAAGAACATAGATGCAAAAATCCTCAACAAAATACGAGCAAACAGAATCCAACAGTACATTAAAAGGATAATACACAGTGATCAAGTGGGGTTTATCCCAGGAATGCAAGGATTCTTCAATATACGCAAATCAATGAATGTGATACATCATATTAACAAACTGAAGGATAAAAACCGTATGATAATCCCAATAGATGCAGAGAAAGCTTTCAACAAAATTCAACACCCATTTATGCTAAAAACTCTCCAGAAAGTGGGCATAGAGGGAACCTACCTCAAAATAATAAAGGTCACATATGACAAACCCACAGCCAACACCATTCTCAATGGTGAAAAACTGAAAACATTTCCTCTAAGATCAGGAACAAGACAAGGTTGCCCACTCTCACCACTATTATTCAACATAGTTTTGGAAGTTTTAGCCACAGCAATCAGAGAAGAAAAAGAATTAAAAGGAATCTAAATCAGAAAAGATGAAGTAAAGCTGTCACTGTTTGCAGATGACATGATACTATACATAGAGAATCCTAAAGGTGCTACCAGAAAACCACTAGAGCTAATCAATGAATTTGGTAAAGTATCAGGACACTAAATTAATGCACAGAAATCTCTTGCATTCCTATAACTAATGATGAAAAATCTGAAGGAAAAATTAAGGAAACACTCCCATTTACCATTGCAACAAAAGAATAAAATACCTAGGAATAAACCTTCCTAAGGAGGTAAAAGACGTGTAAGCTGAAAACTATAAGACACTGATGAAAGAAATTAAAAATGATACAAACAGATGGAGAGATATACCACGTTCTTGGATTGGAAGAATCAAAATTGTGAAAATGACTATACTGAAAGCAAACTACAGATTCAGTACAAGCCTTATCAAGCTACCAATGGTATTTTTCACAGAACTAGAACAAAGAATTTTACAGTTTGCATGGAAATGCAAAACACCCAGAATAGCCAAAGCAGTCTTGGGGGAAAAAAATGGAGCTGGAGGAGTCAGACTCCCTGACTTCAGACTATACTACAAAGCTACAGTAATCAAGAGAGTATGGTACTGGCACAAAAACAGAAATATAGGTCAAAGGAATAGGATAGAAAGCCCAGATACCATCCCACACACATATGGTCACCTTATCTTTGATAAAGGAGGCAAAAATATACAATGGAGAAAGAAGCAACTGACAAAGGATTACTCTCCAAAATATACAAGCAACTCATGCAGCTCAATATCAAAAAAACAAACAACCCAATCCAAAAATGGGTGGAAGACCTAAATAGACATTTCTCCAAAGAACATATACAGATTGCCGAGAAATACATGAAAAGATGCTCAAGATCACTAATCATTAGAGAAATGTAAATCAAAACTGCAATGAGGTATCAACTCACACCAGTCAGAATGGCCATCATCAAAAAATCTACAAACAGGGGCTTCCCTGGTGGCGCAGTGGTTGAGAGTCCACCTGCCGATGCACGGGACATGGGTTCGTGCCCCGGTCCGGGAAGGTCCCACGTGCC
>NC_041234.1:28294076-28319212 GCF_002837175.3 Physeter macrocephalus | reverse complement strand
ATTGTTGGTGGGAATGTAAATTGATACAGCTACTATGGAGAACAGTACGGAGACTCCTTAAAAAACTATAAATAGAACTACCATATGATCCAGCAATCCCACTACTGGGCATATACCCTGAGAAAACCATAATTCTAAAAGAGACTTGTACCACAATGGTCATCACACTCTGCAATGGGAGAGGCCACAACAGTGAGAGGCCCACGTACAACAACAACAACAACAAAAAAAAAATCAACAAACAAAAGCCAGGACATGGAAGCAACCTAAGTGTCCATCGACAGATGAGTGGATAAAGAAGATGTTGCACATATATACTATGGAATATTACTTGGTCATAACAAGTAATGAAATTGAGTTATTTGTAGTGAGGTGGATGGACCTAGAGTCTGTCATACAGAGTGCAGTAATTCGGAAAGAGAAAAACTAATACCGTATGGTAACACATATATATGAAATCTAAGAAAAAGAAAAGGTTTGATAAGCCTAAGGGCAGGATGGGAATAAAGACACAGACGTAGAGAATGGACTTGAGGACACAGGGAGTGGGAAGGGTATCCTGGGACGAAGTGAGAGAGTGGCATGGACATGTATACACTACCAAATGTAAAATAGATAGCTAGTGGGAAGCAGCCGCATAGCACAGGGAGATCAGCTCAGTGCTTTGTGACCACCTAGAGGGGTGGGATAGGGAGGGTGGGAGGGAGACCCAAGGGAGAGAGGATATGGGGATATATGTATACATATACCTGATTCACTTTGTTACACAGCAGAAACCAAAACAACATTGTAAAGCAGTTATACTCAAATAAAAATGTTAAAAAAAAATTAAGATGTCTTAAGAAGACTAAACTGTGATACACAATTCTCAATCCTCAAGAGTTGACACTTTTCTAACAGGATTAGTCATTGATATATCATAGAACATATTTTAAAAACACCTCCAAGTACCACATCAGAATATGAAGAAATATTTTCAAAGTGGAATACAACCAAAGAGTAGATCAATAATCCATATGCTCCCATTTTCCAAGTCAAATCATTCATCCCTCTAGCTTTTGTCTGTGATATGTTATTCAGCTTAGCATCTGAAAAAACATTAATTTTTAGTTAGCATCATCTTCATAGTTTCTGGTTTTTTGCTTAATCCAATATCCAAAATTTATCTGGTAAATGCAGCAAGTCTTTAATACCATTCCTACACCTCAAAATTGTGAGTTAAGATCCTCTAAATTAGTATAAAGTGGAGGAAAAAAGAAGCAGAATACATATGAAACTTGACCTAAAAGCCAAGCGATTCCACATCAAGTCAGATACAGAAACAGTGAAGAACTGTTACAAATAATGTCGTTATTTTCTCTGTTGTGTACCTATTATCAGCATTTCTTTAGTAATATGAATTTATATTTTCGTTTTTACAAGTAGAAATGAATCTTTTAATTAAAAAAATTGTTCATTCTCGCATGTGTCATTATCCGGTTAGACTCCAAATGTTTGAGAAAAACTGTACAGATGGTGATGACATAAGCAGTGGGCTAGATTGGTCCAAGATATTATAAATGAGAAGAGAGCCAAAGACAGATTCCAGGGAACACCCACATGAAAGAGACAAAGGAGAGTCAAAGAAGGAGATTGGGGAGGGAAAAGCCAGAGCTGTAGGAGGAAATGTGGGAAAAATTGTTTTCATGGGATCAAAAGGAAGCAAGAGTTTGAAGAAGATTTCTTTAAAAAAAAAAAAAAGAATCAGTAAATTCAATGACAACAGTTTCAGCAGAGTGTTGTATCTAGAAACAACCTTTTTGCTTGGATTGTGGTGTGGGAGGGAATAAGGCAATAGAAACAGTGAGTACAGAATACTCTTTCCAGATTTTTGGCAGAAAATGGAAGGTTAAAGGATGGTAGCTAAAGGTATATGTAGTGTCAAGAGGAAGTGTGTATGTGTGTGTGTGTGTTTCCTAATATAAAAGTAAATTAATTGTTTAAATACTGACTGAAAGCAGTCAGTATAAAGGGAGTGTTTAAAAAGAGGGATAATAGAACAAGGGTTTGAAGAGGGTACAAGAGATGAAATGCACATCTTGATGCAGAGAATAACCTCAGATAGAAAAGAAACTTCTTTCAGAGTGACATGAAGAAAGTAAGAATGATTAGAAATGCAGTTTTTAAAAGGTGTAGTCGATGAAATAATATTGGCCATGAGTTGATCATTATGGAAACTGGATGATATGTACCTGAGGGTTCACTTTATATTCTGTCTAATTTTGAATATGTTTTAACTTTTCCATAATAGCTGAAAAATATCAAGAAAGAAATTTTAGGTAGAAGATTGCTGTAATACTCAGAAGATGGCTTAAGTTTCTCTGTGAGGTAGGAGAAAAGGGTTTCTGCTGGAAGTTAAGGTTGTGGATTGAGGGCTTAAAAGCAATGGTAAAGCTTGAAATAGCTATTCTGGGAATGAAAAAATGACTGAACCCGGGACCAACTAGTTAATGATCCAGTTGAGGTTGGAGGTCTTGTATTTCCAGTGGCAAATATTTGTGTGTTGTAAGATTTTCTCTAGTAGCTCTCAGGAGCTTAAATGTAGGAGCTGTTGGGGAGATCCATAATTGATTTTTGATGGCCTGGTACAACTAAAGACTGAGAGGCATCAATAAGAAAGATTTAATGTGATGGAGCATGTTGTCTCTCCCCTCATGAAAAAGCTATTGTGTTGTTTTTTTTTTTTTAATTAGGAAAATACTTCAGTACAACAGTCTTGGAGTTTTGAGTTAGATTCTGAGAAAAAATAGAGAAAGACTAATTTGAGAGGTAGCATAATTTTTCCTTAAAAAATTCTCTCATGTAATGTCATGTAATAGTGATCATAAATATTTTTAAAGAAATTGAATGATAGTCAAATAAATAATCTAAATGCACGTTCATAAATATTTTTAGATTTTAAACCAAATGTGTTTTTAAGTATTTACACATTATTTATACTTAAAAACCAATATCTATCTACAGGCGAAGTCATTTCAGATATTGACCTCCAAATTTAGTAACCTTTCTGCTATCTCCACCGATGGCTTTACTTTCCATTGCAGACTTTCAACTATTACTCTCACATCTAAATGTGCTTTTAATGGAGATTAGTTGTTGTACATCTTCCACACTCTTTATCAATATCCTCATAGCCTAAGTGTCCCTTGAAGCAAAATGACTTACCATCCATTGGGGACCAGTGATCCCTGACATAATATTCTCAATTTGCCATATTGTGTTTATATTTTGCAAACTGGGCCATGGGGTTTAAATATTGTGGGCATTTGATTACCAGTAACCAACACTTTGCAAAATAGTGCTTCATTAATCAAAGCTAGAGGAAAGGAGGCCAGTACTAAGAGCAAGGTGGAAGTTAGTGGAAATCATGGTGCACTATGACTAGCAAAAATGCAAATGTATTTGTATATATTGTTTCAATATGGACTTAACTGTATCCTTCAAGTGATAGAGTTGTCGGTGGTAACTAGTTTGCACTGTAAGTTTTTAGAGGGAGAGGGACACCTGTCAAACTCTCTATGAATGAAAGCCAGCAGGTCATGGAATGATATAATGTCATTGCCCATTCAGGTAATTACAGACTGGAAAAGTCAAACCAACTCTCCCATTGATGACAACTGTAAAAGCTGGAAAAAATATAAAAAACATCTTTATAAAAGCATCAGAAAACTAAAAAGAGAATGAAAAATTACAGAACCAGGATGTGGTGAGGGCACAGGTCCCAGAAATTAAGACCATCACTTGGACCCTGTTTTCTCTGGCTGTGTCTTCCCATTTCAGAGGAGGATAGTAAGTAGTTGAGATGTTGAGTAGCATTTTTAATAACTTTGCAGGGCTGGGTAGACAGGGATTGGAGTTCTGGGACTGCCAAAGTTGGGATAGGGGAGGTCAGGGACTAGAGATTCTCACTTACGGATGGGACTCTGAAATCATGTATTCTAACAGAAGAGTGGACTGGAAGAAAGTGTCCATTATTCTGACTCTAGCTCAGCTTTAAACCATTATCTCAATCCCTAGACTTGCATTGAAATAAACCCTTATTTCTCATGCCAACAATCCACTTGATGGAATCAAACATAAATCCCCTCTGGAGAAGAGAACATTAATTTAGGCCTCAAATAACTTCTAACAATTTTGCTAATACAATGTCCAACACACACACACACACACACACACACACACACACACACACACACACAAATCAGGGACCAAAGAAAATAAGATACATGGTTAAAAACAAAAAGAAACAATAGACAGTAGGAATATACCCACAGAGATTCCATGTATTAGGGTTATCAGACAACAACTTAAAAATAATTGTGCTTGCTACAAACAAGATAAAATACATGATTAAGAATGGAAATTCTAGAATTTAGAAATTAAAAAATTAAGAAGTTGGTGGGTAGGTTTAACAGCAGATTGGACACAAATGAAAGGAGATTTAGTGAACTAGAAGACAGACCAGATGAAAATATCCAGACAGAAACGTGGAGAGAAAAAAGGTTGACAACTACAGAAGGAAGAGGAAATTATCTAGAGGAATCAGTGATAAGATTTTGTTTATATTTAATTCGAGTCCCAGAAGGAAAGAAAAGAAATATCTATACAGGAGCAACAGTTAAAAAGGTAATGCTGAAAAATTTCCAAAATTGATCTTTAAAAGTCATTTTAAAAGGCTTATAAACCCTAAGGAAGGAACAGGAGTTGAGGCTTGAAAGGCAGTTTGAAGTCAGTGTCAAGTACTCAGTCAGTCTAAGGAGTTGAATTGTGGTGGCTTGGCATATTAAAACACTGAAGGAATGTGTCAGGGTGGTATGCCAGAAGCCTGAGGAAGGATGAGGGGCCATTTGCTTAAAGAAACCAAGAACAGTAAAGGGCAAAGTAGGAATACTGAAAGGAGGTTAAGGGTCAAATCTGAGAAAACTGAGCTTAATTGTCAAGTCCGAGCAGATAGGAGAAAGACCAAAAGCAGAAGAAAAACACCCCATAGATTGGGACTTAGGCAGAACTGAAATAGAATAAGAAACTAGAGCCAAGCAAGGCTGTGAAATCCCATCCATTTCATGTAAACAGAGTCTGAGTATCTGAGGCAAATTGTTTAATTTGGTTTAAAGGCATAGTACTAGAGTGGATGACTGAAGGCTTTAAGGAGGTGAATAACTTGGTACTGTACAGTGTTTTATCAATACAAAAATAATTCTGTAGTCAGTGTGTGAGGTGAACTGGAGGACTTGTACTGTGATGGTTATGAGCTCACAATTGGGGATCGGGCAGTCCTGAGTTAAATATATAAATAAAGTGAATAAATTTTAGTGTTCCATATGCTAAAAAAATGCACCTCTACTAGCTCTGTCTCCTAAGACCTGTTACCCAAGCTCTCTGGATCTCAGTTTTCCCATCTGCAAATTGGAGCTATTCATAGGGTTGTTTTGAAGTTAATGAAGTAATGCATACAAAGTGCTTGGCTCAATGTCTGGACTGCAGTGAGCATGCAGTGAACATCCAGTAAGCATATGGTGAACAGTTATAGGGCTCTTTGAGGAGAAACCAGAGGTGGCAAGAACAACCAGGATTGTACTGATATGCCCTAAGGGAGCCTGGGGAGGTCCAGTCATGAGCCTGTCAACAGCTATAAGAATGAGGATGGGGAAAGATGTAGCAGGGCTCAAGGCCAGGGACTGAGTGTGTAGGAAGGGGTGTGGGGGGCGAGGATAGGGACAGTGAAATAAGGCAAAGAGAGAACATAGGACTCCACACCCATACTTTTCCAGGGCACATGCTCTGTGCTCAGTTGTGTGCAGCTGACTGAACCCTACGCCCAGATAACACTGACAGTCACAGGCCTGATTAAACAAATTCATGCATGCTCCCATAGATAGAAAAAGATTCATTTGGTTTTCAGAACTAAAGGGGCCTACCATAGTCTGATATTCCATAAGAATGTGCAAGCCTAGTGTGAACTTTGACCAGAGGTAAGCACTTTATTTTTAATCTGTTTCAGCCGTACCATGATTCCAACAATTGGTACAAATCCAGCATGCTATTAATTTCTCTTACAGCTGAAGAAATGATTCAGAAATATTAACGAAAACTTAACTTGTTTAGGTCATCGACTTGCCCTTTTCACATGGCCACTCTTCAACTAAACCCAATATTTTATAAGACAGCTCAGAACAGACACAGCTTATCTTCTCAGCCCAAGCAAGCTGTCTTGCAGAAGATAGATTAACAATAGACTGCAATTCCCTCTAAGGTCTCTGTTTTCTCCCTTTGTTGCTCTCAACTAGACAAAAGGCAATCAGTTCATCAAAGGAGTTCCTGGGGCTCAAATTCTCTGGGTGACTAGCTGAGCTGTGAAAGCCAAATGGCTCACTAGGGAAGATTTCAATCAGTGGGCACCACCAGTGGCGGGGTTTACCCACTGATTATATTTTTGGTTACTTCACCTCCACCACTGAGAGAAGCAGACAGAGGGATATAAAGGGTGGCTAATGATGGGATGGTAAGGAGGTTGGGAGGAGGAAAACTTTCTCACTGTTCTATTACCTTAGGGAGTCTCTTGACAAAACCCTGTTTCCCCCGAGTTAACCTCTCCACTGCCATCTCTCTTATCAGCCAGCTAGGAAAAATAGTGTAATAGTGGACATGATCTCTGGTCCCCTCAGCCCCCCTTTCTACTTGCTCTTCCTATCCATCTTTAGCCCCTTTTCCAATGTTAAACTGCAATTGTCTTCATGCTGTGCCTCTCCCTTTGCCACTTACCAAGATGTGATCACATCCTGTGATTTGGACCTTTCTTTCCCTTGTTCAACTTTGCCCCACAGAACCTGAGCTAATGTGTGTGTTTGCTCTAGCAACACCCCAAAGGAGCCCTGGCCCTTCACATTGACATGTTCAGGAAACTGGGAGCCCCATAACAGTTACTTTCAAGCAGTGGTATTTGTACTCTGCCAGGAAAAATGGCATCTTGAAGGAGCTACAACGAATTGAACAGACACAATATTTTGACACTTTTACTCACCTTGACTAGGGTCTAAATTCAGTGCTAATTCAGGTTGCTTTTTGTTTTTGTTTCCACATATGGACAATAATTTGGAGGCTCATTTGGGAGTGGAACCATGCCCAGCTGGCTCATCTTCATGCCTACCCATACATGATCCCCCCTCCAACACATGTGTGTGACAATTGTTCCCCAGACTTAATGAGAGGAGCACATGATTATTGATTTTCTTATTCTTAATCTTAGAGATACCAAGAAACACTTTTCCATTTTAAAAGCAGCTCCCCTTACAATATCAGTTTTAATATTTGCTGAGGGTTGTATAATCATTCAATAATTAATTCTCATAATATCTTATGGAATTAGTTATCCTTGTGAAAGTTTTATAGATAAAGAAATTATGTTGAAATCCTGGTTTAAAAATAAGGGAGAGGCAAGATTTTGACTTGAACTCAGATGGAAATTGCTGAAAGCTAGATTCAGGCCAGTTTATGCTAAAGGTATTAATACCTTTAAAGGTATTAATCAGTGACAGTGAGGATGAAGATTCTGAGATGGCTATTTTCTAATTGGAAGTCCTTAACTATCTACTTAACACATTTGTCTTTCCCCTAAGAAGACATATTTTGATGAAAGGGAAAAATTGTCTTTTTAATGGTCTATCGAATTCTATTCTCAAGTATCTACCCCATGCCAGCCCAGGGCATCATCATCCCCACAGTGGGTCAAGGCCATTACGGCTTCTAGCCCCCTACCATCCACACCCATTCATCAGCAAGTACAATCACCTCAGCCTCTTCTATCTCTTTTAGTATTTTCATTTTGGCTGCTTCTATTCTAGCCCCAGCCCTTGCCTGGAAGAGTGAAATCACCTTTAAATGTTTACCCTGCAGCCATTCTTATTTCCTTACAACCTATACTTCTCAGATCAGTATAACTTTGATACTTTTTTTTTTTTTTTTTTTGCGGTACGCGGGCCTCTCACTGTTGTGGCCTCTCCCGTTGCGGAGCACAGGCTCCGGACGCGCAGGCTCAGCGGCCATGGCTCACGGGCCCAGCCGCTCCGCGGCACGTGGGATCCTCCCGGACCGGGTCACGAACCCATGTCCCCTGTATCGGCAGGCGAACTCCCAACCACTGCGCCACCAGGGAAGCCCCTTTGATACTTTTTTATAAGTGCAAATCATGTCATATCTCTCCCTCCCACTGCATCTCAAATAAAATTGAAACCCCTTTCCAAGGCCTACAAGGCCTTACATCTTGTAATCACTCTTTTACCTTAAATCCTTTTACTTTTCCCCTTGCTTTCTGCATTCCTACCATTACACTCCAGCCATTCTAGCCATTTTATTTTTCCTTAAACATGGCAAGTATTTCTACCTCTGAGTTCTTGTGTTTGCTGGTTACTAGAACTAACCATCGTTCTAGTATTGCTAGAGTTATTGTTAACACAACAGATTTTCATTGAACTAGCGAAATTCCATAGAGAGTGCAAGCAGAAAGCAACTTTACTCTTTCTTACTACTGCTCTTTTGTCAAATTGTTTCTTCCTCAGCCCTGAATGAAATCTTGGATAGATCGCATGGCTTATTTGATGACTTTTAGATAGGAAAATGTCCAATAATTCTAAAGCTGTGTTTCTCAACAAATGAAGCACCACTCACTGGAGGGTGGGCGACCTACTAGAACATGGACTTGAGGATATAGGGAGGGGGAAGGGTAAGCTGGGACGAAGTGAGAGAGTGGCATGGACATATATACACTCCCAAATCTAGGGTGGATAGCTAGTGGGAAGCAGCCGCATGGCACAGGGAGATCAGCTCGTAAAGCAGAAACCAACACACCATTGCAAAGCAATTATAATCAAATAAAGATGTTAAAAAAAAAAAGAAATTCATGGGGCACTTTTGGTTGTTGCATTCATAGTGAGTGAGATTTAATGGAATTTGTCTAGATAAGGGCCAGATAGAATAGGGTTTCTGCCAGTAAGTGAACACTTGTTCGTGGTACGGCATGGATTTTGAATGTCTTGCTGGATATTCATGTACATGAAAAACATATAAATGCAAAGTATTTTTTCCACTGGTTTACTATATACTCAATTTTCCAAAATTGCAGACAGTGAGTAAGTCAAAGGACTATTGTATATTGTCTTGTTCAGAACTTTACAAAGAATTGTTCACTATTTTGGAAAATCATTTTACTGACAGACACATCATTTTTGTCATGTAAATAACCAATACAACACATTTGTAACAGACTATTAGTAGCTGTTGCATTCATGGTAGATACACACACACACATATATATATATATATATATAGTTAGTTAGTTAGTTAGTTAGTTAGATATATGGTTATATTTAGTTCTTATTTCAAATGGTTAAATATGAAGAAAAAACGTTGACTATATTCAAATGAATGGTGTTACTTCACTTCAATCTAGATTTGTTCATTATAAGTAGTTGCAAGTGTTTGATTCATTATGTCACCATCTACTGTAGTCATGCCAAAGTATTTATATATCAAAATGTGTAATATTTGATTATATAAAGTGCTTTCCTTTCTTTTATTTCTCCATATTACAGTTATAGCATTACATTTCTTTATTTTTCAAATTATGTGTAGGATGTATTATTTATAAATTTCATTTCAGGATATTAAAGAAGAGTATTATAAAATATTTATTCTAAAAAGAGGGCATTGAGTCTAATATGATTGAAGATGACATGAGATTCTCAATAAACTTTATATCTTTGCACCCCCCATACTCCACCACCAACATCCCCACTCCACTCATGAGAGTGCGGCTCACTTCCATAGTAGCCTCTCTTCTTGCTTTGCCCTAAGGAAAGCCTGTGAGCCCAATTCCATTCCAATCCCTGCAGCCTCCAAATTTCAGAGGGCACAGATGTCCAGGTGGTTTTCTTAAACCACTCAACCAAGGAAAAGGAAAATAGGGAAACACAACAGTACTTCATTGAATGCTTCTCTAAAGAAATTTTCCCTATCAATGCAACAATTTCTCCTTATTAATCTTGTATGCCCTGTACATGTGATGACCTGAGGGGAGCAAACCAGCTTTTGCCACCTCTTCTGCAAGTCCTCTGTAGATTTTCTGGCACCTTGTTTGGGAATGTGACAGTTTTAGAAACTCTGCCACAACTCCAAGGCGAGAAGGACTGCATTTTAACATTTGAGAGGGTGAGGATTCCTCTAGGAATGAATATGAGTATTGGGTGAGAATATCATTCTCTAAATGATCAGCTCACTGTTGAATATGGTTTTACTCAAATGTCAGTGGCAAACCTTGCATATTTAATACCCAGAGTGGATAATATTTTAACATCCCACTCCACTGTATGATAAAAATATATGTAATTCCCATGGTAACCACAAAGAAAATATCTATAGAATATACACAAAAGTAAGTCAGAAGTCAGAATGTACTTAATGCCACTGAACTGTACACTTAAAAATGGTTAATATGGTAAATTTTATTTTATATATATTTTACCACAATTTTAAAAACCTCATCAATAATTGTAGTAATTGCTTAGAATTGAGACAAACAAAAGATTGGGGGAGGAAGAATTATTTAATTACTGATATTGATAGAATTGCTAGTACATGATAATAATAAAAGTAAGGTTGATTTCAGTTGATTTTATTTTTTACATTCTCTACAGACAATATTCCCCATTATTGCTTGTATCCATGGCATATCACTTCCTGCTGCCCCACCCTTTGTACAACACTGTGATGATTAATTTTGTGTGCCAACTTGACTGGGCCATGGGTGCCTAGTTTTGGTTAGACGTTTGGTTAAACATTATTCTGGGTGTGTCTGTGAGAATGCTTCTGGATGAGATTAACATTTGAATTGGTAGACTGAGTATATTGTCTTTGATCTGAGATGACAGTCTTCTCCTGCCTTAAGATGTAGACTCAAATTAGAATTTACACTGGTTCTCCTGGATCTCTAGCTTGCTGACTGCAGGTCTTGGGACTTCTTAGCCTCAGACATATATACATATATATATATATATATATGTATATATATACACATACACTATTGGTTTTCAATATTATAAACACTATTATATATTTCTATATATGTACATATGCTATTTGTTATATACATATGATTATTATATATATCATATATATATGTTTTATTGTATATACTGATTTCTCTGCATTCTCCAGAGAACCCTGACTAATACAACCACTGTTTAGTAGAATCAGACTCCATAATCACATAAGCCAATTCCAAGAAATCATATAAATCTATAATAAATATGATTGATATATATAATAAAAAGTGTATATGAGATAGATAGATAGATAGCCATCCTATTGGTTCTGTCCTGGAGAACCCTGACTAATATAATCACTGTTTGGTAGAATCATTTATTTGGACTGAAGAAAGTTTTCTGTAGATATATTAAAATTTGAGAACCCCTGGATTAAGGACTCTCAACTATTATGTTTGAGGGGCTAACTTTCTTTTATAAATTAATACAACAAGTCCTCTGGTCAAGGAATCTTCTAACCTCTGGGATACCGTGCTGAATAAGATAGACAAGGCTCCTGCTTTTGTGTAGCTTGCATGCTTGTATGAGGGAGAGGCAAACCTCTTAGATCACTGGCTTGGAAGTGGAGCAGGGAGTAAAAGGAGATGGAGAAATTTACAGGAAGACTTGGGGAAGAACCACACTCGTGGTCTCCTCCTACAACCCCTCACATTTGGATGGGCTATAGACAATGGGGAGTGAATACTCATCAGAGGATATCCTATCTTTGGTAGAGTTGGGAGATGGGCAGATTCATCACAAAGTAGTAGATTGGGGGCCTTCCTCTGATTAGAACAGATTGCAAATAGATATTAATGCACTGAACTGAAATCAAAGCTCCATATTTCCCCCCATGTCACTATTTGATATATTTCTGTTTATGCTCTTAGCATTTAAAACATAGAAATCTTTTTAATGGATTGCATCATCAAATACACTCATGTCAAAAACAAAATGAGCGGGCTTTCCTGGTGGCGCGGTGGTTGCGCGTCCGCCTGCCGATGCAGGGGAACGGGGTTCGCGCCCCGGTCTGGGAGGGTACAAAGTAGTAGATTGGGGGCCTTCCTCTGATTAGAACAGATTGCAAATAGATATTAATGCACTGAACTGAAATCAAAGCTCCATATTTCCCCCCATGTCACTATTTGATATATTTCTGTTTATGCTCTTAGCATTTAAAACATAGAAATCTTTTTAATGGATTGCATCATCAAATACACTCATGTCAAAAACAAAATGAGCAATGGCTTCCCATTTCACTCAGCATAAAAGCCTGGGCCTGCGCGTCCGGAGCCTGTGCTCCGCAGCGGGAGAGGCCACAGCGGAGGGAGGACCGCAGACCACAAAAAAAAAAAAAAAAACAAAAAACAAAATGAGCAATGGCTTCCCATTTCACTCAGCGTAAAAGCCTACAAGGCTCTACACCATCTGTACCCCCTTCCCCCAACGCACAATGTACACACATACACACATCTCTTTGACTTCAACTCTCTCCCTCTGTAACTTCTGCTGTTACTACGTTGACTGCCTAGCTGGTCATTGAACATCCTGGCAGAAACTTGCCTCAGGGCCTTTGCACTAGCTGTTCCCTCTGCCTAGAGTAGTCTTGCAGATATCTAAATGGATCACTCCAAGTTTTTGTCAAAATATTTCCTTTTCAATGAGGTCATCTCTTTGTAATTACAACTCCCCTCCCCCACCCTACATACATACTTCCTATTCTCTTCCCTACTTAATTTATCTTCATAGCATGTATCATCATCTAAGAAACTATTTCTCTCCCCCTACTATAATTTAAGATGCCTGGGGGCAAGAATTTTTGCCTGTTTTGTTTACTGCTATATCCCTAGCAGAGAGAACCTGGCAAAAATAAGGCACTAATTAAATATCTTTTGAATGAAGGAAGGATAGGAAAGGGAAGGAAAGGAAAAGGAAGAAAAGGAAAGGAGGAGAAAAGAAATGAAGAGAAAGAAAACTAAAACTTCAGAAAAGATTCCAGTTTCAGGAAGACACAGCCAAATAGTGGCCAGCACACCAGTTTTCTTCTTCTCATTCTTGCTTCCTTTCATGGAGTGGGTAAGGAAGATAAGACTAAATAATGCACTAAATAAGGCACTTTTTAGAGCACTTAAGATCTTTCAAAACGTTTTTATTTACAGTGTCTTATTTGATTAAAATGTTGGACTACATTTCTAGAGAAGAAGTCCACTGGTAGAATGTGGCAATTTTATATTTGCATTTCTCACTTAAACAAATTAAATTTATACAGAAAACATTCCATATTTTTATCAGATAACTGAGACCTTCAAGTTATTTCTTTTTAAGAAGTCTGGGTTTCTCATTGTGTTCTATATAGTCCTGCATCTATCCCTTTGCTCATGCTGTTCTCCTCATCAGAAAGGCTTTCCCCATCCATCTATCTAAATGCCATTAAGTCTTCAAGGCCCAGTGTTGAAAGTGTGGCAGGTGAGGAACATACTAGTACATATTAATGAATGAATTTCACTCTTCTTCAGTTACAAATTTCAATTGCAAAACCCTGCTTCTTGGTTGCTTGTAGCGAACTTCCAAATGTAGCCTTTGCTGGGAAGTGCTTTGTAGTTCTGTTTCCCAAATGCCCAATGGTTTCTCTATGAACCATTCCTGACACATAGTGGGTACTCAATTAATATTTGATACTTGAATAAATGAATTATTCTGAGTGTGTAGTCAGAATTCAGCTTAATTATGCCTTGAACCATTAAAGAATGAGACCACATCGGTGCTTATATACTGAGTTAGAGAGTCATGACCATGCCATGACAGGGCATGTTTTCATATTTCCACATCCTCTAAACATACAGCCTTCTAACTGCCTCCTGCACTACCCACAGTATGTGCATAACGCTGTGTAATGGGCTTGCTTTGTGCAGCCCTCCTTTATGCGTAACCATGGCAATGCTGTCTACTTCATACTTGAAATGTCTGGAGGACTACGGCTGTGAATGTTAACTCCCTGTATGATGACTTGATGACTTGTTTTGCATGCAAGGGGAGTCTGTACATTTTTTTTAAATCATAATAATCAGAACACTCCCTCTGTTTCCTCCATGAAGTAAAACACCTATTTACAGAACAAACTAGAATAAAAATTCTAGACCCCAAACTAATATCTCAAGGCACCGTCTGCCTCTGAAATCTAAGGATGAGGGACTCAGGGATTGTCCTCAGCACTTCTATTTTCATCTAAAATCTGAATATTGGCAACAGAATTTGTATCACCATTTGCACAGAGAGAATATTTTGGAGGGTGCTGAAAGTGCAGAGAATTGAAATGTAGTGCATCTTGCACATTTTGTCTCTGCACAGTTTCCAGCTATGACATGTGGCCAAGTCCTCCATGCAAGGAAGCATTTTTTGCTCCAGGGTTTGCATTTATTTTTCATGTGAATATTTGGATGCTGCCGGAATCCCACCCACATGCCACTAATCTGATCAATTTTCGGCCAACACTTCCATTACTGTTAATTGGAAATATAAGACATGTTCAAATACCAAATAAGGCAAGCTGTTTTTTTTAACACACACACGCACACGCACACACACACAAACACACACACTTCCATATTCTGACAGCAAGTTTATAAAAGATTTTGAAATCAAACCCACATCCCACCTCAGATCTGTTAATGATTATATCATTATATAAACATTATGTGAGAAAGTCACAGATATTTTGCATTTACAATGACTCAAATTTCAGTTGCATTTCAAGTAGTTTCATTACTGACTAATTGAAGGCAAATTTTTCACAAAAGCTTTAACCATTTTCTTTAGGAAGAATGTGTAAGACTAGGAAATAGCCTAAAACTCAGTTTCAAATGATAGAACTAATATGTTTCAGGTTAACTTTTAAAGGTAATAAAGAAGTCCAAATTAAGACAAGTTGACACTTTATTCCATACTTACAGCATCTTCAAAGTAAGTTGAAATAGAATTTGGTTCATTGCTGTGTCAGTCTTAATTTTAACTTGAAATAGCTTGTGTCACCATCTCAGCATTATATAGACTCTAAACTCTTTTAGGCAGAAATTGATTTTTACTTTTTGCTTGCCTCTATATAATTTACCATCTTCAAAATGCTGTGTACATTTATGATTCTTTGTATCTATGATTCTGGAAATGTTGATTCAGACTTTTAAATTTGTTCTCTTAATTTTACTTCTTTTTCAGTGAGAATGTCTAAAGGCATAATAATATGGTGTGTCAAATTTGGCTTCAAAAGTAAAGATTTTCATTAATGAAGTCATTCTAGCCACAGTTGGGTTAACAAAACGAACAAATAAAAAACTCTTTTTAAAAAATAGATGATTTTTCATTACAAGATGAAATGTCAAAATATAAGGGGAGTGGCATCAGTGAAAACGTTCAAATAAGGAACTCTGAAATTTTACTTTTTAAAAAATGGATGATTTTTCCATTACAAGATGAAATGTCAAAAAATAACAGGCAGAGGCATTAGTGAGAACGTTGGAGTAAGGAGCTCAGAAATTTTTCTGCCTCGTAAAAGCAATGAGAAAATTGACAAAAATTGTCAAAATCAACTTTTATAGTACTCTGGAAACTAGCTAAAGGCTTGCAGCAACACGGGGGAGTACTTAGTCCAGAAAAGTGGCTGCATCTTGATAGGAACAGCAAGATTTGTAGCATTTAAATGTACCCTAGTCCCATCCATGTCGCCACAGCTCCACAACCTCTTGAAAAATAACAGACTACATTCTCAGTACTGTGAAAAGCAGAGGAGGGCTGGAAGTCTTTTAAAACTTTACTCCCAAATAGGAGTCATCATCAAGTAGTTCCCTGGAAGACATCATTTGAAAGGCTTGTCTTTTCTCGGGCTCACTCAAATTCTCTTTCAAGCTTTTTGACCATGACTGATAGGGAGAAATACATTAAATGCACGGTGATACAGCAGACACATACTTGTATGCATGTTTGTGTATGTGTATGTATGTTTCTGTGTAAGATTTTGTATATAAATATACACATATATATAAACCTTCTCGAAATATATAAATATAACCTTCTTGAAATGGTATTTATCTTCACTACATGCTATGTACTCTAGTACTTTCTATTCTATTTCACTTTTTTTTGCATTGTTGAGACCATTGGTATTTAACATTTTTTCTTTAATTGTAAAGGTCTGGAAGGTTTCCTGCTAAACTTATAACCAGTATGATACCAACTCTAATTCTGGTGTGTGGACGTGTATGTAGAGGAACTGTGAGACTGTTCATTAATCCCTACACTGGGTTTCCTTTTTTTTTAGACTATTTTTTTAGAACAGGTTTAGATTGAGAACAAAATTCAGAGGGAGGTACAGAGATTTTCCCTGTAACCCCTGCTCTATACAGGCATAGCCTCCACCATTATCAACATCACTTACCAAGAATGGTACATTTTTCTAAATGAAGGATGAACCTATACAGGCATATCATAATTACTCAAATCCATTGTTTACCTTAGGATTCACTCTTGATATTGTACCTTTGATGGGTTTGGACAAATGTATGAGATATAGATCCATCATTATAATATACATAGTATTTTCACTGCCTTAAAAATCCTCTGTGTGGACTTCCCTGGTGGTGCAGTGGTTAAGAATCCTCCTGCCAATGCAGGGGACAGGGGTTCAAGCCCTGGTCCGGGAAGATCCCACATGCTGCGGAGCAACTAAGACCGTGCACCACAACTACTGAGCCTGCGCTCTAGAGCCCATGAGCCAAAACTACTGAGCCCACGTGCCACAACTACTGAAGCCTGTGTGCCTAGAGCCAGTGCTCTGCAACAAAGAGAAGCCACCTCAATGAGAAGTACGTGCGCCGCAATGAAGAGTAGCCCCTGCGTGCCACAACTAGAGAAAGCCTGTGCACAGCAACGAAGATCTAACACAGCCAAAAATAAATAAATAAGTTTATTTTTTTTAAAAAAATCCTCTGCGTTCTGCCTATGCATCACTCCCTCTTACCTCTACCCATGGAAACCACTGATCTTTTTAATGTCTCCACAGTTTTGCCTCTTCCAGAAAGTCATATGGTTGGAATCATACTTTATGGAGCCTTATCAGATTGGCTTCTTTCACTTAGTAAAATACATTTAAATTTCTTCCATATCTTTTCATGGCTTGATAGCTCATTTATTTTTAGTGTTGAATAATATTCCATTGTCTGGATGTACCACCTACTGATGGACATCTTGGTTGCTTCCAAGTTTTGGCAATTATGAACAAAGCTGATGTAAACATCTATGCTCAGGTGTTTCTGTGTACATAAGTTTTCAATTCCTTTGTGTAAGTACCAAGGAGCATGACTTCTGGATCGTTAAGGAAGAGTATGTTTAGTTTTGTAATAAAACACCAAACTGTCTTCCAAAGTGGCTGTAATCATTCTGCATCCCCGCCAGCAATGTATGAGACTTCTTATTGTTCCACATCCTTGCTAGAATTTGGTGTTGTAGTGTTCCAGATTTTGGCCATTCTAATAGGTGTGTAGTGGTATCTCACTGTTGTCTTAATTTGTATTTCTTTGATGACATATGATGTGGAGCATCTTTTCTTATGCTTATTGCAATCTATGTAGCTTCTTTCGTTAGGAGTCTGTAAGAGTCTTTGACCCATTTTTAATCAGGTTATTTGTCTTCTTATTGTTGAGTCTTCACAGTTCTTTGTATATTTTAGATAATAGTCCTTTATCAGATGTATCTTTTGCAAATATTTTCTCCCAATCAGTGGCTTGTCTTCTAATTCTCTGGATATTGTGTTTTGCAGAGCAGATGTTTTTAATTATAATGAAGTCCAGCTTATCAATTATTCTTTCATGGATCATATCTTTGGTGTTGATCTAAAAAGGCATCACAGTACCCAACTTCATGTAGGTTTTCTCCTATGTTATCTTCTAGAAGTGTTATAGTTTTTCATTTTACATTTAGGTCTATGATCCATTTTTGAGTTAATTTTGTGACGGTTGTAAGGTGTGTGTCTAGATTCATTTTTTTGCATGTGGATATCCAGTTGTTCCAGCACCATTTTCTGAAAAGACTATCTTTGTTCCATAATATTACCTTTGCCCCTTTGTCAAACATCAGTTGACTATATTTATGTGTGTCTATTTCTGGGCTCTCTATTCTGTTCTATTGATCTATTTGTCTATTCTTTCACCAATACCATACTGTCTTGATTACCGTAGCCTTATAGTAAGTCTCAAAGTTGGGTAGTGTCAGTACTCCAACTTTATTCTTCTTCGGTATTGTGTTGGTTATTCTGGGTTTTTTGCCTCTCCAAAAAAAATTTGAATTAGTTTGTCAATATCCACAAAAAAACTTGCTGGATTATTGATTGAGATTGTTGAAACTATAGATCAAGTTGAAAGAACTGATATTTTGACAATATTAATTCTCCTTATCCATGAACATGGAATATCTTTCTATTTTTTTAGTCCTTTGATTTCACTCATCAGACTATTGTAGTTTTCCTCATATAGATCTTGTACACATTTTGTTCGATTTATACCTACATTTTTGGGGGGAGGTACTAATGTAAATGGTATTGTGTTTTTACTTCAAATACCACTTAATCATTGTCAGTGTATGAGAAAGTGATTGACTTTTTAAAATTTACCATGCATCCTGCAATCTTGCTATAATTGCTTATTAGTTCCAGGAGTTTTTTGGCCAATTCTTTCAGAATTTTTATATAGACGATCATGACATCTGTGAAAATAGGCAGTTTTATGTCTTTCTTTCCAATTCGTATAATTTTTATTTCCTTTTCTTGCCTTATTGCACTAGCAAGGACTTCCAGTATGATGTTAAAAAGGAGTGGTGAGAACAAACCTCCTTTCTTGTACCTGATGCTAGTGGGAAAGCTTTGGATTTCTCACCATTAAATATGATGTTAGCTGTAGATTTTGGTAGATAGTCTTTATCTCATTGAGACAGTTCCCCTCTATTCCTAGCTTACTGAGTTTTTAAAAATTTTTTTATCATGAATGAGGGCTGGATTTCATTAAATGCTTCTTCTGCATCTACTGATATGATCATGTGATTTTTCTTTTTTAGTCTGTTGATATGATGGATTACATTGATTTTTGAATGTTGAACCAGCCTTTTGTACCTGGGGTAAATACTACTTGGTTATGGTGTATAATTCTTTTCATACTTTTTTGGATTAAATTTGCTAATATTTTGCTGAGGATTTTTGCATCTCTATTCATGAGAGATATTGGCCTGTAGTTTCCTTACCTTGTAATGTCTTTGTCCCATTTTGGTATTTGGGTAATACTGGCCTCATAGGATGATTTGGAAAGTATTCATGCTGGCCTAGTCTCTGAAAGAGATTGTGAGAATTGGTATAATTTCTTCCTTAAATGTTTGGTAGAATTCACCAGTGAACCCATCTGGGCTTGGTGTTTTCTGTTTTGAGTGGTTATTAATTATTAATTCAATTTCCTTAATCAATACAGGTCTATCCAGATCATCTATTTCTTCTTGTGTTAGTTTTCACAAGTTGTGTCTTTCAAAGAATTGATCCATTTCAACTAGGTTATCACATTTGTGGGCATAGAGTATTACTTTATTATCCTTTATTATTATCCTTTAAATTTCCATGACACCTGCAGTGATGTCCCCTCTTTCATTTCTGATATTAGTATTTGTGTTCTTTCTCTTTTTTCTTAGCCTGGCTAGAGGCTTGTTGATTTTATTGATCTTTTCAAAGAGCCAGATTTTGGTTTTATTTATTTTCTCTATTGATATCCTGTTTTGGATTTTATTGATTCTGCTGTGAGTCTTAGAATTTCCTTTAATCTGGTTACTTTGGATTTAATTCTCTTCTTTTTCTAATTTCCTAAGGTAGAAACTTAGATTACTGATCTTAGGTCTTTTTTATTTTCTAATATATGCATTCAATGCTATGAATTTTCCTCTGATGACAGCTTTCACTGCATCCCACAAATCTGATAAATTCTATTTTCATTTTTATTTATTTCAAAATCCTTTAATTTCTCTTGAGATTTTTTTTTTCCTTCAACCCATGTGCTATTTAGAAGTGTGTTGTTTAATCCCCATATATTTGGGGATTTTTCAGCTATCTTTATGTTATTGATTTCTAGTCTAATTCCACTGTGGTCTGAATGGAGACATTGTATGATTTCTATTTTTTAAATGTGTTAAGGTATGTTTTATGGCTCAGCATGTGGTCTATCTTGGTAAATGTTCCATGTGAGCCCACCCAAAATGTGTATTCTGCTGTTACTGGATGAAGTAGCCTATCTATTATACTCAGTAGATTAATGGTGTTGTTGAGTTCACCTATGCCCTAACTGTTTTCTGCTTGCTGGATCTGTGTATTTCTGATAAAGGGGTGTTCATGTCTTCAACCATGATAGTGGATTCATCTATTTCTCCTTGCAGTTCTATCAGTTTTTGCCTCATGTAATTTGATGCTCTGTTGTTAGGCACATACATGTTAAGAATTCTCATGTCATCTTGGAGAATTGACTCCTTTGTCATTATGTAATGTCCCACTTTATCCCCGATAACATTTCTTACTTTGAAGTCTACTCTGTCTGAAATTAATAGAGCTACTCCTTCTTTCCTTTAAAGGTGTTAACATGGTATATTTTCCTCCATCTATTTACTTTTAATCTATATGTGTCTTTAGATTTAAGATGAGTTTCTTGTAGACAGCATATAGTTGGATCATATTTTTTGATCCATTCTAACAATCTCTGTCTTTTAACTGGAACATTTAGATGCTTGACCCTCAAAGGGATTACTGATATATTTGGATTAATATCTAACATATTCATTACTGTTTCCTATTTGTTGCCCTTGGTTTCTGTTCCTGTTTTTGTATTTTACTCTTTTTCTTCATTTTTTTGTTTAATTGAGCATTTTATATGATTCCATTTTCTCTCCTTTTTAGCATATTGGTTATACTTAAAAAAACATTTTTAGTGATTGCACTAGAGTTTGCAATATACATTTTACAAGTAATCCAAGTCCACTTTCAACCAACACTATACCACTTACAGGTAGTGTGAGTACTTTATAATAACTAGATTATAATAATTCCTTCCTCCCAGTCTTTGTACAATTGCTGTCATTCATTTCATTCATTTCAATTATACATAATTATACCTAAGCATATATAATTGAGTACATTGTTGTTATATTTGTGAAGTAACTGTTATCTGTTAGACCAATTAAGAACAAGAAAAAAAGTTTTAATTTTAGCTTTATTTATTCTTTCTTTTAAACTCTTCTTTTCTTTATGTAGATCTGAGTTTCTACCTATATTGTTTCCCTTCTCTCTAAAAAAACTTATTTTATCATTTCCTGCAAAGTAGGTCTACTGACAACAAATTTCCTTAATTTTTTATTGAGATATAATTGACACATAACATTGTGTAACTTTAAGGTGTACAACATGTCGATTTGATATATTTATATATTGCAATATGATTATCATTGAGGGGTTAGCTAAGATCCCTATCACATCACATTATTATTATTTCTTTTTTGTGGTAAGAATAGTTAAGATCAAGTCTCCTAGCTTCCTTGCAGTTTAAAATACAGTATTGTTAACTATAATCACTATGGTGTGTATTAGATATCCAGAACTTATTCAACTTCCAGGTGCAGTTTTGTACTCTCAAACAACATCTCCCCAATTCACCCACCCCCAAGCCCCAGGTGACCACCATTCTACTCTCTGTTTCTATGAGATTGACTTTTCTAGATACAAGTAATATCATACTGTATTTGTTTTTCTCCTCAATTTTTGTTTGCCTGAGGGAGTCTTCATTTCTCCTTCACTTTTGAAGGATAATTTTGCAGGGTACATAATTCTAGGTTGGTGATCTTTTTCTCTCAAAACTTTAAATATTTCACTCCACTCTCATCTTGCTTGCAGGTTTCTGAGGAGATGTCAGATGTAACTCTTATCTTTCTTCCTCTATAGGAAAGGTGTTTTTCCCCTGTGTGTGTGTGTGTGTATATATGTGTGTATATATATATATATATATATATATATATGTAATTCTGTAGTTTGGATATTTATATATGTATATATAAGTTTGGCATTGATCTTGCTTGGTGTTCTCTGAGCCTCCCGGATTTGTGATTTGGTGTCTGACATTAATTTTGGGGAAATTCTCAGTCATTATTGTTTTAAATATTTTTTCTGTTTCTTTCTCCTTTCCTTCTTCTTCTGGTATTCCCATTGCATGTATGTTACACTTTTTGTAGTTGTCCAACAGTTCTTGGACATTCTGTTGAATTGTTTTTCCAGTCTTTGTTCTCTTTGATTTTCCGGTTTTAAGTTTTCTAGTAATATATCCTCTCGTTCATAGATTCTTTCCTTAGGCATGTCTGATCTATTAATAAATCTGCCAAAGGCATTCTTCATTTCTGCTACAGTGTTTTTGATCTCTAGCATTTCTTTTTGGTTCTTTCTTAGGATTTCCATACCTCTGCTTACATTGTCCATCTGTTCTTGCATGCTGTCTACTTTATCCATTAGAACCCTTAACGTATTAATCATAGTTGTTTTAAATTACTGGTGTGAGAATTATAACGTCCTAGCCATACCTCAGTCTGGTTCTGATGCTTGCTCTGTCTCTTCAAATTGTGTTTTTTTGCCTTTTGGTATGCCTTGTATTTTTTTTTTCTTGAAAGTTGGACATGATATACTGGGTAAAAGAACTGCTGTAAATAAGCCTTTAGTAATAAGTGGTGAGGTGTGAGATAAGGGGAAGCATTCTATAGTCCTATAATTAGGTCTCAATCTTTATTAAGTCTGTGCTTCTGCACTGTAAACTTCACAGGTGTTTTTCAGTTTTTTCTCTCCCCTTCTGTGTGACAAGATGGCTAGAGTGGGCTGGAATTGGGTATTTCCCTTCCCCAGATTAGTTAGGCTATGATAATACCCCTGCTGGTTAGGCACTGATTAACTCATGTCCCCTCAGAGCAGGTCTTAAGAACAGAGTGCTCTGTAATGTTTCAGATCGGTTACTTTTCCCCTCCCCCTGCAGGAATCCCAAGGTGATTTTTCTCTGATATTTGCTGTGGGAATCTGGTAGAACTCCTAGAGGTAAATCTCATAATATTGTGGGGTCCCCCATGACTGGGTCCCCCTGGAGTTTATAACTCTTAGAGTTGTCCAGGCTGAGCCTATATTTGCCAATTACAATTCACGTTTTCCTATCCTGGCACTGGTTCCCATAGTGGTTTCCACTTGTGAGTCTCTGCTCAAGTGAACTGCAACTCCTTGTATTCACTTGTCTGTCTCTCCAATCTTGTGGGCGACAATTTGCCCTGTCTCCTCTCTTCTGGATCCAAGAAGAACTGTTGATTTTTCAGTCTGTTCAGGTTTGCTTATTATTAGGAGAGAGTGGTGACTTCCTCGCTCCTTATGTGTGGAACTGGAAACCAGAAGTCCCTTATTCCACCTTTTAATTTATGGTTTAATGGTTAATGTTGGTGTTGAGATGCAGGAAAGAGTTTAAAATGATTAATTTGGAAACAACTGTACAAGATTTATCCAAAATATTCAAGTCTACCTCTGTCAAATGACTCCATCCTAACAGGATGGAGACCCATAAAATTTCAATGGGTGGGAGAGGGAGAGACCTGGGTGGTCAAGGGCTATGTAAATGTTCATTGAAAGAGTGGTCAGATTTGGAGATATGAATTCTCAGAATCAAAGGGAAATCAATGTGGGGAAACACATTAAGAAGCTATTTTTTCTATTTTTCAGTTTTCTTAAGGGAAAACTCTGGATTCACTTCCTAGGGTCTTTTTAGTGCTAAATTTCAGATGTTCAGTAAAATAGAGAAGTTATAAGTCTGAGACGCTGTTAACTCAGGCTTTATGATGACCAAACCCTAACTTTCAAATGTGAAATAAGCAGTGGTTTTATTTTTATGGATACCATTTTGTTGCCACTCAAGTTCATTTTAGACTAAAAAATATTCAATTGAAATTAAGAAAACATACAGCATGTATTTATTGGTATGAAACTAAGAAGCATTATTCCAAAGCTTGTACATCTGGTAGTAACTTAAAAGATTTGAAGTTTTACTAGACTTCATTGGTGTTTCAGTATCATAATTACCCATGAAAAGTTAAGTTAGTGCTTTATTGCATGAATTAATTACCAATCCCATGAGACAACACCTGCAGTCCTTATTTAATGCTTCTCTGTTCCCATTAACCATGTTGGTGCAAACAGGGCATTTTGGGAGTAAGCTTACAAAGTTTTTTTTTTTTATTGTACAAGTCACCATGGTTTTCAGTGTTTCCTTTAAGTACAGACATTGAAGCACTACACCTATTGATTGCTCTTGTAGCATTACAACTGTGTCACTCAGTAGTAATACACAAAACCTTAAATTGGGTGAACCACCTGGATATCCACACCTTATTGCCATTGGCCTAGTCTGGTAAAAAAATGGAGAAAAGACCTTTATCATGTATGCTGATGTATAGATTTGCAGCTACTAAAACATCTTGGGAAAGAAACATATAACTTAAAAAAAATCTCCTCAACTTTCCTTAGTATGATACCATCCTTAGTATTAATAGTACCAACTCTCCTGAAGTTTGGTCAGATCAGTTTAAAAATTCCAAAGATTTTTACTGTTGCCAGCAGATTAAAGAACGCTTGACTACCTTTCACATCCCTGCAAGTGTTTTGATCTAGCTTTCAAAAAAAGAATTTACCAGTCTTCTTTCCACTCTCCATTACCTACTCTTCTTTGTGGAGAAATAGCTGTCAAAACAGACTTGCTAGTAAATCACACAATAAGGAATTTGCCGCTGGAATTCTCTGGCCTTAGAAATCCAGCAGTTTAAAATAAAAAAACAAAAAACAATACAGGTTACCAGCATTCCTCTTAGTTGCCATCATGTTGGGCAGAAATGTGGGTCATGTGGGATGGAAAAGTGCTGTAGAGGTCCACTACTACTCTGCCCCCCCCC
>NC_041234.1:28256506-28294039 GCF_002837175.3 Physeter macrocephalus | reverse complement strand
AAGTGCTTTAGAGGTCCACTACTACTCTGCCCCCCCCCCCCTTTTTTTTTGGCTGCGCAGCTTGTGGGACCTTAATTCCCCCACCAGGTATCAAACCTGGGCCCTCAGCAGTGAAAGCATGGAATCCTAACCACTGGACCACCAGGGAATTCCGTACTCTGCCTTTTTAATCACTCAGTAACACCTACAAGATCATCCTTCCCCTCTGGTCCTAGCCCTTTAAACATCATCCACTGATTCAGAACCTAGTTCCTGCCCATGAGAAGCTTACTCAGTCCTGGAGAGGAATGAAAGGACCATATTAGATATCACTAGGTATTAATACAAAGGAAAATAGAGCCTAATGTATGCTTATGTGAACCTGAGGCTAATTCTATTAGTCAGGAGTAGTTATAGCACCTGGAGTCAACCATTTAACAAGTGTTTGCCAAGACCTTCCTATACACCAGGTGTGGTCCTAAAAGATACAGGAGAGAGCAAATCAGACAAAGTCCCTGCCCTCATGGAACTGACATTCTAGTCAGGGGAGAAAGACAATATGCAAATAAACAAGGATTAAGTATAAATATAAATATATACAGCCAGGTGATGACAAATACTGCAATGCAGATGTAGAATAATGTGTGGTAAGGATATAGAAAATATTCTTTTGTTATCAGAAAGGAGAGTCCTATTAGATAAAGTAACATTTGAACAGACATCAAAAGGCAATGAAGAATGAAGCAAATGGGTATTTGAGGGAAGAGTTTTCCTGGCAGACGGAACTGACGCTGCAAAGGCCCCAAGATAGGAGTGTGTATGATGAGTTCAAGAAATAGCAAAACTACCAATACATCAGGAATGAAGAGTTGGAGTGGTAGGAAATAAGGTCAAAGAGTTATCAGGGGATTAGATCATGTAATGGGAACTTGGATTTTACTTTGAGTGAGATGGAAAACCACTGGAGGCTTTTGAGCCAAATGACATTATCAGATCAGGTGGCTTCTGTGTGGAGAATAAACTATGGGGGCCGGGGGGGAAGGTGGAGTCAGCAGGATTTCAAGTAAGAGATGATAGTACCTTAGATCTGGGTAGTGGTGATGAAGGAGCTGAGAACTTACCAGATCCCAGATTGAATATTAGGGTAATCCAGTTTTTAAAAATGCAATTAAGAAGACCCCTTCCCTTGTGCCTGTGCTATGTTTATCCAATTCCCCACAGACGTTTTTCAGATTTGCCTGGAGTAGAAGAAACAAGAGACTATTTCTGCCTAGTGATGTTATACACACTTCAATGCACTGAGCTAACTGAGGAGATACTGCTGTGATGCCTTTCAAAGCAACCAGAGTAATTGGTATCTTGGATTGAACAGAAAAGCACCACATTTTATAACATGAGGTTGAAAAACCAAAGTCTCAGAAAATTACCACTGAGTGATAATGCTGAAGAATCTACTGCTGGCTTAATTTGGAAACAAATTTTGTTAGGCAGTTATAGGAAAAAAAAGGGGGGGAGAAAGGCCAGCACCACACTTTATAAAAGGATCTTGACATTTTGCATTTTTTATTTTCCATATTTTAAAAAAATACCATAACTCAGTCATAATAAAGTTAAAAACTCACTTCTCTCCATTACCACATTAGCACACTCATTTTAAAACGGGCACTTTCATGAAGTAACCATATTCAACAAATATTTACAGTGTTCACACTGTGTGAAAGGCACTGACCAACATAGTGCAAAAAGCAGTGATAAGGAAGAAGATGGAGTAGAAAGTGCTGAGTGTTAGAGCAGAGATGGGAAAAAAAAAAAGTAAAGCCACCACAGACCCCCTGCAGAATTGACTGCTGAGGTTTTTGCCCCACAAGTTATCGTGGTTGCAGATGCCAGTTGCTTGGGTTCCTTCCCACTCCCTCTGACCCACCTCCCCACCAGGGCCAGGGATCCACAGTGGCAGCCAGCCCCAGCCTCTGCAGTTGCATGTGTATGCAGACAGCCAAGGTCCCCACAGAGGCTTGTGGGCCTGGATCCAGCCCTGAATCCTGTCATTGGCTTGCATTGCTGTATGTATGTGCAGCTAGCCCCTGCAGTTGTGCACCTGCATGCCACCAGCCCCATCTTGCATCACCAGCCTCCACCACTGGGCATATGCCCATGGGGAGCCTCTGTAGCCACACAAGTACACACCAACAGCCAAGGCCTGCACAGCTGTTTGTAGGCTTGGATCCAGTTCTGACTCCTGTCACTGACCTACACCTCTGTGTGTGCCTACAGCCAGTCCCTGCATCTGTGCAACTGCATACTGCCAGCTTAATATGTGCATGGATCCACAAAGGATCCCAAATAGCTGCAACAGCCCCCTGAAGGAACAAAGCTGGAGGCATCACAGTTCCTGATATCAAACTGTATTTCAAAGCTATAGTGATCAAAACAGTATGGTACTGGCATAAAGACAGACGCATAGACCAGTGGAACAGAATTGAGAGTCCAGAAATAAGCCCACACGTATATGGTCAATTAACCTTTGACAAAGGCACCAAGAACACACATTGAGGAAAGCATAGAAGCTTGGAAAGAAGAGAAGAGAAAAGGAAAACGAAAACGAAAATGAAAACAAAAAAGGAAAGGAAAGACAAGAAAAAAGCTGTTGCCATTTATATCCGTGGTTTTACGTGCATCTGGGCTTTCAATATATTGTGGTTTTCTAGACAGTGCAGGGATTTGCCTAATACGGAATCTTCCAGGTAATTTTTGCTTGCTTCAGTTCAGTACAGTTTTTTTAAATTAATAAATTCAACTCCAAAGCATCTTGCCTATTAGCTAATGAGACAAGTGGGAAAGAATTTGTGTGTTTTGTTTCCCTAGCGTCAGTTTAAAACATTTTAATACTAAAATACAGAGACAGATTATAGAGTAAAATACAAAATCCATGTGGATCTTTTAGATTAGCTATGAAATCTTACTTACTGCCATGAGTTTGTCTCATAGTGAGTACTCTCCTGCTATTCACTTCTCCCCTCACATCCCATCATCCCTTCCAGTCATGGCTTCTTAAATGGAAACCTTTGAGAAGTCCTGTTCTAAGGCCCCTAAGACTCTTCAGTCCACATTTCACAGTCAGCTTTTATGCTTGCTACTGGAGAAACAGAGTGCTCTTAGGAGCACATAGTAATTACAATGTAGGAGATAGACAAAAGGGAGTAATTATAATATTGCTTGTAACACTTTAATATATGGACAAGGGAATTGTGGGATTACCAAGAATAAGATTCCAAGAGATTAGATACTCTAGGGAATATCTAACATAATTGTTGACAATTGAGCTCAAATATATATGAGAATTTGCCAGAGAGAGAGAGGAAAGAAAGGGAAATCAAATTTCAGATTTGGAGAAAAGAATATATGAGTAAGGAAATATAACAAGCATGCAGTGTAACATGTCTGTGAGTTTCAAGGTGAGGTATATCTTGGGCAGATGGTGAGGGATCTCATATGTCATGCTAAAGTATGAACTTTTTCTTAGGTGCATTAAAGGGTCAACAGAAATTTTTGATGGGAGGAGGGGATCATAACTCTAATAGCACCAGGAACCTTCTGGGTTCAGGTCATAAAAGAGTAGCTCACCTAATGTCTCTAGTTTGCCCCTCAACCCCTACCCATACACCTACTCAAAGCAGACCCTGAAACAAGGGCTTGGGCACCCGTAGTTTATTTGGGAGGTGATCCCAGGAAGCATGATGAGAGAATGAGGGAGTAAGACATGGAAGGGAGAAACCCACAAACAGTTTGCTAATGAGCTGATTATACCTATGGGCAGCAGGGCTTCAATTCTCTGGGGATTTCTGAGACGATTTAGAAAAGTGCTGTAAAATAGAAATAAAATGCCAGCCACATATGTAATTTAAAATGTTCTAATAGCCACATTAAAAAAACTAAAAAGGAACAGGTAAGAAGAATGATAATAATACAGTTCATTTATCACAATATATCTAAATATTATCATTTCAATGTGTGATCAATAGAAAAATATAAATGAGATATTTGATAGTCTTTTATCATGCTAAGACTTTGATATCCAGCATGTATTTTATACTTCCAGCACATCTCAAATCAGACTAGCTGCAGTTTAAAATGTTCAAGAGCCACATGTGGCTGGTGGCTACTGTATTGAACAGCACACTTTAGAACAGGCTTCAGAAATATCCCTTTGAGGATCAAGGAAGCTGGGGTATGTACCCACTAACTTCCACCCCACATCAATTGAGGGGCACCCCTGTGGCATTGACACTGTGGTACTTCTGGACTGTCTCAAGCTCTGGTCAAAGTGGTCAAACACCATCGGTTGAGGCACAGGAAACTGTATGTAGGGAACTCTCCAGGATAGACATGGGGGACATGGATAAGGCACTGGCAGCATCTGCTACGCTTGAACTTTTTTTTTTTAACATCTTTATTGGAATACATACATCCCCATATCTCCTCCCTCTTGCGTCTCCCTCCCACCCTCCCTATCCCACCCCTCTAGGTGGTCACAAATCACTGAGCTGATCTCCTTGTGCTATGCGGCTGCTTCCCACTAGCTGTCTACTTTACATTTGGTAGTATATATAAGTCCATGCCACTCTCTTACTTTGTCCCAGCTTACCCTTCCCCCTTCCTGTGCCCTCAAGTCCATTCTCTACGTCTGCGTCTTTATTCCGGTCCTGCCCCTAGGTTCTTCAGAACCATTTTTTTTTGAACTTTTCTAAAATCCCAAACTATTTTCTCCACAAACACACATGATAATTTTAGTGATTTCTCGTATTCATTTGTGATTGTGCTTCAGTTGGAATTTGTTTCTTTATGTTCTTTATGTTTCTTTGTCTTTGCTCCCCATCATCTCTTTCCTCTCTACCATGTAATGGCAGAGAGGTGAATTGAAACGGTCTCTTCTCAAGTATTTTATTTTGTAGGAACATGTAATTCTACATGAGGTTTTCCAAAGAAGACTTTCACCTACACCCTGTTCTGTGATCTTCATCTCACAAAATGAGAGCCACTTAAGTTGTCCCTGGCCCTGATAGCCACTCAGTAGAACCCAGAGAAAATTTAAAAGGGAGGTATAGTGGAGAATCTGGTGCCACTTCTAGATCTTCTCTTTATGCCTAAGGCACTCATTTCTCCAGCCACTAGGAGTGTTGGCTGCTGATGACTCACAGCTGAGTCTCTCCCCATGGTTGCTGTCTCAGGAAAGGTTATACACCCTCCCTGGGTATAACCTATATGTAATAATTGGTTGCGAGTGGAGGAGGTGAAGAGGGTTCGTATAAAGGCCCAGTCCATTTGCCTCAGTTCATGCCAACTCTGAAAGCCCATCCCAGCTCCAGAGCTTCCCAAGGGAGCAGCTGAGACCTCCTGCTGTGACGTTCCATCTGTCCAAACCTGCTTCCCTTGCTCCCTCACAGGGGTTGTTCCTAGAACATTCCCCAATAAATCTCCTGCACACAGATCTCAGAGTCTCAAGATCTGTTTCCTGGGGAACCCAATTTGTGACAGGAGGGAACCTCACCAACTTCTCCAAAAGAACTTCTTCTAAAGTTGTGCCAAGTTAGGGAACAGTCCCCAAGACCACCCTCACTTCTGACACCGATTGCAAGTTCAAGGGCCCCTCAAACCACCCTCGAGTTTGATAATTAGCTAATAGAACTCACAGAATTCACTGAAAGATGTTATACTCACAGTTTATTATAGTGAAAGGATATAGATTAAAACCAGCCAAGGGAAGAGACACAAGGGGCAGAGTTCAGGAAAGTTCTACATGCAGAGCTTCTGGCTGTCCTCTCCCAGTGCTCACTTTCCTGATAACAATGACCTGAGCCTTCACGTTCAGGGTCTTTATTGGAGCTCAGTCTCATAGATCTGGTTTTCTACTGACCTCAGTCTCCAACCCTTCAATTGGTCAAACTGATACTACATGACCCAAAGGCCCCACCCTAAATCACATTGTTAGACAATCTGAAGCAGCCTCATAGCCCCCAGATAAACAAAGACACTTTTATCAAAGCAAGACATACCAGGGGCTTAGAAATTACTTCCCAGGAGCATAGGACAAGGGGCAGACCTCTCTTTGGGCAAGGTTGAATTCTTTACTACCTAAGTTATAACGTGACTTTTGAGGGAAAAACATAGAGTTCCAAATTCCATAAGGGTTTATTATCTGGAAATACATGTCTTAATGTAAATAAAGTTATTACAGATGTTGTGTAATGTACAGACTCTCATTCTCTTAATATTAATGTTTTATAAATATGTCCATTATGATGGTAAAGGGAAATGAATTTGACTTTGCAGTAAGACGTGGGTCTTCTTTCCCCTCTTACTTTAAACATTAAAATAGTTTTTCTTAGAGAGAGAATGAGTTTGTCAGGGAAACAAGTACTGTATTTTTTGCTTTATTAAGATACATTCATCAACGTTCATTCACTTGTTATGGAAACCTTTCCCCCAACCCCTTTGTGCATGTTGCCTGCATAGCTCTCTGGTGTGCTCATCTGGGTATCTGAGTTCCGTGTCCACCTCAGATCAGATTCAGCATCAAATGAAACAGACACATAGACATGAGAGACACAAAGATTCTAAACATACACCACAGGAGGCCCAGACCATTGGACTGGCCACACCCTCCTCACCTTGTACTCTTTCTTACCATGAGTAAGATCTGCACAGTAACAAGCAAAAACAACCCCCATATTTATGATGTCTAAAAACAACAATGCAAACTCTGAAGTCACCATGGAAACTGCCTCCCACTAGCATTTGCCTTTCAGAGATTTTTAGAAGCATTTATCCACAACAAATCAGCAGAGAAAAAAATTTGAGACAGATGACCCTAATTATGAATGCTTATGCTTACTGGAAGGAGATTTACCAAGAAATAAAAAAGAAGGGGTCTTTAATCCAAACTTCATTAACTATTTATTTTAAGAAGGCTTAACTTACCTATTTCCCAGAAAAAATCCTCCAAAAGAGTATTTAAAATACAGCTTTTATAAGTGCTTCATTTTACATATCTTATAAATATTTATATTTCAAATTAACATGTATTTGTGTTTTCTTTTTGAAATTTGTTTTATTGATAAATTTGATATTTTTATGAGGCAAAATAGGTTGTGAAGAATAGAGAGCCAATTTGTAACTCGATACCCTTAGAAAATACAAACTCCACGTAATAGATTTTGACTTCAATCAGGAGCCAAGAAAGCTGGGATATTTAGGGTTGGTCGCCTAAAGAGTGCCAACGTGTGGAAGGGAGGAAAGGGGAACGCTTAAGAAAGAAAGTAGGTGTTTGTTGAAGTTGTATGTCAAAGCTGGGAATCAGCCGTGTTTGCAAATTCACAAAAGTACAAATAGTTCTGCCCAAAGTGGATGTAAGGTTTAGATAAATCTTACTGGCTTCAGTAGCCAACAGAGCTTAAGAAGGTCTCAGCTTGTTTCAGGAATTGAAGTTAGGTCTCATATCCTCCTGGAGTTTTCATAGTTCCTAAATCAATCTCCCCATCTTTCATGTTCCTAATGCATATTGCGCCTCTGTTAAGCCACGTAATAATATTTTGCCTCATGTTATAGTTGTTTTTGTACCTCTCTCTGCTACAAAACCCTTTGAAAGTAGAGAATACCTCCCATATATGTTTTTCCCCCATATCCACTACTACAATTCCTTGCACACTGTGGGAGCTTACACATATTTGTGAAATGAATTAAGAAAATCCAGCTGTAATTAGTGCAAGATTAAGCCTAGGATATTTTTCAGTTCATAGGGAGGCTTTTTTTTTTTTTTTTTTTTTTGGTTAAGCAAATGTTCCCTTGACAAGCTAACCAGAAAGCAATCTCCTTAATGGGAAAACTGACTCAGCAACTTTGTAATTTGCTGTTTTTCTCAAGAACATCTAATATGGAAAGCTATCCATTTGCCTGTATAGAGTATTCTGCATAAGATAACACACATACAGTACGGTAAATATCAAGGAGGAAATTTATACCATTTCCTGCTAGAATTGACTGCTAGAATATTCATCAGTGAGATGATGAAGACAATGACCTTTTACTTAATTTGAATTCATGAATCTTTTCCAGATCATAGATGGGTTCTGAAAATATAACAGTCCAAAAATTGTCCACCAATTTACTTCACCTGGATGATCACCATGAGCCTACATATTACAGCAGTGAATAAAACAGCCTGAAGAAGAAAATACCAAACAAATGCTAATTTTGCAGTTCAGTAAACATTTGCTGATTACATATTTCTGTATAGATCGCTGAGTTAGGTGCTGTGCTGTAGAGGAAACAAACATGTATCAAATAATCACTACTACCTATTAAGTGCCAGATAGAGGCCATGGACTTTATATTTACTTCCCATAGCAACGCTGTAACATAGATAAGGTTGCCCTCATTTTATCAACAAAATGGAGGCTTAAGGAAGTTAGATAACTTTCCCAAGGTTACATAGCTAGTAACTGATAGAATCAGGATTTGAACCCTGAACTGACTCTAGGATCCATGTTATTCCCATGAATTGAAGTCCCTTCCTTTAAGGAGTGCTGAGTCACTTTTATTCTGATTTATATAACTAGATGTTAAATTATATAGTACCAATTATTAAAAAATATATTCTCTGATCTGAGTTTATCTTTTGTCCTCAACAAGGTTATAAGAACCCTGAGGGCAGAGACCATACCATGATTCTATAACTTTCTGCAAAGTGCCTCGTGTGGTTCTGAATACATAAAAGATCCTCCATACATACTAATGGTTTGATAAATTTTCCCTCAGCCTGATTTCTGGAGTATAAACCGGATAATACTTGCCATCCAAGGATAAAACAGGAAGGAAAAATGAATATATCATGATGATAGCTTATATTAATTGACCATTCACTCCTAGTTGATGTATATTATCTCATTTAATTCTCAAAATAGGTATTATTATTCCCATTTTGCAAACAAGAAAGCTCAGGCTTAGAAAAATTAAGTATCTTGTCCAAGGTCACAGAACCAGTAGTTTATGAGGCAAGAATTCAAATGTTGTTCTGTCTAACCAGAGTTCATGCTCTTTACACTTTCACTGTCTCTTCTATTCTAAAACCTCGTAGATTGTAAGATATACCTTGGATTTAATAAGAGGTTTTCAAAGAAATAAGGAATACTACCACATTAAATGAATAGGTTGATTGAAAAATGTATCTCAATTTCAGAATGTAAAAATGGGTATCTCAAGTAGCAAGAAAATGAGGTACATTATATTTGCAATACAGTTTCCTTTGAATGCTGATGTCAAAAAGACAAAGAGAACTTCTGTAGTGTAGTATTAATGGCACTTAGCAAAGTGCTGAAAAGATTCAAAAATTCTAGGCATTCAGTGCATACTCTTTTGAATTATAGGCCTCTTGTGCTTCTGTGAACAGGTAGCACCAGCCACATGACCTATCTCAAAGGGTTCAAACTGACCTGAAAATTTGTCAAGATAATTTTTAATAAGGTTTTATAGTTATAACATGGAGGGGTTTTTTTCTAAAGTTTTATTTAATATTGGAGTATAGCTGATTTACAATGTTGTGTTAGTTTCAGGTGTACAGCAAAGTGATTCAGTTATACATATACATATACCTATTCTTTTTCAAATTCTTTTCCCCTTTAGGTTATTACAGAATACTGAGTAGAGTTCCCTGTGCTATACAGTAGGTCCTTGTTGGTTATCTATTTTAAATATAGTAGAGTGTATATGTCAATCCCAAACTCCCAATTCATTCCTCCTCCCCTTTTATTTTTGTTTGTTTTTAAAGAATGCCTTTAAGAAACATTTTAAAAATAGCTCTCCTCCACAGTCTTGGAAGCTTCCCCATCTCTCCACTCCCATATCACTCATCCTACGATGGACCCTAATTACCTCTGACCTGGCCTAGAACCCCAAGCTAGCCCAGACAAACCTTGCTTCTGATTTTAGTAGCATCCTGGTGGGATCCACAAGACTGTGGGAATTGAGAGGGCGTTACCCACAGTCTTGTTACTGCCAGGATACTACTCCCACACCCTCAAAAAAGGGAATCCTTAGCATTTTGTGGTCCTTGGAATTTTAAAATTTGTCAGACCTAAAGTTCCCCTTAGTTGTGAATTGCAGGTAAAAATAGATCTCTGTGAATGGGGTTACCAGATGCCCTGCACAAAAATATCAGTTTTCTAAAGATGGTGTGAGCAGGAAAATCTAGGCAGGGGATCTTTCTGGTTCCCTACTATATTTAAATGCGTTTGACTCCAAAGAATATGCTGTAAAACTACCATACAATATTGCCTCTCTTAAATTGGGATAATCGTTCACTGGTAAAACCCACGATGACACAACAATTTACAAATGGTTTCAAAGCCCCCTCCTATTCTACAGCAACCACCTTCAAGATAACTTTTCTGGTCTCAGTTCTTTTCTAATTTGCTTAAGGACAACAGTAAATATTATCCACCTGGACTGCTTGGGACTCATGCTACACCCTTGCTAGACACAGTGGATACCTTCTTGCCTTGTGAATTGAGGTTTGTAATAAAAGACGTTACAACCTACACTTAACTAGCACTCAACATTTAGGTTCTTGTAAATTGCTCAACCCCAAATTTTATGTCTTCTTCATAATCCAAGTAAACTATCTGTCTCCTGTTCATACCTAGGATTGCCAGATTTCCAGTCTTAATGCAATTGTTCCAAATTTTAGGTTGTTTCCAATAAAATAAAATTTTTTACTAATTGGATATACAAATAATCCCATTATCATGCAGAAGATTTGGCATGTGAAAACTTACTCTATGCAGGGAAAATTTCACTCTGTTAGAACTAAGCTTCTAGGCTCCACTATGAGGATGAGGATAGTCAGATGGAAGTTCTGTTCAAGGGAATGAATTGCCCGGCCAAGAGCATCCTGGAGTATGGTCAAGCCAAGAGATGAGATCCAGAGTTTTCTGATATTTCTGGCACCAGAAGGCAAAAGAGAGACTATGAAGAACCTTAAGAATTTCACTAGAAAGAAAACAGGGGAAACACTTCAGGTTATGGTGTGAAGGCATTAAGACATTGCCGAATCCTCTCAGCAAAGAACAAGAGTAAAACTGAATGGAAGTGTCAAAAACAACCATTTTAGAGCTTTGGAACTGGCCAAAGGTAGAAAACAATTTGAGAAGCATTTATTCTTGAGAAATTGGTTGAGCTTCAGGTAAGAACAGCAGGAGTCTGTGGCTTTTATTCCTGGGTCTGCTTACCTACGCTGCTCCCAGCTTCATTGGTAAGAACTTAATTTTACCAGCATGCAGCTGGCCATGAAAACCAACAGCTCTGCTACTAGAGGGTGAAGATTCAATTTGGGATGGGTGTGGTTTAATCATGGTTCCATCAGCTACAACTAACAAATTTGATAGAAAACAAATGAGAATCCACAGCATTCTCAGCTTGAGGATGAAGTCTTGGGTCAGGTGAGTAACAAGCCAAAAATTTAACAGTGAGATCCTGGAAATGACAGAGCTATAAAAGCATTGAGATAAGATCTCCACATATCTGGATATCTAAGAAACTACACACAGGCACAGAGGAAACCCAAGAAAATTGAGCAAAGGGTAAAAGCCAAGGGAGAATTGAAAATAAGTAGCAAATTTGAATGTATCGCCCAACCTACACAGAAATCAATCAGCAGAAGGTGGAAATCTTACAGGTTTGCGATGTTTCAGTGTAACTTTGCCGAAATCAGTGGCTAACCACTAAGCTACAGAGAAACAGGAATAACCACCTAGAGCTGAAATCCAAAGTAAGAAGATAGAAGGTAATAAAAGTAAGAGCAGAAATCAATAAAATACAAAACAGAAAAACAATACAGAAAGTCAACAGAACCAAAAGTTTGTTCTTTGAAAAGACAAAAAATATAGCTACACTAACCAAGAAAAAACCAGAAAAGATAAAAATTATCAAAATCAGAAATGAAAGAGAGGAATTCACTACAGAAGTACATAAATTTAAAAGATTAAAAGGTAGTACTATGACCAACTTTATGCCAACAAATTAGACTACTTGTTGAAATGGACAAATTTCTGGAACAAAAAGTAAAGAAATTAAGTTAATAATTTAAATTTTTCCCAAGCACAGAAGGCTTCACCAGTAAATTTTATCAAATATTTAAGGAAAAAAATAATTCCAATTCTACACAAACTCTTTCAGAAAACAGAGGAGAGGGAAATACTTTCCAACTCATAAGTCCAGTAACACATATCACAAGAAAAGAAAACTACAGACAAATATTTCTCATAAATATAGATATAAAAAATCCTTAGCAAAATATTAGGAAACTGAATTCAGCAACATATTAAAGCATTATATATTAAAATCGAGTGGGGTTTATGGAATGCAAGGTTGATACAACATCTGAAAATCAATTAATATAAGACACCATCTTAATAGAATAAAGAAACAAAAAAATGATCATCTCAAGAAATGAAGAAAAAACATTTGATGGAATCTAACACCCATCATGATAAAAACACTCAACAAACTAGGAGTAAAAGGAAATTTCCTCATCCTGATAAAAGGGCATCTATGAAACACTTAGCACTAAAATCATACTAACGGTGAAAGATTTAATGCTTTCCCCTCAAGATCAGAGATAAGGCAAAGATAAATATGTCCCTACTTCTACACTACACTGGAGATTCTAGCCAGTGCAGTAAGGCATGAGAATAGGTAATAAAAGCAAGTAGGGAAGAAGAAAGGAAGGAAAATTATTTTTATTCACAGATGAAATAATCATGTATGTAGAAAATCCTAAGGAACATAAAAAACTAGTAGAACTAGTAAGAAAGTTTAGCAAGGTCACAGGATACAGGATTAAATCAATTGCATTTCCATATTCTAGCAAAGAAGAATTAAAAGATAAAATTTAAAAAGAGTTCCATTTGCAATAGTATTAAAAAATAAATATTCAGGAATAATTTTAATGAAAGAAGTATATCTTTGTTTGTTTTGGCTGCTCTAACAAAATACCATATATTGGTGGTTTATAAACAACAGAAATTTATTTCTCACAGCTCTGGAGGCTGGGACGTCCAAGATCAAGACACTGGCAGATTTAGTGTCTGGTGAGCGTCCACTTCCTGATTCACAGAGTGCCATCTTTTTGCTGCATCCTCACATGGCAGAAGGGGCAAGTGATCTCTCTGCCTCTTTTATAAGGGCACTAATCTCATTCATGAGTGCTCTTCCTCAAGACTTAATCACCTCTTAAAGGTAACTTGGGGGTTAAAATTTCAGCATATGAATCTTGAGAGGGACATAAGCATTCAACCTATAGCAAAGTAAAAAACCTGTACACTAAAAACTACACAACATTGCTGGGATTACTTAAAGAAGGCCTAAACAGGTACATGAAAAGATGTTTGACATCTTAATCATTAGAGAAATATAAATCAAAACCACAAGGAGATATCACCTCACACCTGCTAGAGTGCCTATTATCAAAAGACAAGAGAAAGCAAGTGTTGGTGAGGCCATGGAGAAAAGGGAACCCTTGTGCACCATTGTTGGTAATGTAAATTGTTACAGCCACTATAGAAAACAGTATGGAGGTTCCTCAAAAACTTAAAAATAGAACTACCATATGATCCAGAAATCTTACTTCTGCGTATATATATGGGGGAAACGAAATCAGTGTTGTAAATAGATATCTGAACCTCCGTGTTCATTGGAGCATTATTCACAATAGGCAAGACATGGAAACAACTTAAGTATCTGACAACAGATGAATGGATAAAGAAGATATTGTATATCTACAATGGAATATTATTCAGCCATTAAAAGAAGGAAATTTTGCCTTTTGCAATAACATGGATGGACCTTGAGGGCATTAAGCTAAATGAAGTAAGTCAGACAGAGAAAAACAAATACTGTATGTTCTCACTAATAAGCAGAATCTAAAAAAGCTGAACTCATAGAAAATAGAGAGTAGAATGGTGGTTCTCAGGGGCAGGGGGATGGGGAAAATGGGAAGATGTTGGTCAAAGGGTATAAACTTCCAGTTATAAGATGAATAAGTTCTGGGGATTTAATGCACAGCATGGTGACTATAATTAAAAATACTATATTTTATACTTGAAGGTTGTTAAGAGAATAGATCTTAAATGTTATCACCAGACACACACACACACACACACACACACACAAAGGCAATTATGTGAGGAGACGGAGGTGTTAACTAATCTTACTGTGGTAATCATTGTGCAATATATACTTGATTCAAATCATCACATTGTATACCTTAAACTTAAATATATGTCAATAATATCTCAATAAGAGGAAAAAATTAAAGAAGGCCTAAGTAAATGGAGAGATGTACCATATTCATTGGTTATAAAACTCAATGTTCTTAAGACGGCAAGTATCCCCAAATTGATCTACTGATTCAACAAAATTAACATCAAAATTCCAGCAGGTTTTTGATTTTAGTAGAAATTGACAAGCTGATCATAAGATATGTATGCAAATGCAAGCAATCTGGAATAGCCAAAACAGTTTTGAAATGAAATAATCAAGTTAAAAGACTTTAACCTGCTTTCAAACCTTACTATATATATGGTATTGGTATGGGGATAGACCTATAAATTGATAAAAAATAGAGGGTCTAGAAATAGATCCAAACATTTATGAAAAATTGATTTTCAACTAAGATGCCAAAGCAATCCAACAGGAAAGGATAGCCTTTCAAAAAATATTACTGTAGTATTGGATATACATATGCCAATTAAAAAAAGAACTTAAATCCTTGCCCCCACAATATACAAGAATCAACTCAAAATAGATCAGAAATTAAAATGTCAGAGCTAAAACTGTAAAACTTCTAGAAGTCTTAGTGATCCCAACTAAGGTAAAGATTTCTTAGCTATAACAGAAAAATCATGAAAAATTTTTAAAAAATGATAAATTAGACTTCATCAAAATTAAAAACTTTTGCTCTTCAAATAAAAATAAAGCCACAGACTTGAGGAAAAAATTGTTAGATCACATGTCTGATAAATAACTTGCATCCAGGATATATAAAGAACTCTTATATCTCCATAATAAAAGACAAGCAACCCAATAAAAGTGAGAAAAATATTTGAACAGACACTTCACCAAAGATTATATACAGATGTCTAATAAGCATATGAAAAGATCAACATTATTAGTCTTTGGGGCAATACCAATTAAAACACAAACTAAAATCACAATATCACTTCACACCCACTGGAATGGCTATGATCAAAAAGACTGAAAAAACACAGTCTCCCAAGGCAATAGAAATAAAAGCAAAAATAAACCTAATCAAACTTACAAGCTTTTGTAAAGCAAAGGAAATCATAAACAAAACGAAAAGACAACCTACAGACTAGGAGAAACTATTTGCTAATGATGCGACGAACAAGGGCCTAATTTGCAAAATATACAAACATCTCATACAACTCAACAACAAAAAAACAAACAACCCAATCAGAAAATGGGCAGGAGACCTAAATAGACATTTCTCCAAAGAAGACATACAGATGGCCAACAGGCACATGAAAGGATGTTCAGCATTGCTAATTATTAGAAAAATGCAAATAAAAACTACAGTGAGTTACCACCACAAACTGGTCAGAAGGGCCATCATTAAAAAGTCTACAAATAACAAATGCTGGAGAGGATGTGGCGAAAAGGGAACCCTCCTACACTGTTGGTGGGAATGTAAGTTGGTGCAACCACTATGGAAAACAGTATGGAGGTTCCTCAAAAAACTAAAAATAGAGTGGCCATATGATCCAGCAATCTCACTCCTGGGCATATATATGGACAAAACTATAATTCAAAATGATACATTCACCCCTATGTTCACAGAAGCACTATTCATAATAGCCAAGACATGGAAACAACGTAAATGTCCATCGACAGATGAATGGATGAAGAAGATATAGTACATATATACAATGGAATACTACTCAGTCGTAAAATAGAATGAAAAACTGCCATTTGCAGCAACATGGATGCAGCTAGAGATTATCATACTAAGTGAAGTAAGTCAGAAGGAGAAAGACAAATACCATATGATATCACATATGTGGAATCTAAACTATGACACAAATGAACCTATCTACAAAACAGAAACAGACTCACAGACATAGAGAACAGACTTGTGGTTGCCAAGTGGGGGAGGGGGTTGGGGGACAGATGGAATGGGAGTTTGGGGTTAGCAGATGCAAACTATTATGTATAGAATGGATAAACAACAAGGTCCTACTGTATAGCACAGGGAACTATATTCAATATCCTGTGATAAATCATAATGGAAAAGAATATGAAAAAGATGTATATATAGGTATAACTGAATCACTTTGCTGTACAGCAGAAATTAACACAACATTGTAAATAAACTATACTTGAATAAAAAAAAGATTGACAAAACAAACTGCTGACAAGAGTGTAGAGGAACTCATACTCATACATTATTGATGGGAACATAAAATGATAGAACTACTTTGGAAAACAGTTTGACAGCTTATTAAAAACTTATACATACAATTTCTATATAACCCAGAAATTTCATTCCCAGGTATCCACCCAAGAGAAATGAAAACAATTGTCCACAAAAATACTTATATGTGAATGTCTATAGAGCATTATTCATAATAGCCCCAAACCGGAAACAACTCAAATGTCCATCAGATGGTGAATGGATAAACAAAATGTGGTATATCCAGTGGTATACTACTCAGCAATAAAAGGGAATAAACTAAATGAACTGTTAATAAATATAAAAATGTGGATGAACCGCAAAAACATTATGCTAAGTAATAGAAGCCAGACGCAGAAGAGTACATATTTCATGATTCTATCTATATGAAATTTCTAGAAAAGATACAACCATAGAGACAGAAAGCAGATGAGTATTTCCTGGGGCTGGAGGTTTGTGTGGTGATGGACTGAAAATGTGCACTGGAGAATTTCTGGGGATAATGGAATTGTTCTAAGATTGGATTATATAACAATGTTTGTACCACTGAGTAATTTTACTATAAATCATAAAATCATATACTAATATTGGGTGGATTTTATGTATGGAGATTATACCTCAGTAAAGCTGTTAAGCAAAAAGACTTCAGAACAATATGGAAATCAGTACAATAACAGTCTATGTCAAGTCTGCACAGCTAAAAGAGGAATAGGGGAAACCAGAAGTCTGGTGTGAAGACAGTGTGAAATGGGCAAGGAGTTAGTCCTTAGTTGAGAAAAATGGCCCAGGGCAATTCTCATGGAAGAGAGCATACAAATGGTTAATAAACATATAAAAAGAGGTTCAACCTCCTAAGTAATCAGGAAAATGCAAATAAAGACAAAGATTAGATTCTATTTCACACCATCAGAACAAAAAAAATAAAAGTCAGAAAATATCAAGGGTTGATGGATCTCTGGCAAGCTAGGAGATTGAGAGTATAAATTGGAGCAAATGCATTTGGCACTAATATTAAAGTTGAAAAAATACATACTTAGCATCCTACTTGAAGGTATGTATCCCAGAGCAACTTTCACTTATGTTCCAGGAGAAAATGTGTTGTGTGATGCAGGATTACTATTGGGTTGGCCAAAAAGTTCCCGAACGAACTTTTTGGCCCACCCAATATAATAGCAAAAACTAGTAACAACTTAATGTTCATCAAATTGGGGTATATTCATATAATGAAGCACTACGTGGCTGCTATAAATGAACTGCCTCTCCTCCAAAAACATACTGAGATATGTTGAAATAAAAGAGCAAATTGTACAATTATGTGAATGGTATGATACCATTTATGTAAACATACATATGAATATATGTGAAATACACCAGGAATATATATGTGATGGGGTTATAAGCACACAGACGGGAAAGATAGTAGGATACAAAATTCAGAATAGTGAAAGGAGAAAGGTAAATGGCACTGGAGAAAGAATATAAACACACTTTCAACTCTGTAATTTTGTTCTTGTATTTTTATTTTTAGTATAGCGTTCACTAACCCCTAAATATAATTTTAGAAACACACTTCAAAGCTCTAGGCATGCAATTCCTAAAAAAAGCTAAGGAATATTTTTTTTTTTTTTTTTTTTTGTCCGTACGTGGGCCTCTCACTGCCGTGGCCTCTCCCACTGCGGAGCACAGGCTCCGGACGCGCAGGTCCAGCGGCCCCGGCCCACAGGCCCAGCCGCTCTGCGGCACACAGGATCCTCCCGGGCCGGGGCACGAACCCGTGCTCCCTGCATCGGCAGGCGGACTCCCAACCACTGCGCCACCAGGGAAGCCCTGTTCTTGTATTTTTTAAAAAATCTGAAGCAAATGGCAAAATTCAATTATGTGTTCTGCATACTTGTTTGTTTGTTATATTATTCTCTGTACTTTGCCTGCGCTTCAAAATTTGTTCCAGTAATACAATAAGCATGTTACATAAGGTGGACAAGGGTTTGGAGGACCACATTTATTCATAATTACTCAATGGAGACCCTTCTTCTCCCTCACAGAACTTTGAAATGACCCTACATCTGGTGTAGAATTGCTGTGGGGATGTTTGAGTAAGGATTTCTGTGCATAAAGATTATACAATAGAATGCTATTTGAATAAATACACACAGATACACATATAAATGATATGTGGTATATATGATAATTATGCCTCTTTTTATTGCCCAAGATACTGGCAGAACTAAAACTGCTAATCACAGGCTAAGGACTAAGAAATTACCCAAAGGAAAACTCTCTGTACTACTATGTGGGGTCCACATGCAGAAAGCCAAGACAACAGAGGATGATTAGGAAGACTCGTGGAAAGATGGAGAGGATACGACACCGCCCCCTGGGCAGAGGGTCCAACAGCTAAGATCTCTAGTTCAGGATTCTGGCTGCACCTGATAGAGCAAAGGAAAGCTTGGAGCAAGCCGCAAAGAAGGAGCAGCTTCACAAATCTCTTTCCACCTCAGAGACCCAAGGAGGATCCCCATGAGCTTAGCTCTCTGGGAGAGGTCCTGTCACGCATGGGTGAACTTATTCTCCAACACAAAGCAACCAAAAGAGAGATTCTGGGCCTATCTCCCTCCCTCTTCCTCTGGATAAGGCTGTGGTTTTCTTAGAATAAAACTACACATTCTGCAAAAACACTTTTTCTTTCCTGTGCTCATCCATGAGCAGTAAGAGTGGACACTGAGTTGTCCTCCAGTAGATGGTGAACTGAATTGATGCTGGGCCATCAGCGCCATCTTAGTCCTTCCACAACTCCTACTTCCAAATGCTCACCATCAAGCATTAGCTTAACATCATCATGCACTGTTCTGAGCCCCTTCCAAAAGCAAAGCACAACACTACATGACAGCATAACAGACACGTATGATGTGATGTGGCCCCCACTGGTGAGAGGCATACAGTCAATCATGTATCTCTTAGAAAATTAATAAAAACCCAAGCAGGGGCTTCCCTAGTGGCGCAGTGGTTGAGAATCCGCCTGCCGATGCAGGGGACACGGGTTCGTGTCCCGGTCCGGGAAGATCCCGCATGCCGCAGAGTGGCTGGGCCCGTGAGCCATGGCCGCTGAGCCTGCGCATCTGGAGCCTGTGCTCCGCAACGGGAGAGGCCACAACAGTGAGAGGCCCGCGTACCACAAAAAAAAAAAAACAAACCCAAGCAGTCTCTGGTAAAATGCCAATCTAAGTTTCAAACAGTATACGCTGCAGGAGGTCAGGAGCAGTTGAGGTCCAAAGGAAGGTTTCATCAACTAGATGGGCTTGGCATGGTTCTAAAAGACAACGGCAGCATACATTTGAATCATGTCCATGTGATTTGTTTCCAGAAAAGTTATTTTTAGATCAGGGATGGCAAATGGATTTCATTTTCATCCATTCACTTAATGACCACTCCAATCAACAGGTGCCCAGCATGAAGAAGGGCTAAGACTTCTGAGCTGGAAGGAAAGTGTTGGTATCCTTTCCAGGTAGCTGCCATAGGTGCAGTTTGAGTGGGTGGCAGCATGCATGAGCCATTGTTTGTAAATCACTACATCTGATTTCCAAAGATGTCTTTGCCTACTGAGTGGAATCATGCCCACATTACTCATGTGTGGTCCTTAAACACTAAATTCAAGATTCTCCTCATATGTACTAGAAGACTTGTACAGCTTTACGTCTAGTTACAGAGCCCGTAAAGTAAGTCCTCTATCCTGAAGGTGGTTTCAACGGCCACATGGAAGTTTACCGAGATGGATGTCTTTGTTCAAAGTATTGCATTAGGTTTTGCTATGTGGGTAGAATCCTGTGGGATGCTGACAGTTTGTGAGAATTTTATGTGGAAGGAACTGGGTTAATAAGGTCACCATTTTTCTTTTTTTGGCTTGAGCATTATTCTACAGTGCATGTGTAGCAAAACCTTTCTTATTTCCAGAGCCTGCATTCAATATTTTCATAAAAGAAATCATTCTGACAGTGTATGTCAAGAAATGTCATGCGTGATTTGAAATTCTATAGGTATTTTCCTCTAGAATCATAACAACAATAATAATAACAATAAAACATTCATGCACACACAAAACTTCTCTGAAAGATGATATGCAAGTTGATGTAACTGCACAGTCTCTGCCTTGAAAGGCAGACATAAATACCTGCAGCACATCCCTATCAATCTCAAACTGGGTCATCAGCAAGACATGATGGAAAGTGCACAGACTCTGCGCTCAGAAATACCTTGATGCAAATCCCGAGTCTGCCATTTTTGCCATTTCTTGGGCGATTTCCTCAATATGGTGAATGGCACTAGTAATAGCTAGCCCACAGGATTGTTAAAAGGATTAAATGAGATTATGTATGTAAAGCACATAGTAAGTGCCTGGTACACTGTATGGTTTCAATAAATTGAAGCTCCTTTCCTCTGTACTACTTATAGAATATCTGACTCTATCTCTGCAAATTCTCTCTAATTTTCGATTCTACCTTCAGCTGTGGGCAAGGGAAAATATTTCCTTCGTTTCTGAATGACTCTGTATGTTTCTGCTCCTGTTCCCACAACTGCCTTCTGGGAATGCAACCCTCTGGCCTTTGTGACCCTCTGTGTCCTTCTTGACTTTCTGTCACCAGAGGCAACCCTTGTAGCTTTTCTACCTTGCAGGGTTGCCCCAGGCAAGCTACTGGCTGATGCTTTTGCTAATAACTCCAATCTTCAGAAAGGCAGTCTTCATGGGTATTGAAGAAAGGAGAATCTATTCCTAAGAGTAGAAGATTCAAATTTACATATTCCTTTAGGTCAGGGCCTGTATGTCAGGTTTCTTTGTTCCTTACTTATGTAAGCTAGTAAATATTAGTAAATACTTAGCCAATAGAATTAAATATTTATCTAATTACTGATTGGCTGATAATAAGAGAAGAAAGAAATGGCAAGAACGTGGGCAAGGGGTCAGAGAAATAAAGGGTTTGAGGAGGAAGATATGTGAGAAAACCTGGTGAAAGGATGCTGAAGGTGGGGGTAGAGGTGCCTCAGCAGGCTGTCGAGTTTTAGCAAGACAAAAATACATAAAATAAGGAAAAAGAAACTCTGTGCCCCAGTTATCCAAATTAGTACTGGACAGTTTGTGGGCCATGAAATGTTTCATTGTGTACCGCCTGTTTTGCTGGGGTGCACATGGCTTCCCTTATAGCCGGCTAAGCACACACTTAAGGCTTTTTAAGTCCCTCATGAAAACTCTACCCCAGCCAGAAGTCATTTCCATATTTTATTATGGTTCTGTTAGGGGAGTTCTCTATACTTTTCATCCCAGAAAAGATTTCAAGTATCACTGAAACCTCAGCTTCAATGACCCGAATAAAGTTTGGGAGGAAATGTGATTTTTCCAGAAAACTCTTCAAATGCTGTGCAGCTGAGGCAGAATGCCACTTTATAAATAGCCACCTGCTCATTGAGCAGTAACAGTGTTTAGCAAACTGATAAAAAACGATGCTGCTTTTAACCTCATAGTACACCGGATTCTCCTCCGAGGAGAGTGGACTTCTCTTCTCCTATTTGTCTTGGCACAGAGATACGATGAAATATACCTCTACCCCCACCACACAGACGAAATTACTTGATTCTTGAATCAGTTGAGTGACCTACATAAGCATTCCTGAAAGTAATATTTCAGAGTATCTTAGTCAAACCCTTTGTGTAAGCATGAGCGTGCGCACGCGCGCACACAGTCTTGTCGGTATATAAAAAGTTTTGTCTCAGTAAGACAATATGTTGGCACTTCTTAAGTCTATATCAATTAAATCACACTACTTTTTCCTTTTTATGCAAAACAAAAGAATAAAAATCTTTAAATAAAAGAAGGAAGAGAAAAAAAGTTTTGTGAGTAGATAAAAGAAAGGAACGACTTGGTAGGGAGAATGAGTTGACTTTTTTACATTGTTGATTCCCTATATATTGTCTTTAAGAGATTAGCTTTTGAAAAACAACTTAAATGTTTGAAATGACACATGCTACTTGCTACTGTTTGTGGGTTAAGGTCTTATGATTTGAACAGTATCAATAAGTGTAATTTCAAGTGTCTTGATGATATATTTAGCATATTGTAACTTTTCTTAAGAAAGCATCCCAAATTAGATTGGAATATTTAATTTTACACTTAGAGCATGTTTTTCTGCATTCCATGCCAGTTTCTTTTTTTAATCCATTTTAAAACTTGTGAGTATGGCATGGTTTTATTAAAAATATATATATTTTTTCTATTTTTCCAGAAAAATAAAATAAAAAACAATTTTAAAAAGTAACAATTGCTGGGCTTCCCTGGTGGCGCAGTGGTTGAGAGTCCGCCTGCCTATGCAGGGGACGCGGGTTCGTGCCCCGGTCCGGGAAGATCCCGCATGCCGCAGAGTGGCTGGGCCCGTGAGCCACGGCCGCTGAGCCTGTGCGTCCGGAGCCTGTGCTCCGCAACGGGAGAGGCCACAACAGTGAGAGGCCCGCGTACCTCAAAAAAAAAAAAAATAACAATTGCTGTTCATCGGCTGAAGAGGGGTGTTGGGGTAGAGTTAAGTCTGGAGCCTTTCAACGGTTAAGAAAAAGTTCTCTTTGACCCATAAGAATATATTTTTGGATTTCCGAGGGTCCTTTGTCCCCTGTTTTAGAGACAATGACTTCATAAACTCAAGTCTCATTTTATGAAACTATCTTTACATCGGGAATTATCACCAGGAAAGGATTCGGTTTTACAAGTACACACCCCCTCCCCCAATGAAGATTATTATTACAATAAAGAGAGAATAGAATATTCTTCCTTGTATTAATTAATTAATCATCTGTATTTTATGATGCTTTGACATCTTGGGGCCTTGCTAATCCTGGACAGAGTGCCCCTTCTGGAGCTGGCTAATTCCAGGAGATAGTAAACAACTTGCCATCAAGCACACCCTTCATATGCAAACCAACCAATCCATAGCCCCTACCCCCAACCAACTGCTTTCTCAAACTCTCACTCACAAAGCCAACGTTCTCCCTGCCTTAAATCACCCCAAGGCCAGGTACCAGACAACTGAGGATCACTCCTATAGCCCAGAGCCCAGTAAAATTATTTAAACTAGCCAATCCTAAGGCTTGTCCATTCCTTCTTGTGAAAACTACAATAAAGGCTTTTGCCCATGGTCTCCCCTCACTCCTTCCGCTTCCTGATTGACCCTAGTACTTCCCTGTTTGGCCAGGCATGATGTGCCATGTCCCCTCCACTTGGGAACCATGAGTAATATACCCTTCTTTCAAAGGCAGTTTTCTCCAAGTCTGTCACCTTACCATACGGATTAAAACAAATCTGGGGTACCTTTCAAGACATTCTTAGATCCTCACACGGTCAGGAATCCCAGTTTGAGAGACAGGGCTCTAGAACAGCAGTTCTCAATGTGATCTCTCTGGATCAGCAGCTCACCTTGCAACTTGTTAGAGATGCAAATTCTCAAGACTCCTACATCAGAAACTCTGGGAGTTGGGTCCGGGGTGTTCTGATATACCTTCCAGTTAGAGAAATCCCACTCTCTAGATGCTCATGACAATCTTGTGTGAGAGTTTAGTTGTTAATAGATGACACCATTTTCTCTTCTTTTTCAGTTTTAATATTTTTTAAATTGAAATAAAGTTGATTTAGAATGTGTTAATTTCTTCTGTACAGCAAAGTGATTCTGTTAACATATATATACATTCTTTTTTAAATTTTCTTTTCCATTATGGTTTATCATAGGATGTTGAATATAGTTCCCTGTGCTATACAGTAGGACCTTGTTGTTTATCCATCCTATATATAAAAGCTTACATCTGCTAATCCCAACCTCCCGCTCCATCCCTCCCCCAACTCTCTCCCCCTTGGCAACCACCAGTCTGTTCTCTATGGATGACACCCTTTTCTTACTTGAGCTCCTAGGCTCTCTTTTCATTATCCTGTCCCCTTTTATTCCTGCACATTTGGGGGGCACTAACGCCTTCTTTCATGAAGCTATCTGTGCAGTACTAGCATCATTTTCTGGCCTTTAAAGTCACCCTCCTAAGCTATCAGTTTCACTCTTTGAAAGCAAAACTCATTGTCTCTATCTCAGGATTACACAAGTGCAGGCACAGCCTTGAGAGTGATGTCTCCTTACATTTTGTGTCCCAGGTTCCCATTGCTGCAACCCAGTCCTGGCCCCAGGTCCACAGGAGCCACTGGTCTTATTGGAGCTAAGGGGCACCGCACTGAGTAGAAATCAATTTTGAAAACTCTGGGTCTGTGCCAAAATTTCCAATATCTTTATGCGTTTATCTGATCATTTCTCTCTCACAAATAAAAGTAATTAGTCTTTTTCTCAAACGAAACCTTTATTTCTTTGGCTGTACCACGTGACTTGTGGGATCTTAGTTCCCTGATCAGGGACTGAACCCAGGCCCTCAGCAGTGAGAGGGTGGAGTTCTAACCATTGGACTGCCAGGGAATTCCCTGAACCCTTCTTAAAACTTGGAAGCTGTAAGGCATCTTTATGATATCATCTCATGTTACTTGTCAAAAACACCGAAGCATATATATATATATATATATATATATATATATATATATAAAATCTTGATGATAACATTTCTATACTCATTTTCAACCAAGTGAGTGAAAGTTATCTTATTTCCCCAAGTGCTGAAAAAGAATCCAAAGTAACATGCTACAGCTTAATAGGCAGCCTTATTCAAATTAATGTAATCCTATTTGTTTCTCACAAATACAAGTTTTCTCTCCCTTGTTTGCATAGATGAATCTTTAAACTTTTCATCATCTATGTGTAGTGACATCACAGGCTCCAGTTTATTTGCCAAGTAAACAAATCAGCATGTGAAGGCCCCATGTGTGAAAGACATAAATATTTCCTAATCATTACCACTGTCTCCCCTTATTTGTCTGGCTCCTAGTACAAAAATCATCATTTTTAAAAGCCTTCCAAAATTGCACTGAAGAGGCTCAGATTCCAGCAGAAGTGTGAAGAATGTGCTGGAAGTGTTGGGGGAAGAATGAAATGGAACTCTGGCAGGATTGCAAAGAAGGAGAGCTGGCGTCCATCCAGCTATGCCAGAAAGTCCGTTGTGGCACCTTGTAAAAGTCACTTAGCCTCTCAGGCCCATATAGTCTCCTCTTCTCATTTTAGATAATGTCTAAAGTCCAGTGAATCTCCATGGCTCAAAGCTTCTATGATATAGAGAGAGTTGGATCCCTTCTCCTTGCCCTATTGCAAGACTTGGTCAGCTGTAAGGCACTGGAATGGTTGGTGCCATTGCTCCAGAAGCACAGTGGTATGGGGTTGTCTCCTGCTCTGGAAGAACCTCACCATTCATTACCATATAAGCCCTCTCTCAGGCAGCCCACTTGTGATTTGGGAAGATTCTTTGCCCTAGGGCAGGGCTTTCCCATTGACTTTCCTTCAGCAGGAAGAGCATGGCTTTAATTTCACTATGTGATGAGGTTAAATTCTTCTTCTAACACAGTGGGTTCTTAACCTTGGCTGCACATTCACATCACCTGGGGAACTTCTAAAAATAACAATATCTAGGTCCTACCCCCAGAGATTCTGGTATTGACCTGGGTATGGCCAAGGCATTGGGATTTTCAAAAGATCCCCAGATGGTTCCAAATGCAGCCAGATTCCAGGACCACTGGGTAGGCGATGTCGTACCATGATTCAAAAGGCTGGCCTCAGATCCCCCTTGAAGATGGATAGTAAAAGAAAGGAGGAAGAAAGAAAGAAATCACCTGGGAAGAGGACCAGAGGAGAAATGAATGGCTGAAGGAGAAAGGATTAGGCAGGTTCTGAAGACAATCTCCACCGTCTTCAGAAACAGGTGCTGAACAAGCACATCCTGCTGGTGCGGCAGCGATTCCGTGCAGGCAGCTGACTCCCCGCTTGGCTTCTGGCTTCATGAGAGCCCAGGGGACGTGAAAGATAATCCTGGGCAGAGATGTGTCTGTTTTCCATCTGGCTCTCTGCCATCCCTCCCTAAACACTGCCTGGCGTGGGGACTGCTAAGCGGGCACACTTTCTCAGTGTGCCACACTGAGCTTGGCACATGTGCTCGAGGACACAGCCGAGCTGCTAAAGACAGGAGCCGACACACCCCTGCAGAGTCCCGATTGGGTAACCAATAGATCTGAATCACACACAAATGACCACTTCCAAACCTGCACTTTAATTGCCTTTCCTTGCAAAACAGGCTCCTAGGCAGCTGAAGAGGATCGATCTGGCGAAGGCATTTCTTTGCTTGAGGTATTACACTAAAAGCAGTCGCCTGAGAACAAAAGTGATAGCATTAGAAACTGACAGGCCTGTAAACTCCAGGGCACTCAGACAGATACCTTAGCTTATACAGCACCTTACAGTTTCCCAAACACTCCAACAGGCTTTTTAGGTTTGGTTCAGAGCATCCACACGAGGAAGGTAAAGCATTAACCATCTCCTTTTAAACATAAGGACGCAAATGTTCAAAGTGGCTTAGTAACTGGTCCAAGGTGTCACGGCCATTGTGCTGGTTCTCGACCTATTTGTTTTTGATCTATTTTCCTTGTCCTTCCCCTGTTCTGCCTTGCAGGGAAGAGAGGTCAACCCCCACAGGCGGAACCTCTCAGGAGGCTCCTTGCATCAGCTGGGTGCAGCCAGTGTAAGGAATGGGTGGGAGACCGGCTGGAGGGAGGAAGAAGCTACCTCCTCCACCCCCGCCTCCGGTGGCTTCTCCTACAGGGACTATGCCTTTTCCCTTGTTGGTCAGATCTGTCCTGGTGCCAGCTTTGGCTGGTTGCCTCCTGTTCCTCAGTGCCTGTGTCACAGTCTGGTCCCTTTCTCCCTCTGTTTTTGTGTGTTCCGGCTGTTGCTCATCTCTGAGTAGCCAAGTGGGCTTGTTTGGTTTCTCGGCAATTCCTTTACCTGAGTAACCAGCTCCCTGCATTAAAGTGCTCCGTGTTGAACACTCAAGAGGGTTCTGTTTACCGGTGAGACTCTGTATCAGGCAGGTCCTGGCAGGAAACAGATGGTGCACTCAACAGGAGAACCGAAAAGTGTTGAATGAAGAGGCTGTTTACACTGATACAGGCAGGTTGAAGGGAACTGACAGGGCAGGGTGGGGAACTGCTAGGGACTCACCTTCCCTGGACCAGCAAGGGCAAACGGAGGCAGCTGCATTACCAGAATCAGGTAAGAGCTACTGACTTGGAAGAGAGGCCTTCTGACATGAGCTGTGGCTATAGGTATAGGAACGCAGGAACTACCCAAATCACATCCTAATGAGGAGGGAGGGAGGAGAATAAGTACACCTTTCTCTCCTTTCATCCTCCTGTCTCCTGCTCATGCCTCCCACTAACCAAACCTAACTAAAAGCCAGTGGTGATGGACAACGGGTTATGTGATCCATAGGGGTCAGCCTCCAGGGGCACAGCCAGGGCAAAGGAGAGAAGGAAGGTGTGTGTGTGTGTGTGTGTGTGTGTGTGTGTGTGTGTGTGTGCGCGCGCGCGCGCGCCCGCGCTGGGGGAGGAGAAAACAAATGGAGAGCAACCAGTTTGACTCTGACTCATATAGCCATAAAATGTTGAATCAGGCCTAGCACCCTGATGTTCTAATTTCTGGGCTCAAGTTTTTTCCATTTCACCAGGTTGATTAGCCACGAGATAAATAGGACACATCAATCTTTACTTTGCTTCTGATTATTTTTGTTGCATAGAATGGGGTCCATATTTAGGCAAGTCAATGTTTTACCTGTGGCTTTGGGATGCTAAAGCCCTCTCTAGGCATGGTGCCTTCAGAAGGAAGGTTCATCTGATAGATCTCCTAAGAATAATTTCATTCTGATCCAGGAGATTTTAGCTAATTCTGACTTTTCTCATGTGTGTGTGGGTGTGTGTGTGTGTGTGTATTCATTTCATTTTTTTCAATGAGCAGTTTTATAATTTTAAAAATTGCTCTATTTTATTAATTTTTTGTGTCTTTTTGGTTTTTTTTAAATTTTTGTTTTATATTAAAGTATCATTGATTAACAATGTTGTGTTAGTTTCAGGTGTACAGCAAAGTGATTCAGTTTTACATATACATGTATCTATTCTTTTTCACATTCTTTTCACATTTAGATTATTACAGAGAATTGAGCAGAGTTCCCTGCACTATACAGTAAGTCCTTGTTGGTTATCTATTTTAAATAAAGCAGTGTGTACATGTCAATCCCAAACTCCCTTTTCTCATGTGTGTGTGTGTGTGTGTGTGTGTGTGTGTGTATTGATTTCATGTTTTTCAATGAGCCAATAGTTTTATAATTCTAAAAATTGCACTATTTTATTTTCAAGGTTTATAAAAAGAAGATTTATGTCCCCTACCCCCAGCCTCATTTCTTGATTCTAAACAATATTGCTGAATTTCCACAAATAGAGAACTTCTTTGTTTTACAGACAAAGCAACCTGAGCCCCTCAGGGAAATGGCTTGTTCCAAGCCTCCCTGCCAGTTGGGGATAGAGCTGGGACTAGACCCAGATCACCTGCATCCCCCTGGCACCACTAGTGAAGACTGGTTTTGCCTCTGCAGAAACAATATTCACTGCCTTTTCCCTGGAAAGCTTCTGTTAGATTAACAGTTCTTCAGGTAGAAAAAGAAGAGAGAAAGCAAGGGAGAGGTGGGAGGGTGAGCTCCAGCTAGCCGGGAGAGGACGCACAGACAGGGGGTTACAACATGGGGGTAGAGGGGGGCACAGCTGTGAGAAGAGCTGGCTGGACGGACACCAGGACTAAGCAACCAATGTACATCAAAGTAAACACAGGATACAGTGACCCTCCATTGCCGTTTCCTGGGCAAATGCATCTGAATTTGTTTTTACTAAAACTAACATCTGTGGAACCATGATGGGTTGGGGTTTTGCCAGACTCAAAGTGCTTTATTGGTTTCTGCACACTGCGAGGTCGCCCTCCCCCCACTCAGCAGCAGGGCCTTTTATAGACACATACTTTGTCTCAGGAGGAAAGCACAGCTGAAATGGATTGCTTAATGTTCTAGACTAGAGTGAATCTGGTAATGTCTGAGGAAATGCCAGAGAATGTTCCTTATAATTTCACTCGGGCCCATTTGAGTACTTAGCATCTGTGTGGGTCTGAGAGTTCAGTCCAACTCTGAGTGGCATAGCTGTATGGCATAGCTTAGCTTGTCTTCTTAAGTGACAGAAAGCTTGGATACAGAGCCCAGAGTAACTTTGGAGCAACTGGAGAAAATGAAATGTGGGAGAAACGTAGGACATCATGAGAAAAAATAAACACACCCTATTGCCTGGTAAAGCTCTGCTCACAGCCCACAGGCCTGGTCACTCAATATTTAAAACAAAATATTCCAGCAGCTATGAGCTGAAGGAGAGAAATATTGCCAAGCGGGCAAACATGTTCGATAGGCTCTTCTTTCCTTTCCCTCTTGTCTTCCCCCTCTCTCTGTGGGTGTCCCCGCCACCTCCTGCTGCCCTGACTCCCTGAAGCCTCCAGTCACAGGCAGCCTTGCACTTGGGCTCTTCCCTCGAGCTTCAGATGACTCTCTTCGGCTCATCAACAACATGCCCATTCCTTGAGGACCTTGCATTGGCAGAAATGACTTTTAAAATTCCACCATGAGATTTTTTTCTTTCTAAACTTTGAGTAACTGAGAAAATCAATGTGATTCTCTAATTTATACTACGGTGTGAATGGCTTATGAAAGTTAGATGTGTTAGCCCTCCTAAGGATATTTGCACTTTTCACAGTGGATACTGGATTAACATATAAACACTACTATATATAAAATAGGTAACTGACAAGGACCTACTGTATAGCACAAGGAACTACACTCAGTATTTTGTAATAACCTATAAGGGAAAAGAATCCAAAAAAGAATATATATATATATATCTGAATCACTTGCTGTACAGCTGAAACTAGCACAAAATTGTAAATCAACTATATTTCAATTTTTAAAAATTAATTAATTAAAATTAAAATGAAGCCAGGAGATGTCTTTGGGTGATAGAGAGTCTTGCAATGATAAAGTCCTGGTCTCAGATCTACTGCCCTCATCGGTGACTTGAAGCAAGTGAGTTATACTCTCTCTCTCTTGCCAAACCTCAGTTTCCTCATTTGTAAAAATGTAGATAATTATCTTAATCATAAGACTGTTGTGAAGATTAAGTGAAATGATGCAGGTGAAAATGCTGGGCAATACATGGACTCTGTGCAAATATGAGGGATTGTATGACTCAAACACTTAATAATGGGATTGGTTGTAGCCTTCCTAGTGCTACTCCCTTTATACAATATTATAACATGTTCTAGGCAGAAATCAGTCTTACTAAGGTAACATGCAATGGGTAGAGGAAGCTGTTGATTGGATTTTTCCAGGTATGAGCACCCAAATCATGACTACAAGAGTAGAATGGGCTCAGCTCACTCCAGGTAAGTGTCTCTAATATTTCCTGGAGGGTTTCTTTAGCTCTGAACTTTCTCTCTTTTTTTTTTTTTTTTTTTGGTTGTGCTGCACAGCTTGTGGGATCTTAATTCCCTGACCAAGGATGGAATCAAGGCCCACGGCAGTGAAAGTGCTGAGTCCTAACTACTGGACCACCAGGGAATTCCCTAGCTCTGAACTTTCTGAAGTCAACAAAAGAGTAAGTTTAGAAAGAAGTATCTGAGTCTACACGAAAATGCACTACAGAGGGGCTGGTAAATACGGTGTTTGCAGATCAGGAAATTGTTGGCAAAACAAAACCAACTCAGGTAACAAACTGTCCAGTTGATATTTGATTCCTATTTATAGTTCTTAATTATATCTACATCCATTGTAATAATCAAGAGCTAGAGAAATATTGAAGGAAAGTTGAGTGACACCTCTACTTTTGCCTCCTTCTCCCAACAGAAAAGGTCTTTGTTCATTGGCCCAGAGGGATCAGGCCAAACGTACATCTGGGGACTTTCCCAGGGACACCTCTAGCCATCCCCCAGACAGTCACCCTTACAAAGGCACAATCACTGCATGCCCCCTGCCGGCTCAGAATGAGTGGCTGATGTCGTGTGCCTGCTCTGTTGGCAGGACTCAATTTTCTCCTCAGCTTTGAGTTTCATGGGTCTGTCATTTACAGAACTCCAAGCCAGGGCGTGCAGCCTTATACAAGAATGTTTTTAAGTTTGTGAGCCTCCTTATGTCTGACAAATCACACGTTTAGAAGTTGCCTTGGTTGAAATAAAAGGTGAATTACGTGAAACGGGTCTATCATAAAAAATCTAAATCAGTACTGTCCCATAGAACTTTCTATTATGATGGAAATTTCTAGATCTGTGCTGTCCAATATGGTAGCCACTAGCCACATGTGGTTATCAAGCACTTGAAATGTGGCCAGGGTAACTCAGAAACCAAATTTTTATTTTATTTTATTTTATTTTAATTAATTTAAATTTATATAGCCACATGTGGCTAGTGGCTGCCATGACAATCAGTGTAGATTCTGGAGCATGTAGTGTCTTTATTTATTACCTCTATCATGACTATTTTTTTCTGGTTACACCTTTGTGCCACTTTCTCTGTGGGCTTCCTCACATTCCCCTAACACCCTAAAATGATCACACCTCCTGATACGAGACTCGAAACTAGCATAAAAATGCATCCATTCTGTGTTCAACTGCATTACATGTCAAGAGCTTCATCCTGAGAACTCAACAAAGTTGCATTTAAAGAGATTTATTATTTAACTAACACTAGAATAGCACTTACTATGTGCCCAGCAATAAATGCTTGATCAATATGTACCCATTTAATTTTCATAACAATTCTATTAGGTAGGTACTCTTATCATCCCCATTTCACAGATGAGGAAACTGAGGTGTAAAGAGATCAATAACTTGCTCTACGTGTCCTAGTCAAGAAGTGGCAAAGTCGAGATTCAAACCCAGGGAGTCTGGCTTCAGAGTCCATCTTGTATTGATTTCCAAGCTTCCAGCATTTCTAGATCAACCTCGCTCTCCTCAGCAATCCTCACCCTCTGAATTTCCACCTCATTGACCTTCTCTATGGTCACCTAACATGGAGCAGAGGCTCTCTGCTACATCCTATTGGTGCCAGGAGACAGAAACAAAGTGAGGGAGAAGCACCCCTCATGGAGATGAAGGTACCACAGGGGTATGGATCCCCAGCAATGGGTAGGTAGAGAAAGGAGAAAAACCTGAAATTGCCAATCCCCTCCCCCATCCCCACACGTATATTTTCTTCCTGCCAGAGGAAGAAAATATAATACCTTAAACTATACCTGACTTATTCTCTCTCTTAGAAATACACTTTGGCACTCTGTGTTGAACCTCAAGACCCCATGATTATGTTACTTCTAAATTCGGCTCTGCTGTTCCCAATTTTATTCTGTTTTTACACTGTGTTGTTGGAATCTGTTCTAATAACCCATACCTATTAAACTCAAGACATGAAGATCCTGGGGCACCCCAGACTTAAGCTGCTCTCAAATGAAACCAGAACAATAATCACAGCTAAGCCTCTGGAATCTGGGGACCTGTCAGGAGCCAATTTCTCCAAGCATAAAAGTGACAACAATGGTTTTGATGTGGAAGATTTACTCTGACCCTGGCAGGCTCTGTATGGAATGATCACCAGAATTATTGCTGGCTCTGATTGAAACAATAGATTAGGTATCCAAATGCTCACCTTCATGGAATCATTCAACTCCAGTGAGGAGATGTAGAAAAATCAAAGAATGCAATGGTTGGTTGGTTCTGAAATGAAAAGCAGTTCAACCAATGATCCTTTATTACCCAGTAACATGCCCAAGAAAATTGACCATTTCCCTTCCCTTTTCTTTAATCATAGAGCATTCCATGGACCATGTTCTCATTTACTAGTTCAACTTGTTTTTTATGTTTTCTGGGAAAATGGAGAGAAAAGAATGTAAAGAAATATAGCTAACAGGTAAACAATTGTCTGAAACATATTCTTCAGCAGGAGAAAATCTGCCATCTATAATGTTAACCTGGAAACAAACATTTAGCATTCCAAAATATTCCTATAGTGGTGGCTTTAAAAAAGCCAGAGGTGGAAATAATGCAGACCTGTCCTACTAGAGCTGAAATATGGTTGAAAGAAAAGCCATATAAATAAGAAGTAAAAGTCTGAGACACTGGTTGCCTGGCTGAACTCAACTTGTTTTTGACAAATTTGAATTATTTGTCTTGCTATCCCGGCAAGATAATACAGTGTTCTTTTCTCCTGTAACTTAGGTAGGACAGAGAGGTGGCGAGTAGTTCACTACTGGTTAACCTCTTCCATGATGAGTCTGTGGGAAATATGAACCAGCATGACCCAGAAAAAGGCAAATATGACTTTAACAGACTGGAAGCACTAGTGATGGATGAAGGGACAATTGGCATTCAGTTATGCCTAGTCCTATTCATTTCTGTTTTCACTGATTGTGACAAATATACACGGTAGGATTTGGTGGAAAACATTTCATTTGTTTAGATCATTAGATAAATATGCAATATTTAAAGGGGAATGTTTCATTGTTACAAGATCCCTGTAAAAATTAAAATGCACTCAGTTCATTAACAATCTGGAATTTTTTTTTTTTTTTTTTTTTTGTGGTATGCGGGCCTCCCTCTGTTGTGGCCTCTCCCGTTGCGGAGCACAGGCTCCGGACGCGCAGGCTCAGCGGCCATGGCTCACGGGCCCAGCCGCTCCGCGGCATGTGGGATCCTCCCGGACCGGGGCGCGAACCCGGTTCCCCTGCATCGGCAGGCGGACTCTCAACCACTGCGCCACCAGGGAAGCCCCTGGAATTTTATTTTATTCTGGCGATCATGTAATGACAACATTGCAGGCAAAATTAGCTATTTCATCATGGCTTTTGACGGTAGATGTAAGCTTTTAAAAAGTGTACTATGGGACTTCCCTGGTGGTGCAGTAGTTAAGAATCCGCCTGCCAATGCAGGGGACACGGGTTCGAGACCCGTCCCAGGAAGATCCCACATGCCCATGCCTCAGAGCAACTACACCCGTGCACCACAACTACTGAGCCTGCCCTCTAGCGCCCGTGAGCCACAACTACTTAGCCCACATGCCACAACTACTGAAGCCCGTGTGCCTAGAGCCCGTGCTCTGCAACAAGAGGAGCCACTGCAATGAGAAACCCACACACGGCAAAGAAGAGTAGCCCATGCTCGGCACAACTAGAGAAAGCCGACGTGCAGCAACAAAGACCCAACGCAGCCAAAAATAAATAAATTAAAAATAAATTTAAATTTTAAATAAATAAATAAATAAAAAGTGTACTATGTACACAAACAAAGCTCTAGTAATCATGAACTGTGATATAGTGAACTACTGTTTTTTTTTAATCACAAATTGTGAAATGGTGCATTAGCAATTTATCATTTGCAATTACAGTGAAAAATGACACCTTGACTTAAAATGAGGTGCTATTTCCTTTCCTTAAAAGATTTATTTCAATGTGTAGAGACCACACTGTTAAGTACCCTGGGTTTATATTCCGGCCTGTGAGTTGCCTGCTTAATGTATGTCCACACAGTAATTTTTTTTTTTTAGTTATTTCTCAGATATACATTTAAAAATAATGACTAGAATTATGACTTATAACATTATATCAGAACATATAAGATTTTTAGGAATTTCATGTAATGTCTGAAACATTTATATTAACATATTTCCATACAAATAACCCAAAGAAAGTTTAGTATTAGTTGTTTTTTTTAATTTTTGAATTTTATTTTATTTATTTTTTATACAGCAGGTTCTTATTAGTCATCAATTTTATACACATCAGTGTATACATGTCAATCCCAATCGCACAGTTCATCACACCACCATCCCGAGCCCCCCGAGGCTTTCCCCCCTTGGTGTCCATACGTTTTTTCTCTACATCTGTGTCTCAACTTCTGTCCTGAAAACCGGTTCATCTCTACCATTTTTCTAGGTTCCACATACATGTGTTAATATACGATATTTGTTTTTCTCTTTCTGTCTTACTTCACTCTGTATGACAGTCTCTAGATCCATCCATATCTCAACAAATTTCTCCATAGCGGCTGTACCAATTTACATTCCCACCAACAGTGCAAGAGGGTTCCCTTTTCTCCACACCCTCTCCAGCATTTGTTGTTTGTAGATTTTCTGATGATGCCCATTCTAACAGGTGTGAGATGATACTTCATTGTATTTTTGATTTGCATTTCTCTAATCATAGTGATGTTGAGCAGCTTTTCATATGCTTCTTGGCCATCTGTATTTCTTCTTTGGAGAAATGTCTATTTAGGTCTTCTGCCCATTTTTGGATTGGGTTTTTTGTTTCTTTAATATTGAGCTGCATAAGCTGTTTATATATTTTGGAGATTAATACTTTGTCCGTTGGTTCATTTGCAAATATTTTCTCCCATTCTGAGGGTTGTCTTTTGGTCTTGTTTATGGTTTCCTTTGCTGTGCAAAAGCTTTCAAGTTTCATTAGGTCCCATTTGTTTATTTTTGTTTTTATTTCCATTACTCTAGGAGGTGGATCAAAAAAGATCTTGCTGTGATTTATGTCAAACTGTGTTCTTCCTATGTTTTCCTCTAAGAGTTTTATAGTGTCTTGTCTTACATTTAGGTCTCAAATACATTTTGAGTTTATTTTTGTGAATGGTGTTAGGGAGTGTTCTAATTTCATTCTTTTACATGTAGTTGTCCAGTTTTCCCAGCACCACTTATTGAAGAGACTGTCTTTTCTCCATTGTATATCCTTGCGTCCTTTGTCATAGATTAGTTGACCATAGGTGCATTGGTTTATCCCTGGGCTTTCAATCTTGTTCCATTGGTCTCTTTTTCTGTTTTTGTGCCAGTACCATATTGTCTTGATTACTGTAGCTTTGTAGTATAGTCTGAAGTCAGGGAGTCTGATTCCTCCTGCTCTGTTTTTCTCCCTCAAGACTGCTTTGGCTATTCGGGGTCTTTTGTGTTTCCATACAAATTTTAAGATTTTTTGTTCTAGTTCCGTAAAAAATGCCATTGGTAATTTGATAGGGATTGCATTGAATATGTAGATTGCTTTGGGTAGTATACTCATTTTCACAATATTGATTCTTCCAATCCAAGAACATCGTATATCTCTCCGTGTGTTGGTCTTTTGTCTGCGTAGGTAGGTTTATTCCTAGGTTTTTTATTCTTTTGTTGCAGTGGTAAATGGGAGTGTTTCCTTAATTTCCCTTTCAGATTTTTCATCATTAGTGTATAGGAATGCAAGAGATTTCTGTGCATTAATTTTGTATCCTGCTACTTTACCAAATTCATTGATTAGCTCTAGTAGTTTTCTGGTGGCATTTTTAGGATTCTCTATGTATAGTATCATGTCATCTGCAAACAGTGACAGTTTTACTTCTTCTTTTCCAATTTGTATTCCTTTTATTTCTTTTTATTCTCTGATTGCTGTAGCTAGGACTTTGAAAACTATGTTGCATAATAGTGGTGAGAGTGGACATCCTGTCTTCTTCCTGATCTTAGAGGAAATGCTTTCAGTTTTTCACCATTGACAATGGAGTTTCCAGTTGTTGTATAATAGTGGTGAGAGTGGACATCCTGTCTTCTTCCTGATCTTAGAGGAAATGCTTTCAGTTTTTCACCATTGACAATGATGTTTCCAGTGGGTTTGTTGTATATGGCCTTTATTATGTTGAGGTAGGTTCCCTCTATACTCACTTTATGGAGAGTTTTTTTCATAAATGGGTGTTGAATTTTGTCATAAGCTTTCTCTGCATCTTTTGAGATGATCATATAGTTTTTCTTCTTCAATTTGTTAATATGGTGTATCACAATGATTGATTTGCATATGTTGAAGAATCCTTGCATCCCTGGTATAAATCCCACTTGATCATGGTGTATGATCCTGTTAATGTGTTGTTGGATTCTCTTTGCTAGTATTTTGTTGAGGATTTTTGCATCTATATTCATCAGTGATATTGGTCTGTAATTTTCTGTTTTGTAGT
>NC_041234.1:28254598-28255731 GCF_002837175.3 Physeter macrocephalus | reverse complement strand
TGCTTATGCTGCATCCCATAGGTTTTGGATCGTCGTGTTTTCATTGTCATTTGTCTCTAGGTATTTTTTGATTTCCTCTTTGATTTCTTCAGTGATCTCTTGGTTATTTAGTAACGTATTCTTTAGCCTCCATGTGTTTTTGTTTTTTACGTTTTTTTCCTGGAGTTCATTTCTAATCTCATAGTGTTGTGGTCAGAAAAGATGCTTGATATGATTTCAATTTTCTTAAATTTACTGAGGCTTGATTTGTGACCCAAGATATGATCAATCCTGGAGAATGTTCCGTGCGCACTTGAGACGAAAGTGTAATCTGCTATTTTTGGATGGAATGTCCTATAAATATCATTTAAATCTATCTGGTCTTTTGTGTCATTTAAAGCTCCTGTTTCCTTTTTTATTTTCATTTTGGATGATCTTTCCATTGGTGTAAGTGAGGTGTTAATGTTCCCCACTATTATTGTGTTACTGTCGATTTCCTCTTTTATAGCTGTTAGCAGTTGCCTTATGTATTGAGGTGCTCCTATGTTGCATGCATATATATTTATAATTGTTATATCTTCTTCTTGGATTGATCCCTGGATCATTATGTCTTGTCCTTCTTTGTCTCTTGTAACAGTTTTTATTTTAAAGTCTATTTTGTCGGATATGAGAATTGCTACTCCAGCTTTCTTTTGATTTGCATTTGCATGGAATATCTTTTTCTATCCCCTCACTTTGAGTCTGTATGTTTCCCTAGGTCTGAAGTGGGTCTCTTGTAGGCAGCATATATATGGGTCTTGTTTTTGTATCCATTCAGCAAGCCTGTGTCTTTTGGTTGGAGCATTTAATCCATTCACATTTAAGGTAATTATCAATATGTATGTTCCTATGACCATTTTATTAATTGTTTTGGGTTTGTTTTTGTATGTTCTTTCTTCTCTTGTGTTTCCCACTTAGAGAAGTTCCTTTAGCATTTGTTGTAGAGCTGGTTTGGTGGTGCTGAATTCTCTTAGCTTTTGCTTGTCTGTAAAGCTTTTGATTTCTCCATTGAATCTGAATGAGATCCTTGCTGGGTCGAGTAATCTTGGTTGTAGGTTCTTTCCTTTCATCACTTTAAGTATATCATGCCACTCCCTTCTGGCTTGTACAGTTTC
>NC_041234.1:28157345-28252796 GCF_002837175.3 Physeter macrocephalus | reverse complement strand
TTGTCCCAGAGGTCTCTTAGGCTGTCTTCATTTCTTTTCATTCTTTTTTCTTTATTCTGTTCCGCAGCAGTGAATTCCACCATTCTGTCTTCCAGGTCACCTATCTGTTCTTCTGCCTCAGTTATTCTGCTATTGATTCCTTCTAGTGTAGTTTTCATTTCAGTTATTATATTGTTCATCTCTGTTTGTTTGTTCTTTAATTCTTCTAGGTCTTCATTCAACATTTCTTGCATCTTCTCGATCTTTGCCTCCATTCTTTTTCCAAGGTCCTGGATCATCTTCACTATCATTATTCTGAATTCTTTTTCTGGAAGGTGACTATCTCCACTTCATTTAGTTGTTTTTCTGGGGTTTTATCTTGTTCCTTCATCTGGTACATAGCCCTCTGCCTTTTCATCTTGTCTATCTTTCTGTGAATGTGATTTTTGTTCCACAGGCCACAGGATTATAGTTCTTCTTGGTTCTCCACGCAGTAGTTTTAACTGTGCTTTTCTCTGTTACTTATGAATCATTATATGCTTCCTATTATATCATATTTGTCTGATATTATTGATTTGCATATGATTTAATATGTTGAAATCATTAACTTTTAAATTATAAAGAGCACTAGGGATTTCCCTGGTGGTCCAGTGGCTAAGACTCTGCACTCCCAAATGCAGGGGGCCCACGTTCCATCCTTGGTCAGGGAACTAGATCCCGCATGCCACGACTAAGAGTCCGCATGCTGCAACTAAAGATTCGACATGCTACAACGAAGGTCCCGCGTGACGCAGCTAAGACCCAGTGCAGCCAAAATAAATAAATAAATAAATATTTTTTTAAAAGAGCACTAATATAATACTAGCAATGAAAAATAATATTTTGCATTTATATGGCATATCTATCTACCTACCAACTGGATATCTCCACTTGGATTATGGGTACCTTGGACTCAGAGTGTCCAAATCTGAACTCTTTATTTTCATCCAGAACTTCTTCCTCCTTCTCTGTTCTCTGTCTCAGTTAATGCCACCACCAATCACCCAGTTTCCCAAGCCAAAAACTGGACACGATCTTAGATTCCTCTGTCTCCTCACTGCCTTATCAATGTTCATCACCAAGTCTGATCAATTCTACCTCCTTAATATCACTCAGCTATGTCCACCTTCCTCCATCTCAACTGACACTTTATTACAAGCCAGCACCATCTCATGCCTAGACTCTCGCAGAAACCTCTTAAACAGTCTCTGGGCCTCTGAGGTTGTTTCCACATCACTGCTGAGTATGTCCAATTTTCTCATCACGGTCCAGTAATTCATGACCTCCCCTCTTATCCTTTTCATTCATTTTTCTCACTTCCCATCTCTCTGCCTGAGATCCTGGGCTGGTCCTCCTCATTTCTCATTCTCTCTCACTCCTACTTCTCTTTCAGGGTCCTGCTGAAGTGAGTCCTCCTCCTGGAAGCCCTCTGTCTCTCCCCCCACGCCACCAGGCTGACTACCCCTCCTTTGCCCACATTGACACTTGTTACACTGTGTGGTAATTGGTGATTTATTGCCTGACTCACAGTGCCTTGAAGAGAAAGAGTGGATCTTTCTCAAATCTGTATTTCTGAGGCCCAGCACATCTCTTATCGTCGTAAATGTGCAATAAATATTTGCTTAATGAATGGATGAAATCCAGTGTACCTCATACAGAGAGTGAAGTAAAAGCCCACTGCTATGTGTCACCTCTGCATTAGAGCAAATAGAAAATAGCCCAGGTCCTATGAACTGTTAACCAACAGGTTCCAAAAGGAAATTGAGGCTCATATACAGCTGCCAATTAAATCAAGGTAGATCAGAACCCCCTTCCCAACTCCCTATCTCCTAGATAAGTGTATCCATCTTCTTTCGTCTTCCACATAAGGTCTCTTGTTGCCTGCGTCCTTTTTGCTCATCTTTCTCTAATTATAAGCTGCATTTGTATTTATGTAAACCCAGTTTCACCCAAGTTGATTCATGGTGTTTTCAAAACAAATCATAAGACAGAATCATACAGAATAATAGTATCTAACATTTGTTGAACACTTAACTGTGTATCAAGCACTATAGCAAGCAATTTGCATACATTATCTCATTTAATTCTCATAACAATCCTTTTGGAATATTGTCCCTATTTTACAGTTGAGAAAAAAAATGGTTGGGAGGGTGGTTGCCAGGGGATGAGGGCAGGGGAGAATGGGGATTTGTTTACTGGATATAGACTTTCAGTTTTGAAAGATGAAAAGAGTTCTGGAGATTGGCTGCGCAACAATGTGAATGTACTTAACACTACTAAACTGTGCACTTAAAAGTTGTTAAGAAGGTCAATTTTATGTTACATGTATTTTAGCACATTTTAAAAAATAAATAAATATGAAAAAAAAAGACTCAAAGAATACAGTGGAAGAATACAAAGTGGAAGCGGTGGTTATATCTGAGCGGTACTACCGAACTGTGGTTATATTTAGAGTACATTTTATCTGGTGAACTTTTCTCTGTTTACATATTTGCAACAATAAACATAAAAAAATAGTTTGGAGCACGATTGAAAGGTGAATACTGTATGAAATACCCCATGGGACATGCCAATGTGTTCATCTCTGGAACCATCCCTCCCTTTGCTTCCCATCTTCTGCAGTGCCCTCCACATCATTTTGTTCACAACCAGACATCTGGGTGGGTTCATTGGCTTCCTAATGACCACTGAGTCTACAACATCCCAGAAAAAAGAAAGTTATTGTGATTATTTTAAGCAATATATAAACCCATTTTAACAACCCAGCTTACGTAGTCTCATCATGACCAAGAGCTTAGGGCCATTGTTATGGGCTTCTCTGTCCCCTCTCTCATCAGAGCCCTACAACTCTGTCCCTACAAAGCATCAAATCATACTCTTTGGTCAAACCATGAATATTTATTGAACAGTGACTACACATAAAACAGGAAACTAGAGTGTTTCCTGAGGCAAGCTCACATCTTGGTAGGGGGTGGGGTGGGGACATTGTCCCTGCTTCCTTGGGTTCCCAATCAAGCCAAGGGGGAAGACCCCAAGCCATTGCTGTGAGAAGGCTGCACATTGCCCTGGGATGCTGGAAATGTTGCATTGGAGAGAAAAAGAAATTCCGGTCACTTTGCAGCCCAGACTCAACTCATATTAGCGAGAGGTTCCTATGTTTGGCAGGAATTGGCCAATTCAAGTTACAGCTAGGAATTTCAGCTCTCAATGTGTATGTACACATAAGGGTCATTAAGTAATAAGTATTCATAAAACATATTTTTTGCAGACTTGGTAAAGAGAGACTTTATGAGAGAGGATTGTTGCAAAGTAGAAGGAACTAATGCAATAGGGAGAATGCTCCTGACCATAAGATCTGCAAGCATTACCCATAAAATATATTTGAGTATTCAGTTTATTAGCATCATATGCCATTCAAAGTTATCTAAAAGTATTGTCAGTCCTTGCAACATACCTAGGAGTATGTTTAGTCACACAATGGGAAGGTTTGAATTATAGGAAAGTAATGAAACGTGTTCAAGAGTCCCTTTTATTCAGTAGTGGATCAAGGGATGGAATTTAAGCTTTCCTACTGAATAGAAAAACAGGGGTTCTGGGGATAGCCAAATTTGGTGGCATTAAAAATTGAGACAATGTAATTCCACTTCTGGGTATATATCCAAAAAAAACAAAACCACTAATTCTAAAAGATACATGCACCCCAATGTGCATAACATTATTTACAATTGCCAAGTATGGAAGCAACCTAAGTGTCCATCAACAGATGAATGGCTAAAGAAGATAGATAGAGATAGAGATAGATACACACACACACACACACACACACACACACACACAATGGAATACTACTCAGCCAAAAAAAAGAATGAAATTTTGCCATTTGCAACAATGTGGATAGACCTGGAGGGTATTATGATTAGTGGAATAAGTCAGACAAAGAAAGACAAATACTGTATGATATCACTTATATGTGGAATCTAAAAAATACAACAAACTAGTGAAGATATCAAAAAAGAAGCAGACTCACAGATATAGAGAACAAAGTAGTGGTTACCAGTGGGAAGAGGGAAGCGGGGAGGGGCAAGATAGAGGTAGGGGAGTAAGAGGTACAAATTATTAGGTATAAAATAAGCTACAAGGATATATTGTACAACATGGGAGAATAGAGCCAATATTTTATAATAACAATAATTGGAGTATAAGCTTTAAAAATCATGAATCTCTATATTGTACACCTGTAACTTATATAAAATTGTACAGCAACTATATCTCAATTAAAAGTAAACAAGAGACAATGCAGTTACAATCTCTTGCTCCAGATAGCTGATATTCTACTATCATTTTTTAGTAACTTTATCTTTCCAGAGACCCTCAAATTTAAATATTTTGTCCCACTATCAGAATGTGAATACTTGCCTTCATATAATTTTTAGTTTGCTAATACAGTCATATAATTTTTAGTTTGCTAATACGGTCATAATAACAATGAACTTGTCAAAATAGCTGGACATATTCCACTGCAACAAATTATAGGTAGTTTTTGTTTTGCAAAAGGGACAAAGCAATATTAACCAATGGGAAAAATTACAGGTGTTCTGTGACTTTTAAAATTGTTGTCAAAGACATTAAAATTTCTCTTACTGTTGACTATAGATGTATAGGAAAATGAAAAATAGTCAAATTAATATTTATTTAGTACACTGCAATTTAAAACATTAGACACATTGAGAATTAAAGTGGTTTTCTTTGTAAAAATCTTACCAAGAGTAATCTGAGCAGTACTTGCCACCTTCTTCCCATCATATAAACTTGGGTACAGAGCAAGCACCTTTTCTATGCCTTGGCAAATTGTCATACTCCTTTCTAAGTATGAATCAGCTTCCAGCATTTTGTCCTTTGCACTTTCAATGTTGTAAAGTATCTCTGAGAGTTCCTTTAATGTGAAGTTTTTTCTGGTGTCACTTCCTCTGGGACATCTTCATTCTTTTCATCACAACCATCTTCCTCATTTAACTTCCAGTATTACTACTTTTCATTTCTTGGCTGGCCAATTTCTTCTTTCAATTATCCATTTCTGTAAAATGTCACATGGTTTTATCACTGGGTAACAAGTAGGCAACGCAAATACAGGCTTTGCTGTCTCTGTGTGAATTGAATAACAGATTCTCAGATACCAATCACCGATAGACTTTGAAAGAAGTGATATGATTGGTCACTGATTGTGATGTGCCTCTGTTATTTATGTAGTGATTTGTGGACCAAAGAGTTAGCAGCAAAGTTTGTACTTTATGCAATTACTCAGTGTTCATATAACATGGTAACTGAAATTTGAGTCATGTTGTTGGGGGACTGGTGTTATTAACTAAACTGTGGTATCTGAAATTTTTGCATATCAAAACCATGCAAAGCAAGGACTGCCTGTATAGAAAACCACGAGATTCCATACCCTCTGTCTTACAACTCTGAGTAAATGAGTGTTTCTCCAGGGTTAGTATCAGAGTTGAATTTCCACTGGTAACTTGGCAATCATGGGGTGATCCAAGATGTCTCTAGAACTCTTATACAAGTGCCCCCCTACCCTATGGGGGAAGGCAGATGGCTTGGGGTTATGACCAAGGTCTTTAGCTACCTGGGACTGAACACTTGTAAGGCAGAGAAAAATTCCAGGCTCAAAGCCTGCTCCTGAAAGTATTGCAGGGGAAGGGTGAAGGCTCACATGAGGCAAGTATCTGGTGGTATCTGCAGAAGACCCCTAAGAAGACAGGTGGGATTCAGCTACTGTCTCAAATTTCAATCTTGTCTTGAAAGAGCTTCACAGCATCACATTCACTAAGGGGTCTTCCTGAGCAGCTGCCCACTAAGGACGCTGCTGAGGAAGGATCTATACACTGCCAGGCGACAGAAGGATCTGGGACTATTCCAAGTTACAGAGACACTGCTGAGAGAAACAGTGGAAAAATCACCCAGGAGGGGCTGTTTTGGGGCTTCTTTGGCACTATTTACTAATCTACATGATATTTTATAAACCTCACATGGAAAAATTTACTCTTTCTTGAACAAATAATTACTGTGTACTGACTCTAACCTGCACTATGCAAGGCCCTGAGATAAGGTGGTGAAAGTGACTGACCTGTCAGGAAGGCGGCCATCCAATGGCTAATGACACAGCTGATCATTTAATTATAAGCAAGACATCAAGGTAAGTGCCACAAAAGAGATTCACAGGGTGGCATGACAATGTGTACGTGGGGAGGGCTATTTGGGGAAAGCTTTCTTGAGGGAGTGACATTGGAGCTGAACTTTGAATGGCATGTCCCTCATAGTTGGAAGATTTATGACATTTACATAGAAAATGATTCTTTTCCCCATTCCTTTTCCAGGATAAAAGAAAACTCCTCTAAATTTTACAGATTTACATCATTTTTGGAATTTTCCAAAACACAAGTTTTAAGACAGTTTGGCCTGCTTTGGACAAATTTATGGGTTACCCGGCACTTCTCTTTGTGCAAGGATCTGCCGTGATCTACCTGTCATGGCCCATACTCTGACTCTCACCCTGTCCTCCCCATTTTCCTTACTCTGGCCTTGCCTTGCCCCACAAATTTGACATATACGGTTGACAACCTGGCTACAAACTGGGTTCTTCTGAGCAGCTCTGATTCTCTACGCCAGTGTCCAGCCCTCCTACCCTGACTCTGCATCCACAGGCATGGCTGCCCCTTGACTGACCACAACCTTTCTCATAGGACCCAGATAATTTTGTTAAATGCATACAGTGAGAACTCCAAGATGTTCTACCCTAGTCCCACTAAAATGTAAGGTCCACAAAGGCAGAGCCAATGTCTCCCTCATCTCAAACAATACTCTTGGCACGGTCCTCAGGAATTCATCCATAAACACCCAAGCTCCCTACCCCCTTGGCAGGGGGCCAGGCATAGCTCTGAGATGTGTGCTGGATAGTCTTCCAGAGGGTCCCAGTGGAACTGAGCCCCAGTTGTCCACAGTAATAACCTACTTGGTACCACACCCTTTATTGTATGCCTTCCCTTCCCTGTCTCACTTCCACACTCTTCTGCACATGTTTCTTGGGATCCTCTTCCAGATAAACTACTTGCACTCACATCCTTATCCCAAGATCTGCTTTAGGGAGAACACAAACTCAGTCAGCTGACTAAGAGAGTACCGTCTTCCTGGCAAGATGCTAAGCATTTGACATGCTTCAACTCAATTAATCTTCGAGACAACTTTAGGAGGTATTTATTTTATTTTTCCATGTCTTATGGAGAAGAAATTGAGGCCCTGAGAAGTAACTGGCCCTAGATCATACAGTGAATTAATGGTGAAGCCAGGATTCCAAACTTGACAGTCCGATTCTACAACTGCATCCTTAACCATCACCTAAACTTTTAAGTTTTAGAAACATTGTTATTTTTTCAACAATCAGGTGGCTGCATCAACTTAAACTGAGCTCACCAGGTACCACTAGTGAAGGGAATTATTTGCACTCACTCTACTTACATCTAAGCCCAGTTTTACTTTAGGGCAAACTGGGCTCAACAGTACTCCAAGACACAGATTACATCCATGATTGTTTGTGTATAAAGTATTATTAAGGTACTATTGATTACCCTAATGGGAAAGGGTATACCTAAGCAAATTGTAGAGCCCAGATTTTATCCTAATTTTCACAATGTCCAAATAGAGTCCGAATGAGTGAATTTGGACTGTATTTTGTAATTTATAAAAGTTGGCACATAGAAAAGCTAAAATATGAGTGTAAATCTTACTTCCTATTTGAATTGTAACTCCCAGGGTTTTAGGTGTTGAGATGAGTTTTCTTCATGTGAAACAAAAGGCAAATCAGTTAATGAGACTGAAGGTGAAGTGTTATGAATCTGCAGAGAAAGCAAGCTGACAGCTTGATTGGCATATTGAAGGAGAGGAGGAGAATGAATGGAAAATTTATCAGACAAAATTTACAGATGCCTTTTTAACCTCAGGAATGAACAGGGGTAGAGATGGAAAGAAATGCTTTCGTCCTTAAAATAAACAGCCAGTAATTATGGGCCCTGATTGTCTGGCTACAGGGAGGATTTATCCAACTGATATAAAATCTCACTGCTGCACCTAAGGGCGAGAATGAGGCAAAATCACGGGGATAGAATACCTATAAAGTAGAGTTGAGAATTAATGTCTAATGCCTCTGAGGCATCCAGCAAGGCCCAGGTACCTTGAGGAACAAGCCACCTGGTCCCAGCAGAAACAAAAATAACTGGACCCAAGGATAACAGAGGCAGGAGGGGCAGTATTTGAGGATGTTGTCTTCTCTCCATTTTTCTTTTCCACGTGGAGCCCTGCTCTTTTGACCAGGTTAGCTCTCAACCATATTTCTTCTTTGTTTCATGGCTTGTTGCTTTTTCTCTGAAGTGTTTGCTTAGGGTATCTGGTGAACTTTTCCACTTGGCCCCTTGACCATTCCTGTGACCTCTGCCAAAGAGACAGCCTCAGAGTCTGTCCATGGTTCTGGATTTGTTCCTGAGGGTTGGGCTCCAAGAATGAAGAGTATCAAATAGTTGACAGGATGTTTGGGGGTACACAAGTACCAGGGACATTCCGACTTCCAAGGCAGAGCAGGGACTTGATAGCCATGGGGCCCACTGGTTTGGGCCCAGCCTGTTTATGGTTATAGCTGGGATTGGGGCCAGACCAGGTCAATGCTCCTTATCATTGTCCTCCATGGGCTACACGCTGTGAGACATTTTCTTAACTTCCAGTGGATCACACACCTATTCTTTGCTGTATCTTAAGGCACTGCTGAACCTAGATTGCTCGAAAGTGGGTGTATTAGTCAGGGTTCTCCAGAGAAACAGAACCAATCTTAATCAGCTCATATGATTATGGAGGCTGAGAAGTCCCAATATCTTCAGTCGGCAAGCTAGAGACCCAGGAGATCTGATGGTGTAGCTCCAGTCCAAGTCGGAAGGCCTGAGAACCGGGAGAGCTGATAGTGTAAGTTTCACTCCAAGGGCAGAAGATCAGTGTCCCAGCTCAAGTAGTCAGGCAGACAAAGTTCCCTCTCACTCAGCCTTTGTGTTCTATTCAGGCCTTCAATTGATTGGATGAGGGCCACACACACTGGGGAGGGCAATCTGCTTTAGTCTACAGATTCAAATGTTAACCTCATCCAGAAACACCCTCACAGACATACCCAGAACAATATCTGACCAAATGTCTGGACACCCTGTGGTGGAATCAAGTTGCCATAAGTTAACCATATCAATAAGATTATCCCTAGGGTAAGTGGCACCCACTTTCTAGGAGATATTCCGGAAGGGCTTTCCAGCCCCACTCACCAACCAAAATGTCTATCCCACCCTCTTGTCAGCTCAGAAACCAATGAGAGTAATGAGAGGTTATTTTTTATATACGTATGTATGTATGTATGCATGTATGTCTTCTTAACAGTAATGTTGCAATGGTCCAGAAGACCAATGAAAAGTCTTTATTTCTGCTCCTGTCTCTTCTAGTCTCTGGAAAGCCTTGTGAATTCAGGACAGGACCCATGACTTTTTAGACTCATCAGAGGAGTGAAAAACAGACAGACTTAGGAAAAGATGAGAGAGAGTCATCTAATATAATATGGCTAATTCCTGTGTATTAGGAAACACTGTAACTTTTTAATAAAAGTTTTTCCCCAAATTGGGACTTATTTCTTTGATATACCGCCAGTTGGTCCTAGCTTCAAACTTTTCTTCCTCGACCTAGAAAGTGACACCTGTCAGTCACCAGGTGGTTCCTTCCTGTCAATACTTAAATTATGTATTGGTCAGGATCTTCTATTTATGCAAGGAGAGACAGTATCCAGATGCCTTATGTCTTATTTTATACCTCTTTTACACAAACACAAGGCTAACCAATAGCCACAAATGTGATGAATTTTGGTAATTAAAATTGCTGAAAGCTTTTGGGTTCCATTTGGAACCAGATTTCATTACAGTTTTATTAATCATTCCTGGTTGTTATTTTGGGTTTGTATGTTTGTTTTGTTTTTTTAATACATCTTTATTGGAGTATAATTGCTTCACAATACTGTGTTAGTTTCTGTTGTACAACAAAGTGAATCAGCTATACATACATATATCCCCATATCCGCTCCCTCTTGAGCCTCCCTCCCACCCTCCCTATCCCACCCCTCTAGGTCCTCGCAAAGCACCGAGCTGATCTCCCTGTGCTTTATCTCACTGACAAGCAGTGTGGAGTTCTGTAGAGATGGGGTGATCATACATCCCAGTTTGCCAGGGACAGTCTCCATTTATGACTATTGCCTTGACTTACTTTGTTAATGACCCCCTTTTTCACTCCCCAAAGCATCCCAGTATGGATGATAAATCATATGTTCACCCTATAAATAGTGGTCATTTGGAACAGATTAAGGTTAGTCCCATGGGTCAATGTTAAACCGTAGTCCTCTGTGCTTTTCTGAGACCAGATTCGAACTCCAGCAGAGGTGTTTCTGGGTGCCAAGCTAAACATTTGAAAAGGAGGTCCTTTGGGGCCTGGTCTCCAGTATGCCACTTCCAGGGCTACTGGGAATTTCTGTGTACTCGATCCTGAATCATCTAATCTCTAGATCTCTCAAAAAGTCTAGGTCTACTCCAAAAGTCTATTCCCGGAACCCCAAATTTTTTAGCATTATTTTAATGTAAACTCAGGACATCTTTCAGCTTCAAACTTTATTTTTAAAATAAAAGTTTATTTTTCCTTGAAAATTTGAAGGCTTTGATCCATGTGAAGAACCTGCATTTACCTATGTGTGGTTCACCCTAGACTGCAGATTTCATTTTTCACTGGGTCTGTGTCAGTAGGATTGTCCAGTGTCCATTAGAGTCCAAGTTGCTGCTCAAGACTTCTTGTTTAGCTTAGCCTATTTGATTGTACCTAAATGTGAGGCAATACAATCCTCATCCTCTGATGCAGTTTTGGAACCATCGTTCAATTCATTGTTATGGAACCTTTGCCCAAGTAAAAACCTGTGCTTGAATCAACAGGCATAGTGTAAAATAGGAAAAAAAATAATAAGGGCTACGTGCCATAGCTGGATAGAAGCTGGACCTGCTGGGGGGCAGCTGGCTGCGGCAGGGGGGAACTTCTTGGTGTCCTGAGTCCCAGAGAAGGCTGTGGGATGAGCTTTCTTATCCTTTTCTTTCTCACCCTCTTCCCTTCTCCCCTGTGACTTGCTTTTTTTTTAGCTTATCTTTTATTTCCTTCCCCCCTTCCTTCCTTCCTTCCTTCTTTCCTTCCTTCCTATTTCTGTCTTTCTTTCTCTCTCTCTTTCTTTCTTTCTTTCTTGAAGTATAGTTGATTGACAGTATCATGTTAGTTTCAGGTATACAGCATAGTGATTCAATATTTTTGCAGATTATACTCCATTACAGGTAATTAGAAGATAATGGCTAATTCCCTGTGCTATACAGTACATCCCTGTGGCTTACCTATTTTATACATAGTAGTTTGTGTCTGTTAATCCCATACCCCTAATTTGTACCTTCCTGTGACTTGCTTTTATTTTCCTTTGCTCTTAACCTTTGTTCCCTCTTCTCCTTCCCCTTCCTTTGCTTCTTCTCTCTTCTACCTTTCCTTTCTCATGTTTCTCTTGTCCCTCCTACTCCTTTTGCTCCTCACAATTTGTCCTCTTTCCTCACTCTGCCTTTGGCCCTATCATTGGCTCCATCTTGCAATGGATATGAAAACCTCTCCCTTTTCTAATCTCTTAGACTCTGACAAAAGGTAGGAATCCTCTCCCTGGAATATAGCACTGATGTGCAAATTGAACATACAACTTCTGGGAGTTAATGATGCCTGAAGCTTTCCAGGTTAAGAACTCCTGGGATAAATGGACTTATGGTCCACTTCTTGTCATAAATCAAATGATAAAATGGTTTCAAAGAATCATGTTAAGGAAACAAAAACAACTTCAAATAAATTTGGCAAGTAGATAATTAGTATGAATGTTAAAAGATTACACTAGATCGTATAGCAGGCAGGGAGCTTTGGAAAGCATATGAGACCCAGGCAGATTTCAGATGTCCACAGACTCATAAAGTTGCTTTTTAGCCAATGCTGAAAGTAGAGACATGGCATCATCTATCTGATGACATCTACAGCTGTATCTACAACGGTCATTAGTTGTATCTGTAGGTGACATCTTCTGTACGCTATAAAACCCCAAAGCATTATATACTTGTATGGAGTGTCATTAAAGTGAATTTAGCTGGTCAATAAATACAATAGCCCTGAGTGATTCTTTTTATAAGTGAATATTCTGAACATTGAAGAATAATTTTAGGCTCTTAGGAGTTATTTTTATTTTGAACACACACACTTTCGCACACATGTGCATGAACAGACACGCACAAACTTCCTTTAGTCCCTCTTCTTTCCTAAATATACTTTAAAACTTCTTCCTCAAGGTAGTGTCCTGTCTACAGGAAAAAAAACTCTGCTTTGCATATTTGTCATCTTTCCCCATATCTCCTATTTGGATTTTTTTTCATTTCCTACCTTCTACCCAGTAGAACCAGATGACAATTTTATATTCAAAAAAATTTGCGTGATATAAATGCACTAATAAATAAGCATAACAGAAATGTATTGCTCTATTGTAAATTACTAATATAATCTCATTTCCATCTGGGAATTCTTTAAAGCATGCTTAAATTTTTAGTAATGGTAAGTTAATGACATATTAAAAATGAAACAAGAACTATTTATCTGAAGTATCAGCAATATTATTATTATATGTTTTAAAAGGTGATCATTTATTTAAAACATAATTATAGAATGACTCTAAACCACACAGAGACTTACTTTTAAAAGTATACACTACATTTTCCCACTGATGCTTAGCTGTATTTAAACAGTGGTGGTTGGATTTTTAAAGGGAGGAAGCACTATACCATTATCGTGTATTTGTCCTTTGAACAAATTTGGCCCATAGGGCATTGACCCTCTAAAATCAAAACCAACGGTGCCACATCAATGAATCGAGAACATTAGGTCTGCTCTGTCCTCTTTTGCCCTAGATTCACGTTTAGGGGTTATGTGAACTTAAGATAAAAAGAAATATGATGCAAATAACTTGGCTAGCTGGAAAAAAAAGCTCCACTTAGGAAATGGGGAAGAGTCAAGTGTATCAGCTAAACAGCATTTCTAAAAAAATAAATAAATAAAATAAGTGGCACTTCTTTTTTGGTAAAGATCTGTCCAAGTTATCACAATAAACTGAACATGGTGTATGTTGGCAGTTAACTCTTGATTATCTTAAAAAATGAAGTGCATAAAGGATCCCAAACAAGATAATATTTTAAAAATTCTGTTTCACTTACCATTTACCTTCCTCCTGTGTTTTTCTTAAACAACAATTAAAATCATTTTACTTTGCCTAAGGGGCACACCTCAGTCTGATGGTGAGGGGTACAGGCTCCTTGGAGTGTGCTGTCATGGGGAAGACCCTCATCAAGTGAAATATTTACCACAGAAATATTTACCCAAAGAGAGTAGAAGTGATAATAACAGTTGGGGTTTACATAGCACAGTACATTTTATAAATTTCACATATACATTCCCCAACCTTGGGAGGTAGAAAAGGTATATATAATTATTACCCATGGGTTATAGATGGATGCATGGAAAGAGAGAGAGAGAAACAATAATCGGATTTTATCAATATTTTTATTGATTTATTGATTTATTGTCCATGTAGACACTTAAATTTCAGTTTAACGCAAACCCCATTTGTATCCCTCCTAATCATCACAGACAAATTTTCTCAATTTTTCTGGTAGAGGTGTTGCACATTATTCTTTTGCATCCTATGTCTGAAGCTACCAGGTTCTACCTATACCAGGTGTGGCATCCAAACCAGGGACTTTGCATAGGCATACATCTCCCAGTAATTGCCAGTCTTACAGAATTCAGACCATTTCCAGGTTACTGTCTATTTTGGATGAATGTTTTGATCTTGGGAACATTTTGAAAGGAGGCTGTTAGCCATTCAAATATGAGCTTATCTGCATTCATTCATCCCTTCCTCCACTTAGCAAATATGTATTGAGCAGATCATTGGTGTGCCCAGCACTATCTGGACCAGGAGGTTAAGAGTGAATCAGAAGTGGTCCTGGCCTGAAAGAAGCTAAACACAAAACTCAAGCCATCAAACTAGCTGGAAAGTACTTGTGGGAAGTTTGGATGCTAAGAATTTAGCTCTTCCCAGGACAAGATGTTTACTTGATGGCAGTAGTGGTTAAGGCAAAACATTTTTTGTAGGTCTGAGAGACCCTAATTCAGTGATTTCAAACTTCAGCACACTAAAAGATCAACAGGGAACTTTGTTTAAATGAGATGTCTGGGTTCCACCCCCAGATACAGTACTCTGATTTAATTTCTCAAGTCGGGCCATGAATTTGAATTTTAAACAATCCCTCATCCCTGCCCCCCAAACCCAGGCATGCAAAGAAATGAGTTTGAGAGATTCAGATAGCTCTCTAAATGTTTTCCAACAAAATATCTTTTGTTTGGGAGCCTTGCACATCTAGTCATACCCTTTCTTTGGAACCTGATTCATAGAAGAAACTGAGAATTAGTCCAAATGCTTCAAGTTCTCACAATGTGAGTGATCTTCATGAGTCTGTCTCTGTTCACAAGGAAGTTCCTGTTTTCTTAAAGATAGAGATGAACATATTCTGCCCTGTATTCTGGTCTGGATCTGTCCATCTCTGTCACTTGACGGTGAGCTACCAAAGGTAAGGAATTCACAGTTAACAATCTCTTCCTTGCTCTGCCTTGCACATAGCAGGGTTTGCAACAAATGCTCATTTTATTGAATTAAATGGACGGGATTTTTAAAACTTGAAATGTGTATGCTTTCCTATTCCGAGAACTGCTTGGAATTGCCTTGAAATTATTCTCCTCTACTGAGCAGAAAACCCTAGGAAGGGTTCCGAACATCCTCCAAAGAGGCACAGGGAATTTATTGTTATAAAGGGCTGCTTGCCATGTTCCAAACTGTTACTTTTGTGCTAAATTTATGCAGAACTGATGCTTTACTTAACTCATATTATGTTCAACTATTTTCTCATAGAACGCTTAGATCCAAATAGAAAATTTTCACTGAAATGATGAACCCATTGCAAAATTTTTTAGTGAGATTCCTGTGCAGGTCTCGTTTTATGAGTTCTGAGCCTTAAACATGAGCACACACACCAGCAACAACATCTGCAAAAATCTCCATGTGTATCATTCCATGGTGCTACTCAAAAATATAGAAGAAAATGAGTTAAATAAAAACACACAACAGTGGATGTGTCTGCTGGGAGTACTTCCTTGTGTTTTCCATTGTCACAGCTAAACATTAAGTCAGACCCTTAACTTGATTTTAATGTATTTAAGCAATAACCATCAAGGCACAGGGTTCTTTCTGGGAATTAATGAGCAGCAAGAAGAGATGATGGCCCAAAGTCAAACCAAGGACCGTTAACCCCAACTAGCTATTAATTCCCCAGGAAATGCCTGGCACTGAGGTTGGTATTACTATTTATAAGCCCTTTATATATGAAGAAAAGAAATACATATATCCCCCCTGCCATGCCTTCATTTTGCAGAATGCCGTGGGAAAGCTGGGAGCTGAATCACACTGTTGTGGCTGCATCAGGCCTTTTCTGCTAAATTAAAAGTAATTATCAAAATGAAGGCTTTGGTCTACAACCAAAGACACACGGAAATGCCCCCCACACTACCCTCCTCTTCCTCATTCCCACCACCTGTAAATTAAAGGGAAGTAGTAATGGCAGCACCTTCCCGGGACATTTTTTAATGAGCTCTAACACGCATGCAGGAAAGTGCATGAATCTTAAGCGTACAGCTTGATACAGTTTTTCGAGATGTACTCATCCACGTTATGCCCCAGATCAAGGTTGAGAACATTTCCAAAACCACTAAAGCCTTCTTCATTCTCTCTCCCAGGCAGGAACCCAACAAAAGTAATCACAGTTCTGCCCTCAATCCCATTGAGTTGTCTTGCCTTTTCCTAAATGTTATATAAATGGAGTCAGACAGCGTGTACTCTTTTTGTGCCTGTTTTTTTTCTCATCACTATGTATGTGAGTTTCATCTACGTTGTTGTGTGCCGCTCTTTTCCATTGCTGCTTCAGAGAAACTATTTTTTTCAATTTAAATGAGTTTAATATTAATGGTGACAGAGGAAGTTGAGTTCTGGCTTTTATTATTTTTTTTTGTTTTTAATGTTTTTCCATGTAATAATGATTTTAAAAATTTTTTAATTTTTTATTGAAATATAGTTGACTAACAATGTTGTGTTAGTTTCAGGTGTACAGCAAAGTGATTCAGGTATACATGTACATGTATCTATTCTTTTTCAAATTCTTTTCCCATTTCGGTTATTACAGAATACTGATAGAGTTCCCTGTGCTATACAGTAGGTCCTTGTTGTTGATCTCTTTTATATATAGTACTGTGTATAAATTCCTAATTTATCCTTCCCCCACCTTTCCCCTTTGGTAACCATAAGTTTGTTTTCTCTGTCTGTGAGTCTACTTCCATTTTGTAAATAAATTCATTTGTATCATTTTTTTAGATTCCACAAATAAGTGGTATCACATGATATTTGTCTTTCTCTGTCTGACGGAGAGTAACTTTTAAATACACTAAAGTTTAAAAAAAAACAAAAACAGAAAACTTTTTTCTTTTTCTGACCTATAAGAAGCTTTGATGTCTCAAAGCTTGAATGTCGAGATTCTGTTTGGACTGAGACGGTAATGCATATCCAAAGGCACTGTGTGTTTAGGACATAATAAATCTCACCCGTGGTAAGGTAACTGCTCTTTAAGGCTGTTCTGAGGACAGGCTAATCAGAACTGTGTATAAACAAACATAAAATGTAAAATGTAGTTGAGGCATCTTCCCTAACCTCCCTCCCCCTTCCCCATTATGAAGGGAATAATTATCAAGTGCCTATTACGTTCTAGGTTCTTTAGCACTTTTATCCTCACCACACTCCATGAATGTAGGTATTGTTTACTCCAGTTTACAGATGGAGGAATTGAGGAATGCTAGCTAATTTGCCCAAGGTCACAAAGGTGAGTGACAGGGTTAAGACTTAGGATCTGTCTAACTCTGAAATTCAAGCCCTTTTATCATACCCACAGCCAGGTGAGAAAGGTGGGCCAGAGGAAGTCAGTGACTAGGGAGAGGAGAAAGACTGACGCACGATTCACTGAGATTCTAGCCAGCAGCTCTAGGCTCCTGGGGGCACACCTGAGCCTTCAGTCCCTGGACTATTTAAGTGACATTTTATTTTATTTTTTTTAATTTGTTATTGTTTTGGTCGCACCACTCGGCTTGCGGGATCTTAGTTTCCCTTGCAGGGATCGAACCCGGGCCCCTGACAGTGAAAACTCGGAGTCCTAACCACTGGACTGCCAGGAAATTCCCTAGATGACGTTTTAATGAAACTTTGCTTTAGTCTGCACTTTCCCATGTGAGGTATGTCTTAAGCATCCTCTCAATACTCTTATAATGTTGACACCTAACATTTATTGAGAACTTACTATGTGCCAGGCACCATTCTAGTGCTTTCCATGAGTTATTTCATTGAATCCTTATAAACACCCTATGAGAAGATACTACCAATAACCCCATGTTACAGATGAGGAAACTGAGGCATGAAGGAGTTAAGTAGCTTGCTTGAGGTCACACAGCTGGAAGGGAGGGGTCTGAATCTGAATTTAAATCTGAGGATTCAAATCCCAGGTGGTTGGGATCCATGACCTTGTAAATACTTTGCCCTACTGCCTAGAGTTAGACTAATGTACCTTTTATAAGCAAATTTGCCCTTGCCCTGTCTTTAGACCTGGCCATTCAATTCAGATGCAGATTCCTAAAGAACAAAATGTGTCTTGTATTCCAAATTATTGTTTTTAAACTTACTCTGAGTTCTGTATTTAGTGGGTGCTGAGTATCAGCTAACTCACACATATCAATATATTCATTGAATCCTCCAATAGGTTTTCTTTTGGGGGGATGGACCACCTGATGGATAATGGATAACAGTGATCCTACTTCCCAGGTGAAAAATTAGGAGATATTCTCTGAGCAAAGAGTTAGCTTTTACAGTTTTGAATATAAAAAGTATCTGGTACAGTGATTAAATCACATTTGTTGGTTATTATTCTCATTACCTATTGTTGTGTAACAAATCACCCAAACTTAGTAGCAGAAAGCCACAATCACCTTCTTATCCTGTCAGATTCTGTGTGTCAAGAATTCAGGCAGGGGACAGCAGGTGTGGCTTATCACTCTTCCAAAAAGTCTGAGGCCTCAGCTGTGAAGATTCAGACAGCTGGAAGTGGCTTGAAGGGCTAAGGACTGGAATCATCTAGAGGCTTCTTCACTCACATGTCTGGCATTTGGTCTGGGATGACTTGAAGACCGGGAATGATGACTGGAGTGCCTATTCATTGTCCTTCCATGTGACTTGGGCTTCCTCACAGCCTGGTGTCTCCAAATAACCTGACATCTCATATAGTGGCTCAGGGCTCCAAGAGAGAATGTTCTACCAAACAAGGTAGAAGCTACATCACCTTTTTTGATCTCGCCTCAGAAATCACATAGCACCACTTTTACTAGACTCTATTGGTTAAAGCAGTCACAAGCCTGCCAAGATTCAAAGGAAGGGGACCTAGATCCTCACCTGTCAATAGAAGTATCAAAGAATTTGTAGCCATGTTTTAAAATCACCACAGTTATGCATTCACTAATGACCTTTATTACATAAAATCTGCACTGTCCCAAGAAAGCCAAGACCATGTCAGTTTCAATAAAGCAAGGGTGGAACTTGAAACTGTTGAATAGGTGTTGTCAACTATAATACTCTGATGCCCAACTAATTTTATTCTATACTCTTCGGACATCTTGGATCTACAGGGACTTCCCCCAATGAAGCACTCCCATTAATGCAGGTGAATTGCCTTTGCTTTTCCCCCATTAGAGTAAGGGGACATTTCAGCTGCCAGCTTCCCCTTCCCTGCTTCCTCACCCCTTCCTGCGCAGTGTTGTAACTTGAGATTTTCTACCCACTTCTTCCCTCTCAAGGCTGGAACATTTTCTGTGTCCTGTGTGATACATTAGTAAGCCTTACCTTACAAATTTCTTATTGGCTAGGAAGCTGTGATCCTTTGAGGAGATAAATGTGGAGCAGGATAATCAATACCTAAGGTCACAACCCAGGTTGATAACCTCGAAGTTAACGGGGCTCCAGTTATCTAGTAAACAGTTGCACAGAGTATTTGCATTTGTTATCTAGTAGCTTCGTCACCATTCGTAACCATCAGTCTTTCTGTATATTTAGTTGTCCTAATCTGGAATCAAGTGGTCCAGAATATCAGAGGGCACTTGGAGTTCATGTTTTGGTTCAATCCATGTATTTTATAGGTGAGGGCACTGAGGCCAAGGAGGTCACTAGGGAGCCTTCTCCAAGGTCAAATGGCTAGGAAGGAATGGAGTACAGAACAGAACCCAGGTCTCTTTACTGACAATCCAGGCTCTTTTCATCACACCACCTGGATCCTCACCATCTCTTCCTAGACCCATGCAGTGCCCTTCGCACTTATTTAAAAGAGCCCTATCCAGAGAGGCATCTGGGAGCAGAAAAGCTGAGAGACCTCTCTCTTTTTGCTTTTCCCATTTTCCTTTCCTTCACTAGATTGAGGGTAGGGCTTTGGTAGGAAGACTAAATGGATTGTAAGAACTGGAAGGGCTTTTGGTCTTACGTGGTATTTTTCTGGGGTTTTAAGAGTGTGTGGGATCTTTTAGCATGGAGGCCCATTTTAGGATTGGAGATTAATTACTTTCTGCTTAGGAGATGTCTTTGGTTCCAAAGGGCTGAGGCTACTAGGACACGGTTCAGAGGGTAGGAAGGGTTTGTGTGAGACTCAAAGGTAAAAGAAAAAGATATAGAAACCTCACATACTCCAAATTTTTCCAAGGCAGTCTTGATTTTTATTTTTGGCTAATTGTTTAGCCTTGTGTTAGATGGTTTTTATACAAACTAAGAATAGAAGGAATCGTCTGGAACCTTATAAAGAACATGTATGAAATATCTATGGTGACGATCATGCTTAATGGTAAAATATGAAGCACTTTCCTCCTAAGTTCAGGAACAAGGGAAAGAGATCTGCTCTCATTACTTTGATTCGGCACTGTTTAAACAGTACTAGCCAGTGAAATTAGGCAAGAAAAAAAGGCGTAAAAATTGGAAAGAAAGATAAAACTATCATTATTTACAGATGATAGGTCTGTTTACATAGAAAACACTAAGGAATCTACAAAAAAACTAGTAGAATGAGTGAGTTTAGCAAGATTGTATGGTATAAGGTCAATATACAAAAATAAATTGTACTTCTCTATACTTACAATAGACAATTGGAAAATGAAATCAAATCACTATAATAACCTCAGATACCACTATACACTTAGGAATAAATCTAAGTCTATGGATGATTGTAGTACCTCCCAATTTAGTATGCTATGAATTTCAACAATTTCACTAATAAAATAGATCCTCCAACCCAGTGATTTCCTATCTACTCCGTGCTTCCAATTGCACTTTTGCTATCTATCAAATGCCTTCAATTAATCACACAATTTGCATCTTTCTCGTACAAAGTAGAATGAAATATATCCAGTAATAACGTATTTTACTTTATTGTACATTTTAAAACTATATGTTGACGTTTAAAATAATTATTTAAAAATTGTGGCATGTGGGGAAACAAAGTTTATGAAATCGTCTAATAGCCAAAACATGGACACTAGAAACAGTTACTTCTACTAGTTTTGATGGCTAGTTACTCAAGTGAAGCGAAAGAATAGATAAATGATATTAAAATGAAATTTATATGTCCAGATAATTATAGAAATAAATGAAATAATAATATTAGGGAGTTGAGCTGAAAGTAGGGACGCTGTAGGAAATTAGAAGTGAGACCATGTTTTCCTGGAAGGTGATAGTAAGATGTGCTTCTCAAAAGCTTGGACAAGCATGATGTAGCGTGAAGCGGACTTTTCCAGAGTCCAGAAAAAAAAAAACTCTTTTTTTACAAAATTTTTATTGGAGTATAGTTGATTTACAATGTTGTGTTAGTTTCAGGTGTACAGCAAAGTGAATCATATATATATATATATATATATATATATATATATATATGTATGTATGTATCCCCATTCTTTTTTGGATTCTTTTCCCATATAAGGTTATTACAGAATATTGAATATTCCCTGTGCTGTACAGTAGGTCCTTGTTATCTATTTTATATATAGTAGTGTGTATATGTTAATCCCAATCTCCTAATTTATCACTTCCCCCGACATTTCCCCTTTGGTAACCATAAGTTTGATTTCGAGACCTGTGAGTTTGTTTCTGTTTTGTAAATAAGTTCATTTGTATCATTTTTTCAGAAAAATAAGTCTTAAAGAGATCTGCCTAAAGTAAAAATTGCATCACTAAATAAAAGTGACAGTCTCCTAATTTTTGTGTGGCTACAACAGAGATCTAAGTCCAGTTTAAGACCATTATGATCATACTTTCAGAAACATCTAGAAAGACTTCGTGAACCTAATCAGACCAGAATGTGGAGATCAGGCACAGAGTGGATTCATGAGTTAAATTTTTGGCTTCCTTTTAGTCTTGAATTCAGAAGCTCTCTCTTCTCCCCTCACCCCTGACCTAGGACTTACAGGGACAAAAGGAATTTAGGACAAAATCTGCACCTCTGTAGTAGGGGAGAGAGGACTTTTCTACCCTCAGGAGCTACCGGTGTAAGAAGAACACGACTCCTGTAAGTTTGACCTGATTATAGCAATGTGTTCTAACTGAGACTTCCTTTGAAAGACACTCAGACATTTTTTTTGTTTGTTTGTTTGTGGTACGCGGGCCTCTCACTGTTGTGGCCTCTCCCGTTGCGGAGCACAGGCTCCAGACGCGCAGGCTCAGCGGCCATGGCTCACAGGCCCAGCCGCTCTGCGGCATGTGGGATCTTTCCGGACCGGGGCACGAACCCGTATCCCCTGCATCGGCAGGCGGACTCTCAACCACTGCGCCGCCAGGGAAGCCCGACACTCAGACTTTTAAGAGGAAATGGATGATAGAAGTCTGTCTAGGGCTTCCCTGGCGGCGCAGTGGTTAAGAATCCGCCTGCCAATGCAGGGGACATGGGTTCATGCCCCGGTCCGGGAAAATCTCACATGCCGCAGAGCAACTAAGCCATGCGCCACAACTACTGAGCCCGCGTGCTGCAACTACTGAAGCCTGTGAGCCTAGAGCCCGTGCTCCACAAGAGAAGCCACTGCAATGAGAAGCCTGCGCACTGCAACGAAGAGTAGCCCCCGCTCGCTGCAACTAAAGAAAGCCCGCGTATAGCAATGAAGACCCAACACAGCCAAAAAACAAAAAAATAGAAAAAAAATGTTTTTAAAAAAGTCTGTCTAAATCACTGACAGCCATATAGTTATGTAAGAGAATGTCCTTTTTGGAATGCACTCTGAAGAATTTAGGGATAAAGGGACAAAATATCCTCAACTTACTCTAAAATGATTCCGAAAAAAATTATACATGCACATGCACACACACAGAGACGATGATAAAGCAAATGGGGCAAAGTATAAACTGTGGGTAAAGGGTATATGAGAGATCCTTAAATTTAAAAGTATATCAAACTAAAAAATTTCCCCAAAATGTCTGTCTAAATCACATAACTTTCATAGTCACTGATGTAAGCTACCTGTAAAAATCACGTTTTAGTGGTTTTTTTTTTTTAACTTGAACTGGAGCTCTACATAGAGGTTTCAAGTGACTTTTCTAATATAGAGCCACCACCTATTACGTCTTCACAAAGAACTCATTATACTCACTGAAGCTTCAAGCAAAGTTCATCTCTTTAATTAAGCAAAGTTGAACAAACATTTTATCAGAAATAATTTTGGAGTTGCCTGTCGATATGGCCAACTATCCCCAGGAAAATAATTGCTTCTCTAAACTAGAAAGGAATGAGAAGAATGAACAGAGACAGAGATGAGTAATCTTGTTTATATGTGTTGTTAGAGGATGAATCTTTAATTTTATAAATATTTGAAAGCTGATAAGGTAGAAGAGGGAGGTCTAAGAAGGATCACAGTAATGGCTGGAAGATAAGAACATATGGAAATAATAATAATTAATAATAATCGATAACAATAATATCATCATTGTTGGAGCCAGCCCTGAGTCTTATATTCCAGATTGGAGAGTAGGAACTGTTTTTCCCCCTTTAGTGTAACAAATGAAGGAAGTGGCATTCAAAATAATTCTTGTTACATAAAAATGGCAAAACATAGGGTGAAAGAAGGAATATGTCCAAACCTGGTGAGAAAATGAGCACAAAGATTGACCCAATGCCTTTCAAAAAAAAAAAAAAAGCAGAAGAAAATTGCCCATAATTTGTTTGAATTGGAATCTTAAACTCAGTGCAGTTCCATTTCTTTCTTTGATGAAATGCATTTACTCTTGCTGGTATTCTCCCTAAAAGATGTGAACATTTATCAAATTGTAGCTCCGCAGAGTATAAAAGAACTTAAGAATTGTCCAGTTTCTCACTGGAAACGGACTGGGCCTCAAGTGTTGTATGTCAGCATTTCCACACTGTATTGGTTGAAGCAGTCCCAAAGGGAATCCAGATTCAAGGGTAGGGCACATAGGCCCTACCTCTTCAGGGGAAATCTATCAAAGAATTAGTGACCATTTTTTACAATGGCCATACTGCATGATGGACACTTGTGCCTCAGTGCCTCCTTCAGGCCTGCTGTGTCTGCAGTCTCCATCCACGCAGATTTCTACACAGGCGAGTTCATTGTCATTTCCAATGGACATTCCTCAGTCAGCCATTGTATTAGTTTCAAACTTATTGGCTTAAAACAATACAAATTTCTCCTTTTATAATTCTAGGGATCAGAAATCTGCTTCCCTCTAATGAGAATCCTTGTGATTATGTTGAACCCACGTGGATAATCCAGGATAATCTCCCCATCTCAAGATCCTTAATTTATTTGCATCTACAAAGTCCCTTTTGCCATGTAAAGTAATACATTCACAGGTTCTGGGGATTGGAATGTGAACATCTTTGGAGGGTTGTTACCCTGCCTACCTCCGCTGTGTTTCGTGAAGCAATGGATCACTTGTCTTTATAACCCTGTGATTATCATGTACTTCTTTGTAATGTAGATCTTATGATTTGTTGGCCAAAGAGAAACTCTTAAACAAACCAGATGCAATATCCGTTTCTTATAGCTTCTGAAATTGTTATTAAAAGTTGGATGTTATTATTCATCCCATGACTGTCAGCTTAATCTTGCCTTTAGCTAGCTTGGTACAACTTCTAATTGTCAAGCTTTTGTGAAAGAGTCCTGATCTGATTTTCTAAGTCTTCACAGCAAAATTCTATGACAATTATCCTTCCCAGGCTTTAGCCCAGTACCTGACACAGAGTAAATTTTCAAATAATGTGTGTCGAATAAATTGAATCTCTGTATTGTTGATGAAAATACTGGGTATGAATTCTCTTCATCAGGTGGCACCTTTAAGTTGCAAATAATAATCCATTAATAATAAAGTGTTTTCTTGACAGAGGGTTTGCTCTCTGAGCACAATCATTTGGTTAGTGAAGTTGTTGGATGGTGTTTGTTATGCTGGCTCGTGTTAAGATAAAAGAGATTTCTAGACAACTGGCAGCGATCTGACACTGACCTCCTTCTGAACTAGGAATTTTTACACTTCGGTATCACAAATGATAAAACTCACCACATATCAAAGGACTCTTCCTAATAGTGTGTTTATTAAAGGAAAGGAGGTATAAATATCTCAGCTAATTACAGTAGAGTTCTGATATTCACCTTCAGTTTCTCTTCACTAAAACCCTTGGCCAGGTCTGGCTAAAGTAAATGATCCTATTCTGATTTTGTATCTTCATTTTCTTGCCATTGACTGAACAGGGTGGCCAATTCCTGTCTCAACCCATGCTGAGTCATGTCGCAGTACTCACTTTTTCGTATGAGAACTGATAGGTGAATTGCAGGAAACTTTTGTTTTCTATCTGCCAGTACTCAGTTATAAATTCACATCACAATGTCTACATCAGTGATGGTTCTATAGCTATTCCCACTTGCTAATGGGGAGATACATGCAAAAATGGAAACAAATAGAAGGCTCCACATTAATTTTCCCTTTGGAAAAAGTATGCCCATTCTCTGCCTGCACAGAAGGGTTTCATACATCAACTTAATGTTTAGCAGAAACAAACAAATAACTTTTAGGCTGAGTTCTTTCTGATAAATGACCCTCTCAAAGCTAGCAACCCTCATAATTTTTATGCACTTGCCCCATTTCAAAGTCACCATCTTATGTTGGTCTCTGAGTGGTTATAAAAGCTACTTTTCCTTGAATACTGGATTTCCGACAAGTCAGGCAACTGGCCATGCCTAGTGAAGTTCCACGGGGCTGAACAACAGTGGGAAGTTTCTCACTGGAAATTTCAGGAGATGCAAAAATGGGAGTCTTTAACAGAGAGCCAAGAACCTGCTAGAAAGCTAAAGTCTAAGAAACTGGAAGAATCCAAAGGGTGTCCTGAATGTCAAAGCTAGAAGCAGGTATAAGTACAGAGCCAGGAACCTAAGAAAGAGAGAGATGGGAAGAAATGGAAATGGGTGGAAAAGAGTAAATGGAGAGTATTCTGGAGCTAAGACTTAGAACAGGAGCTACTATCCATAGTTCGCTTTTACATGCTGTCAAGAGCCATGCATGGGGTGGAGTTTGGAGAGTTGTTCAGTGTTCAGGTTATTCCCCATTTGCCCTTCCATATCCATTCTCTAGCTTTCTTTGCCCTGATTTGAACCCCTTTAGATTCCATCATCCAAGTTCTCTTACTATATGTCTTCCAGTTGGGTTTGGCCAACGGAAGTTTCCAGGAAGAGATCTGAGAGCAGGAGGAAAGAGAGATCAGAGTATTTATTCGTGCCGACACCCACCCTACTGAGTTGCAGATTGGCAGTGGTTGAGTTCTACTGGAGCCTTGGCTCCTGCTTAATGGCTCTTTCCAACAGCTGCAGGTATCACTGGGTTCCTACAATTTTGCTTTCCCTCTTGCCCCCTCAGGCCTAAGTATAATAGTAGCTTCCTACTCTTACTAGCTCCAAGGTGCTTCACCATCCATTGCCGGTTCTTATTTCCCTGCCGCCACCTCTGTAAATATTCCCTTCTTCAAAATTCCATTTGGGTGTGCCTTCTGTTTCCTGTTGCTGAAAACCCAACTGATAGTCAGTGAAATGGATATTTACTAGAGTTGACAAAAATTCTAAACGTTTCTGAGTGGTGTTGCTGTCAGTTATGTAAGTTTGTATTCTGTGCTGTAAATCACCCTTTCATGTGACTTGTGATTGAGGAAGAAAATGCTTTGTTCCTGCCTTTTAGTGGCTTATGGTCTGCCAAGATTACAAGACCGAGCACACGAAATAGCATAACACCATGAAGGAATTGCTATAGTGCTGGGAAATGTAATGGGAGAATGGAAAAATTACCCAAGTTCACTTGGGGTTTTCAGGAAAATTCTCTATTGGCAACATGAAGAAGGAATCACTCCCGGATTGATGACCGATTGTCTTCCCTTAACTCTGTAAAGACAAAGATATCCTTTTCTCCCCAGCAGACATCTAAGCAAAGATATCTTTATCATGTAAGCCCTTCCTGAATCAAGCTTATCTTTGGTCAGGTTCCCCAGAGCAGAGACTGAGATGAGAATTCAGGTAGAAGCTATTTATGAAGGAGGTCCTCCTAGGAGAAACCAGTAAGGGAGTGGGGCAAACAAGACAAGAAAGGGGAAGAAGCCAAGGGTTTGAAATCTGGTGATATCCCAGCCTCAGCTTAATCCCAAAGGGAGCTCAGAAGTATAAATTGCATCTCAGAGTTGTTTCCCTTGTGACAAGGGAAGGGGAGCCTTCGTATTTCCGTACCAGTTAGTTATTGCTTATGAGCTGCCCAGGGTGGGAGGGTGGGTTGGAGAGCAATGTAAGCCTCCCAATAGATCCAGCGAAGTGGATCCAGTAGCCCAAGGGTAGGTCTCTGAAGACAGTGGCAGGTGAGAGTAGTTAGGAGACAAGCAAGCAGATGCTAAGGAATGGACACATAGAACCCATAGAGGTGAATCTAGGGAATCTGACCAGAGCACCAGCATAATCTACTACATGCCCTTCCAGAAGCACATCTGCAACTATTTAACACACAGTTAGACAAAATCCTGGGGCAAAACAAATAAGCACAACTTTCTTCATATGTACATTTTTAGGTTCTGGAGGCTTTGGAAGAGATCTGGAGTGATGCTTTGTCTCTAAGGTAACCAACGGGGATCCCAGGATACAAGATTTTCTGTGCTAAAACCCAGATGGTCCCGTGTAACCTGGGACAGTTGGTCACTCTACCTGTGACTCTACCTGAAATGCCACTCAGTGAAGAACTCTCAGGTTATCTCACCAAAGATGTAACCCAAGCAGAGCCAGTTAAGTATAGGAAGGTTGCAAACCTCCCCTGATGTAGCACTCAGTGGTTTCTAGAGCTGCACAGAGTCTGGAAATCTGGGAAGAAACTGAGTCTCAACAAGGGATGTGGGGACTGCAGAAGAGGAGGGAGAGGGCTTCAACTCTGGATTATGGTTGGTATAATCCAGGTATGGCAATGGCTTTTACAACCCAAAGCAGCAAGAAGGGCCCTTCTCAAGATGCACTTCTGAGGAAGACCTTGGTTCCCTAGGGTGGGAGAGGATGCTAAGATTCTCTAGAGTCTCATAGTAGTGGGACTAGCTCAGGCTCAGGACTCTCCATTGACCTTTCCTGAGAGGTTTCTCCCAGATAAAATTTCCAGACTAGTGTTTTCATACTCCTCATTCTTCAGGGAGGAGGCAAAGGAAAAGATGTTTGACATGAGTTTGAATTTTCTTAAAGTGTTACTGTGAATTCTATTGATGTATTAATAAATTTCCATTTAGCAATATTCTTGTTTAGCTTTATTTCAAGTCGAATGTGAATGATGATGAGTAATACTTCAAATTACATCAATTTTCTATATGAGAAAATATGCCATGTTCATGACATTTTTGTTTTTCTAAAAGGGAATCAAAAGGTGATTCATGACTACAGCTTTTAACTTATGTATGGGTTGAACATTTTTCTAAAGAATGTTGTCGTGATGATTTCACCCTGGGTAAGCTGAAAGGGTTTCAGAGTGAGGGTTGTGAGTTATTGAATTAGAGATCAGTTTGTATGCAGGTGTCAACTGTAACTGTAAGAATCTTCTGAATTTAATGATTCCCAGAGGTAGAATGACGGTTCTTAATTCTAACTGCATGTGAAAAATATTTAAGGAGCTTTAAAATAATTCCAATATCTGGACCCCACTCAAGCCAGTGAAATCTGAATTTCTCGGAGTGGAGTCCAAGCAGGCGGGCTTCATGGGCCCATGACATATGCAGTTCCATGGGGCCTTGCGCTTACAAGGGCCTGACCTCACCCACTTGTCCTGTCTCAGTGGACAGCTGCAAGCAGTCAAGCCATGTGAGCCTTGAGGGAAGTGTCTACCATCACATCTCCTACATACAGCCTTAGGACCCAGGCTTAAGCAAATAGGGATGGGCACTACCTTTTTCTTGGTCCACTGCTCTTCAAATCAACAGGCTGAGAAGTTGGCTTACTTTGTGCCCTTTGCATCAGTGAGGTAGGAGAACCACCATTAGTTTCTCCTTTCAGCCAGGTACCCAGTGAGGTCTTGAAACCGTGTGAGACCCTTAGCGAGTCATCCACTAGTAGAAGTCTCTGAGCCCACGACACCAAAAGGAGTGACTCAGAGGCTAGAGAGAAAAGTAGGCAGAAAACCCAAAGTCCTAAGTGCTTTTCCTCATTGTCCTCACTCTCCAGAGTGGCCCTTGCTGAATCTTGTGTTCTTTGAGTCACAGACTCCTTTTCGCATCTTTATCATTGGAACACTTGGGCTACTGCACAGAAACCAGGGGAAGACCAAATGCTGCAAAAGAAAGGTCTTGGGTGGACAAGTCCTATGATTCAAAACTGATCAGGTTTATCTTTGTTAATATATTCAGAAATAAAAATTGAGCTGATGAAGAGAAAGAGAACACAGAGTGCTCACCATGAATGTTCTTCTTCACATTGTACACTATCTTTCATTATTAAGTCTTTGTTTCAATAAAATAAAAATAGTCAAAAAATGAACTGGCTTTCCTATCAAGAAACGGGAGAATGCTTTGAACATTCTTCAGTTCTATTCAGTGAAATATATGAAGCTATAATGTTAGCATCAATCACTCTTTCAAAAAATATTCATTGAGCACTTACACTGTGCCAGACACTGTTGTAGGTGCAGGGGCTCCAGCAGTAAACAAGACCGATAAAAATCCCTGCCCTTAGGGAATGCATATTCTAGTGGGGAGACGCAGACAATAAAAATGAGTAAGATATAAAGGATGTTTGATGGAAACAGGTGCTACGGAGAAATATAAAGCAGGAAATGGAGCTGCTGGAGGTTGAAGGTCCATAGGGGTTGGGAATTCAGGTAATATCTAAATGATCACCTTGGTCTTGGACACTGGGGAAGTTTTATCCTCATTACTGGCTGGGATTGGCTACCACTACCCTAGGGAGCCAGAGAAGGTTTCTTCCCCGGGACCCAACTGCTGGGTGGCACTTCCAGAGATGGAGTCGGCCACCCTATTTATACCATCAAGTAGGTTTAGCGGTTGATAGAATTCTCGTGCATTGAAAAGATGAGCGACCTTTACTGAGGATATCATAACAAAAATACCATGAGTAGACTGCCAACATTTTAGACTTTTCTTCATGAGCCCACTTTTTACAAAAGCTAATATAAAATTTGTTTTCATTCTATTGTAACACTGTGATTCAATGGGTGGGCTATAGTAGAATTACACCTGCACATTCTCATGAAGAAATAAATCCGTGGGGCCTTAAGCAGCTCCTGACTGTTTCAAACATTTTGAAAAGGTGTTAGAGCCTAGGTATCAAGATCCAATAACAGACACACAGAGAATTATTCCAGCTTTCCTTTCCTCAGAAAATTGACACTTTCCTTTCTATTTCTCCCAGGCACTTCTGACTAAAGAACCACTCTCTTCATCTTCAAGTGGTGCACACGTCTCTCAAAAGTATTGGGTTCTCTTTTATGGATAATATATGAAGGGGGAGGATTTCTGATACTGACTGTGGCTTTATATTGATATCTGTCCGAGGCATACATTTCAAAATGAGTTTCTCACTAGCAGTGGCAGCTCTGGCGTTTCTATTCGGGAAGGACACCGGAGCTGCATCTAAGTGGAATTTGGAGGTGTGGGCAGGCGATGGGATTTGTGCTGCGGCTTGCTTGATGTTGCATTCTCATATCAAATACATCATTTTTATTCAGCTTAGGCATTTTACGGGGCTGGCTGGAGAGGGGGTGAGAGCTGGTGGAGGTTATTAGAGAGGATGAAAGCCCCCTGCCTCACTTCCTCACCACAAATGCTTACCAGACTGCGGTGAGTAAAGAGAAAAAGCTCCTAGCTGACCTTTCACTCCTATGTCCCATGTCACCATCAGAGTCAGGTCTGGGACTTCTACATAGAGCTCTGAAATTAAGTTTGTCTTGGACTCTCCTTTTCTTCCTCTTCTCCATCTCTCCTCTACCCACCCTACCCAATCCTTCATCTAGTTCCAGCTAATCTCTGCTTCTCAGTTCAACTTGGCAAATATTTATGGAGGATACTCTGAGCTCAGCATTCGACTAGGCAATGGGGGGAATATAATGATGAACTGATAAGCATACAAGTTGGGAACTGACAAGAGTTTAGGCCGGGAACTCTTCCAGACTTATTTACATCTTAATTTGGGATTACTGAAGACCAGAAGTTTTAAGATAGAGGGTGGAAGCTATTTTAACCCAACAACTGGAGGTGGAATTGATTCAGTGGGGTGCATTGGGTGTTGGGGGGGGTGCCATGAGTGCAGAGGACCCTATCCTGCACCTTTTAAAGTCATACCACCTATGTATCATGTAATCTCAAAAGCATAGAAAAATCTCCAAGATTCTTTGAACAGGTTAAGATTCTGTGACTACATGATTCTCAGCTGTAGCCGAGTCCCATCTTGGAGGAGCAATTAGATTAGGTACATTCTCAAGATTCCTTTCAGTTCCTGGATGATTCTACCCTGCTGTCGTCCTTCATGTATTGAGGTGACTCTGCCTTTCATGCTTCTTTTTATTATTATTATTATTATTTTATTTTATTTATTTTTGGCTGTATTGGGTCTTCGTTGCTGTGCGTGGGCTTTCTCTAGTTGCAGCGAGCAAGGGCTACTCTTTGTTGTGGTGCGCGGGCTTCTCATTGCTGGGGCTTCTCTTGTTGTGGAGCACAGGCTCTAGACACTCAGGCTTCAGTAGTTGTGGCTCACGGGCTCTAGAGTGCAGGCTCAGTAGTTGTGGCGCACAGGCTTAGTTGCTCCGTGGCATGTGGGATCTTCCCAGACAAGGGCTCGAACCTGTGTCCCCTGCATTGGCAGGCAGATTCTTAACCACTGCACCACCAGGGAAGCCCTGCCTTTCACTCTTGAACATTCTACACTTGAACATTTCCCCCGTACTGGGTACGGAAGATGATGGGCTGGCATTACCAGGAGTTAATGATTCCCTGGCGTATTGCTTTCCTAGGGTTGCAGTAACAAAGTACCGCAAACTAGATGGCTGAAAACAACATAAATTTATTGTTTCACAGCTCTGGAGGCTAGAAGTCCAAAATCAAGGTGTTGGCAGGGCCTCTACGGGAGGATACTTTCTTGCTTCTTCCAGCTTCTTTGGCTTGTGGGAGCATAACACTGTCTCTGCCTCCATCTTCACATGGCCGACTTCCCTCTGGGCCTGTGTCTTTTCTTCTCCTCCAGCAAAAACACCAGTTGTATTGGACTAACGACCCACCCTACTCCAGTATGACTTCATCTTAACTTACATCTTAATTACATCTGTAAAACCCTATGTCCAAATAAGGTCACATTCACAGGCACCATGGGTTAGGATTTCAACATATTTTTGGGTGGACACAATTCCACCCACAACATCTGGTGACCAACAATATTTGTCCATGCCTAGGAATAAGGCTTTGATTGGCAGCCATGAAACAGACCAAAACAAAATGGTCCGTGGGGTAGGAAACCATGATCTGACTAGCCTGATGTGCTAATCAGCTGTGCTAACCAGTCCTAAATGTATTTACCCTATCACACCGGCTGTAACACCCTCTTTCTTTCCCTTCCTTCCTCCCTCCCTCCATTTTTCCTTCCTTCCTTCCTTTCTTTTCTTTCTTTCATCATGGAATGATATGGTTAAGTATTTGGTGCTGTGAAATTTATGGGAAGATCTGGATCAGAAAAAGGTACTTTCCTGTGAGTAAGGTAAATACTGAGGAAATACTGAGGTACTTATCAGTTTATCACATACCCCCATACCATAAGAGAGAGCTTACCTAGGGTTTTGTAACTGAAGGATCTGTTACAAGTATTCAGGTTTATATTTAGCTTTGAATTACACACACACACACACACACACACACACACACACACACACACATTTTTAAGTAACTTAGCTGACAGTATCAACATTTCATTCTGAGCATTCCGTGGGTGGTATTGTCTCTATCACCATTGTCTTGTGAGATAACTGGTCACATATTTCCCTAGCACAAGGAGACCAATTAAAGTAATTGGCATTCTGCAAATTTGAACCAATGCCTTGCTCAATAATCCCGATCAGCCAAAGTGAAGAAACTTAGTTCATGCTTTTCTTAGAGCCAGAATAGGAAATTTTGGCAAGAAGAGCTGTCCCATCATCTTCCCTTCTCCTGTAAATCATCTCCAGGTCTGCAATTCTCAGTTATCATAGGAAAGAAAGGAGAGAAGGCCATGCACTAGGCTCAGGCTCACGATAAATTATAACACAGCCCAAAGAGTAAATGAACAAAAATTATTAAAATAATCATCAGGAGAAACTTTCTCAAGAGGGGAAAGCTAATGTGTTATAAAACTCTTTATACGGGTGAGGATCAGAATTGGGAGATGCCAATAGGATTAAGCTGTTACAACGAACTTATTTTTTGTTTTAACCTCACTGTTTTGAATTTGGACTGGTCATTGGAACTCCTTCTCCTTGGCTCTACATGGGATGTTCAGATCTGTCCTTATCAATGTCACAAAAATACTTTTGAAAACAAGTGGAGGGTGACACAGGATTCCCTGGAGACATCATGAGTGTCCAGATGCGCTTTCTTATTAAAAGATCAGCGAAAAATTCTCAATAGCCCAGGAACTAAAAGGGAAACGTGAAATGTAATGGTGTAATGGTGTTTGGTCAGTGGAGCAAGAGATTTGTAGCCGTGAAAGAAAATACAGATAAAGTTATTTGGATTATGCTTTTTATACATCTCTTAGCATAATTCGGGCTTAGAAAGGATCTCAATTGTGATTTTGTTGGCTTAGTTTTGACCTGAACAAAACGGATTTGCTGGTTTTGCTTCTCCTTTTTATTCAAATGGGACACACCCTCCTGGTTTTGAGAAATCTGATCGTTATCTCTTAGTTAGAACCAGGCCTGATGAAATACTCTTTCCAGTTTTGGATGTTTGATCATGCTGGATTCCTACCAAAAACCTCAAGGGAGACTTGAGGGATAAAGATGACTGTCAAGTGAGCTATGGATTAGGGTCTGATTCTTTGGTAGAAGTTCAATGAAAATAGTTTAGGCAAAGGTAGATTCAATAAGGCAGACAAAAATGCTTTGGGGAATAAGCAAGGCAAAGCAAACACACAGGAACTCATTAAAGAAGCAGCCAATAAGCAATTCATAACCAATATCTGATATATAATTTAAGACCCAAAGGTTACTTAAAATCAACTCTATTGCAACACACAAGCACAGAAAAATCTGGCTGGCAATTGTTCTTGAGCTTGCCTTAGCTGTTTTTATTTCACGCAAGTGTTTCTCCGGAGGCACAAAAAAATGTAAGAGTAAAATCGGATTTATCGGAGGTATTTACTTGGATTAATTAGGTAATAAAAGCATTTTCAAATTGCTAATTTACTAAGCAATGCCACTGGAATGCTGAATTACTTTACTTTTATTATGATGATCAAAAGAGATAAATGCAGGCCTGGCCACAAAACCAAAGCAGAGGGAAGAGAGGCAGCAGTCATTCTTTGCATAATTACTGGTATTTGTCATCCTTGCCTTGAAAAGGGGATCATCAGGTTTTCTAAAGACTGTTTTCTTTGCTTCAGAGCCTCTTCTTCAGCATGCTGTTTATCACCCATGTTGTCCTCATTTACCCAGCAACAAATGCACGACAAATATGCTTTTCATTAGTCAATTTAATGAATTTAATTTTGGTTCAAAATGTTAATTAAAAAGTGTGCATTTCATTGTTATAAGGATAAAACTGAAAAAACTCTTGGTTCTCAAGTGTTAGGTTAAATGACTAAAAGAATTGAAAAACAGGGTTAATCAGTATGAAATTTAGTGTTGTGAGCCTAAGGTTGATTTTGATCATCAATTATAATTAATTTCCTATCCCTTTAAGAAAACAAAGGCTCAAGAACCATGGTATCTACAGCTTTATTTACATTTAAGGAGACATTTTTGAAGAAAACAAGTGTAAGAGGAAACAAAGTTTGCCGCAAAGAGAAAAGCACTAAAGAAAAAGCTGCTATCCATCACTAGAAAATGAATAAGAATTGTATTATTTCTTGGCTTTAAAAAAAAATCTGTTCTTTGCCAAATCTAACAATGTTGCCAACCTGGAAGAAAAAGGATCCATTTTTTCTGCATAACCACATTTAATAATTTCCATGAAACTGACATTTTAGAACTATGGCAAAAAGCCAAATTAAAACTTTTGGGTTCCTAATCCCTAAATCCCGAGCTCGTTTTCTTAAGAAATACCTACGATACACTTTAAAAGGAACCCAATTAATAATTACAGAGGGCTTAAATAACGCATACACACTGGATCTGCTTCTGGAAAACACAGCTGTTCTGTTATTTATATTTGGCTATTTTTTAAAAATTAGAGATGTGGCCATATATATATATAAAGTAACTTTTTTAAAAAAACAGTGAATCTGTTGTCTTCTACATCATTAAATTTGAAAAAAGCCCCTACAACCAATTAGCTTGGAAATCTCATATTCATGCTTCTGAATGTTGCTGCGGTGGTAACAAGGAAGGCAGCACATCAGGTATTTAATGTATCCGAAACAAGGCACAGGCAGCAACTTGTATCCCGCGGCAGTTGACATGCTAATTTCTTCGCCTCCTCTCTCTCGCACACTCCACCCCGCTTCACCCCCCCCCCCACTTCCCCCCAAGACACGAGGTACCCTCTGGGCCGTGGAAGGTGCCTCGCGGGGAGTGAAGAGACACCGGAAGAGCGAGGGCAGAGCGCGCGGTGTCCACGCCCTTGGCCGCTGGCTGAGTGCGGGCGGCCGCCGCGGGCCGGGGGGCAGGGGAGCGGGGTAGGAACGCGGGGTGGAGGAGGAACCCCACCACCCTCCTTCGCCCGGGACTGCGGACCTGCAGCAGGAGGCGCGGGGCCCGCAGCCCCCGGCTGGGCCCAGGCGAGGATGGGCGGGCGGGGGGCGGAGCGCTGCGCTGCGCTGCGCGGGGCGGCGGGAAAGGGGCGGGGAGGACAGCTCTGGCTCGGGCGGGCTGAAGGACGGTGGCAGAACCTGCGGGCTAGGTGGGAGGCTCAACCGCAGGGAGGAAGGAGAGCGAGGAGCGCCGCTGCAGAGGAGCGAGGAGACGTTTGGAGGCCGAGGTGGTGCCGTTTGGCCGCCGCCACCTCCTCCAGCAGTGGACACGGCGGAGACGGCGCAGCCGGCGGGCGCACCGGCCGCAACGGCCACCCTGCGCGCAGGTGGGCAACCCCGCTGCGCTCTGTCCCCTCCTGGGCCGCCACGGGCCGGATGCCCTCCCTTCCCGGCCGCTGAGCTCAGGGACGAGGGCTGGACAAGTCCGGGGGCCTGAGGAAGGTGCACGGCCCCTTGGGGTGCACGCTTGTGCGCGCGCGCTGTGCTAGGTGGGGAAGAGGCGCGGAAAAGCTGCGTCCCTCAGGAGTCACTCCCTCGGGGTTCGCGGTCCCCATCCCACCCCCTCCTGACGAGCTGACCCCCCCCAGTGGCTTCGGAGGACTGCGACCCCCTTCCCCTGCCCGCAGTCTCGGTGGTGCGTGCAATTCGCCCCCCTCTTCCCAATCCACACCCAGCATCCATCAGGACGCCCCTGCTCGGGGCCCGCGGGACTGTAGGAACCTTGGGAGAAGAGAGTGGTGGCAGGACCAGGCGGGGCGTGTGCGGGGAAGGCAGGAGTTGCTCGAGTATTGTCTGCCGGGGCGGGTGCCTGAGCCCGCGCGCTCCCTAGCCCTTTCAGGGCCAGAGGTGGAGGTGGGGGTGTGTGGTTGGGGGGACGGGGGTGGGAGAGCGGGTTTGCCGAACTTCTCTCCGAAGGCTGACTGTGTACATGCACTTGGCGCCTTGTGCAGGTTTGGACGAGGGTTTCATGGAGGCACGTGGGAGCAGGATTGGTCGCTGGTGGGCCCCCCAAAGAGCCTCTTGGGATGGCCCAGCGCGCCTTTGGGGTTGGGAAGGAAGGGAGAGTGTGAGTGTGTGTGAATGTCCGTCCTACGGAGGAGGAGGAGGAGGAGAAGGAGAAGGAGAGTGGATCAAGGAGACTTGATTTGCATGGATTTGCTGCAATTCCTTAAACCAGACCAGAATTTCGGGGCATTAAAGTGAATTACCGGTAAGTGGGGACGGGTCCCTGGTGGGGCTAAAAAGGCCCCGGGGTTTGCCGGGTAGCGGGCTCGGCAGGCCTGCTTACTGGGTGGCTTCTGGCGCTGTCTCACCTAGGGGTGGGGGTGGGGATGGGAGTTGTGGGGGGGAGGGAGTGGTGCCTGTGTCTTTGGCTTAAGGTGCTGGAGCTGGGGCACTTGTCCTGGATAGACTCTGGGACCAGGAGGAGGCAAAAAGCTGTGCGGTGCCGTCTGTTATTCTCAATTAACTCTGGAATCTCAGTGTCTGTCTGTCTGTCTCTCTGTCCTCTCTCTCTCAGACACACATGCACACACACAACACACACACTTCACACTACAAACCCTGGCGTAGTCTGCTTGTCTGTCACACACATCCACACCACACACACACCCTGGTTCGGTCTGTTATTCGAAATCAACTCCGGAATATCTCAGTGTATGTATATGTGTGTGTGTGTGTGTGTGTGTGTGTGTGTGTGTGTGTGTGTGTGTGTGTCTGTCTGTCTGTCTCTCACACACACCACACACAGACACATCCCTCTCATCTCATGGCTGCTTTAACTGATAGTTGCTCATGGATTTTATTCGTTACTTGTTCTGCTCATGGATTTTTATTATTTTTTTTAAGAAAAAAGACCTACCTGTATGAAAATCTGTGGGGTGTCAGAAAGACCTTTCAGCACTCACCCACATTCAAATCAAGAATAGGGCTTTAGGATGAAAATACCCCACCTAACTGTTTTAGACTGGACAAAGCTCTAGTTGGTGTTAGAATTAACATTATTATTTTAAATAGACATTTTACAACCATGCGACAGAGTAATCTTTGCCTGGATCTCTCCCTCTCTCTTTTCTTTGTGGTAATTTACAGAATTCTTAGTTACCCAATTAACAAAGTGGTCAAGTTGTCTTCTAATATTAAAAGACAGGTCTTGAAATGGTTGTAGCGTTGGCATGAGAATGGGTTCTGTGACTCCATCTCTTTCTTTAATGAACTGATCAGAGTGGTGTTGATCTAAGACTTATGTATGGTTCGATTTCTAAATAATTTATCAAACCGTTGGGGGAGAGGGACTCCTTACAAATTTTCCACGCAAAAGAGAGAGAACACTTTTATCTCTTGGAGCAAATATTTTGCCACTTTTTCCCTTCATTTGTCCCTGTTAGATGCCTAGAAAAGATGCATGGCTTATTTCTCTTTTATGTCTACAGGTGGCAGTGTAGAAGCCAAGATGGGAGCTTCCAGAAGTGCTTTCGGAAAAATAAGAGTGAACCCGAGTAAGCAAGCACAGGGACCTGAAAAACCACAGGTATGTAGAACAATTAATCCACCTATCTGGCTTTAAAATTATTGCATTCCACTATCTTGACATTTATATCGACTTTTATGAAGTGAAATATACTTTGAGGTCTTCTCAAAGGAGAAAACAAGTGTATTCTATTGCAGACGATGTATTTAAATAAAAATACTGCACATCATTATACTGCATTACTTTTTACTGCTCTAAAAAAGAGGCATTGTGTTTCCCATTGTGACCACGTGGCTTTGCATTTAACCAGTTGTTGCTTGATGCTTGCTTTTAAAAACACTTTTCCTGAAACTATAAAACTGCAAATTGTTCTGAATAATTTAATTTGGGACACTTACCCAGGCCACCCTGTTGACTCGACATAATAGTATCTGCTTTTTATAAAAACTGTGTCTCACTGTTGACTTGACATCTCACTTATCAGAATACCGATGCATTAGGCTGCTGCTTCTTTTTTTTTTTCTTTTTTTTTTTTGGCTGCACCGGGTGGCATGTGGAAATCTTAGTTCCCAGACCAGAGATTGAACCTGCGCCCCCTGCAGTGGAAGCTCGGAGTCCGAACCACTGGACTGCCAGGGAATTCCCTAAGCTGCTTCTTTTAAACCAGCCCTTCTGTTTTTAAACCAACTTGTCATTTTTCTCCTCCTACCTTGGTGCTTTTCCAAGCCCAATATGTAACGGGTACCTTCATAATTCACCCACTTGACTCAACTAATGACAGGTTTAATATGGGATCAAAGACAGTCAAGTTCTCAAGTTCAGAAAGTTTTTCACTGTGGCACAATTCAAAAGAATTTGCCTTTGGTCATCATTAAAATATAACGTTTTGCATATTAAGGCCCCTTTTCAACCACTGGGTATGTTATGAGTGGTAGAGGAAGTGGGTATGGGGGGTGGGGGAAGTTCACCTTTGTGGATTTTTATTTTCTTTCCTTAGATTTGTGGGCCATAGCTAATGATGCTTTCACAGGGAAGCTAAAGTTATTATCATATTGGTTGTATAAGGAGCAGTCATCAAAATGGCTGTTAAAGAGGATGAAGCTTTCTCTTTCCTTAGGGGGTGTATGCTTTCATCCAATGCGGAGATATCTTTTTTTTTTTTTTTTCAGAGATATCTTTTGATTTTTGACATTCTGCCTTTATGGCTGAGGAGGGATTTGTTTAGCCCCTGCCAATGAGGGTGTAAAACAAAGTCAGGTGCTGTTCTTGAAGCTTAAAAAGATCAAATTGGACACTTACCAGTAGAAAGCAAATCGGGAGCTCTGACTCAAAAAGTATAGACTAAACTAAAGACTGAAAGGTTGTTTACTGGAAAGATCCCATGGGTATGGAGTGGCTTCAGGAAAGCTCTTGGACATTTAGGAACACATAAATTTGCACTGCGTGGGACTTAGATTCATTATCTGACTCTAAACTGGGAAGTAACTAATCATTGCCCAATGTAGCTAAGAGGAATAGGGTCTAATCTTCTAAGTCAGAAAGTAAAGGAGCAAAGATGAGATTTTATTCCTTTTCGGAATGATAGCATTCTCATTATAGAGACATCAGGTGCTTTAGAGATATTTTATTTTATTTTCGAGGTATAGCATACATACAATAAAGTGTGTAAAATGCATTAATCTGAAGTGTACTGCTCAATGAATTTTTACATGTGTATATGCCCATGGGACCACCACCCAGGTCAAGATATAGAACATTTACAGCACCCCAGAAGATGTCCTTCTCTTTCCCCTTCTGGTCAGTTTTCATCCCACTTCCAACCTGAAGGTGACCACATGGTGATTTTGTTTTCACATTGTAGTTTTTGTTAAACTCCATCCACTCGTTTTGTTAGTTGCTAAGCTCCATATAAATAGAATCATATAGAAGGGACTCGTGTGTGTGTGTGTGTGTGTGTGTGTGTGTGCGTGTGTGTGTGTGTGTGTGTTTATCTTCTTTCATATAACATAATGTCTTTGCGATTCATCCATATTACTGTATTAGTAGTTCATTCCAGTCTATTGTTGAGTAGTATATCTGTTGTATGGATAAACCACAATTTGTTTATCCATTTTCCTGTTGGATTTTTGGATTGTTTCCAGTGTGTGGCTAATATGAATAAAGCAGCTATGAATATTTTGGCTTATGATTTTTGGTGCACACTCTCACTCATTTCTTTTGAGCATATACCTTGGAGTGGGATTGTCAGATCACAGGGTAGGCTTATATTTAGCTTTAGTAGATATTGTCAAATGGTTTTCCAAGATGGTTGTACCAATTTAAATTCGACCAAGAGTTCCAGTTGCTCCACATTTTCACCAACACTTGGTTTTTTTTGGCCTTTTAAATTTTAGCTACTTTTGTGGGGGCATAGTGGTATCTCCTTGTGGGTTTTTAAAATTGTGGTAAAATATACATAAAATTTACCATTGTAACCATTAAAAAATGTATAGTTAGTGGTGTCAAGTACATTTACTTTGTTGTGTAACCATCACCACCATCCACCTCCAGAACTCTTTTCATCTTGCAAAAACTGAAACTGTACCCATTAAATGTTTTGTAACCAGCTTATTTCATTAGCATAATATCCTTAAGATTCATTCATGTTTTAGCATGTGTCAAAATTTCCTTTATTTTTATGGCTAAATAATGTTCCATTGTATGAATATATACCACATTTAATTTCTCTATTTGTCTGTTGGTGGACACTTGGGTCGCTGCCGCCTTTTGGCTATTGTGAATAATGCTGCTAAGAACATGGGTGTACAAATATTTCTTTGAGACCTTGCTTTTATTTTGGGGGGTACATACCCAGCAGTGGAATTGCTGGATCATATGGTGATTCTGTTTTAATTTTTTGAGGAACCACCATACTGTTTTCAATAGACATTGAACCATTTTACATTCCCAACAGTGTATAAGGGTTTCAGTTTCTCCATACCCTTGCCACCACTTGTTATTTATTTTTTTTGATAGAAGCCATCCTAATGGGTGTGAGGTGGTCCTTAAGGTCTTAATTTATGTTTCCTGATGAATAATGTTGTTAAATGCCATTTCACGTACTTATTGGCATTTGGATATCTTTTTGTGAAAGTCCTGCTAAAATCTTTTGCCCAGTTTTGAATTGGATTGATTTTTTCTTATTTCTTTGTCAAAGTTCTTTTGTATTGTGCACATGGGTCCTTTGTCAGATATGTATTACAGACATTTTTCTCCCAGTCTGGCTTGCCTTTTCATTGTCTTCACAGTATCTTTTGATGATTTTTAATGAATCCAATTATCAGGTTTTTTTTCTTTCATGGCTACGGCTTTTTATGTTCTATTTATGAAATCTTCGCCTACTTTGGGGTTATTTTTAAAAACTTCCTTTCTAGTTACTGACAATATATAAAGGCAACCTGTTTGGAAGATGCAATGAATTAACCAGAAGCAGATTTCAAAAAAGTACCCTAAGAATGAAAGTTAATGATGTTCTTTGCTGCAGCAGGTGCCAGAGGGGGTTTGAAAAAAAGTGTGTTTTTCAGTAAACTACATGGACACAGATGCTCTTACTCAAGCGGCTCCTGTTGCCGTCTCCCCCCACCCCCGCACTGATTACGACCTCAGGGCCCCTCTAAAGTGGGAGGAACCCTAGGGAAGAGCCCCGTGGATGAGACTTGGCTAGGGGAAAGAATGTGGCAAAAGGGATGGTTTTCTATTTTTCCTTAATTGGTAATCCATACTTTCTGAATGATCCTTCCTCTCCTCTCTTCTATCCCCAAGGAGGGTTGCTGCTGTTTGGTGCTGCTTCTTTCCTTTGCCTCTGAAATATCCATGTCCGTGGGGATTCTGCCATTCCTTAGCTTTTGCTCTTATCCATCTCCATCTTTTCCTTGAAGGCCCTGTGTTCACATTCACTCTACTCTCCTGTCTTGAGCTGGCCCTCTCCTCCTAACCTGTGTTCTAAAGACTCCCCAGCTCTTTATCTCCTGTTCCCACCACCCGTTCCTCAACATAAGGTCCAGATCTGTATCCTTCTCTGCCTCTTGGACATTTCCTACTGGGTATCCCACAGGTTCCTTTCTTTCTTCCTCCCTCCCTCCCTTCTTTCCTTCCTTCCTTTTTTATTGAAGCATAGTTGATTTACAACCACAGGTGCCTTTCTAAAAAACCTGTGGTGTTCCTTTCCAGTCCGCTCTTCTGCTTTTATGCCTTAATGAATGTATTTGCTATTAATCTAGGATCCCAAAGTAGAAATCTTGGCACTGTCTCTGATCCTCCCATGCAACTTATATCACCCTCACAGCCCATATTTAGGTGGTTGTCAAGGCTGCTGGATCCTTCTCCTGTCTCTGAAACATCTTTCAGAGACATCTTCTCTTCCCTATATTTGCTACCTCGTAGTTCAGGTCTCCTTGAGGATTGTAATAATAGCCTCCCAATTCATCTCCCTGATTCTTACTCTTGCCTCTAATCCCCCACTTGTCATCAGCTTTCGTTTCCTAAAACACAGATTTAATCACGTCATTTCCCACTTAAAAAATGATGTGTAGCTCTCCATGCCTACAAGAGGCATTCAGATCCCGTAGCATGATTTACAGTATGACACCCTTCATTATTTGTCTTCAACCTGCTTTTCCTGCTCTGTCATCTGCCATTTCCTCCCTGCACTCCATCTGTCTTAAACTGTTTTCCATTCCTAGAACATTCCTTGAGCTCTTTTCCTGCATATGTGCTTTTGCACGTGCTGTTTCTTCTACTTCTGATGTACATTCCTGTCCGCTGGTGACTTACTGGTTTTTCATTAAAAACCAGCTGAAATGTGACCTCTTCTTTGACTGAGCCTTTGTATCCTCTAAGTAGACCTTGTTATTCACAGTTAGGGGAATGACTCCATAATTGCAGGCACTATCGCATATTAATCTTTGTACCCCCAGAGCACTACTTCAAATATAGAAGCTGTTTAACAAATGTTCACTAAATGAATAATTTATGAAGAAGCTATTCCTTACTATATCAGTTAGCTTTGGCTACTCAACAAACCACCACAGTATTGGCTTGGTTAGTGGTTTAAAACAACCAGCATTTAGTTAGTTCTTGATTCCGTGGGTTGGCAATTTGGGCAGGACCCACCTGGGCAGTTCTTTGGATCTGGGCAGGTTTTTTGCTGGGCGGGTTGGGGGCTGGATCTTCCAGGATGGCCTCAGCTCCTCTCCACATGGTTTCTAATCTTTAACCAGGCTAGTGTGGCCTTGTTAACACTGTGGGTGGCAGAGTTCTAAGAGAGGGTGCGGAGGCATGCAAGACTTCTTGAGGATTAGGCTTGCAACTGGCACAAGGTGGTTCCCTCTGAATTCTGTTATCCGAAACAAGTCACAAAGCCAGCCCTGATTCAGGAGGTGGGGAAATAGATTCCCTCTCTTGAGGGAGGAGATGCAGTCATGCTGCAAGGAGCACAGATAGAGGAGAATAATTGCAGTCATTTTTACACTTACCTAGGAGCAGGGATATGAGATTAGACCAGGCTTGGTCCAGAGGGTTGATTACATGTAGGTCCTCAGTAGGGAAAATAGTTTTGACCCTGACAAATTGCGTCTATTTGCATCTGAGATGAGCCTAACTAAGATGGTCCAATGGTTCCTAGCATCCTCCTTTGGCTCTCCCCTCAAGTCCTCTCTCCTTATCCTTTTATCCAAAGCATGTTTAAGACAGCCTCAGTTTCCTTTTGGTAGTGATGAAGTACCATTGTTGCTGTGGGATGGGGAAGTTGCTCTTCAGTCCCGGTGAAAGGAGAAACGTCTCTCCTCCTCCTTCATTCTGGAAGCTGTAGATACCCTTGGGCATTGGGGAACCTTCTCATTATGGAGCACCCTTGAGTATTTGCCATTGATTTGTCTCTAGCATCTGATTTAAGAGGCATTTTTGGAAAAGGAGAATGTCAGGAAGTGAAAAGAGATCTGATTGATTGAGGCTGTTCATCTGTGTTCTCCCTTACCATGTGTGAAAATTGAAGCTATCATCCTACTGAGAAACAGTAGTAGTAGTAGTTTACCCAATCTTAATGTTTGTGTGCTTTTCCAGCTGCTACAAACTATTCAGAGTGGAAACATGAATTTAAAAGTTTCTGATTTACTACCTATTAAAGGATCCTTTTTAAGGACCAGAGTTCATTAGGAGGAAGTATTGTTCCAATATACAGGTAGTAGGTTAGTTGAAACATACGTGAAGTGACCCCAATTTTCCAGAGGTAATATAGTAACCATGGATAGATTTGAGTTTTTCCGGAACTTTATTTTAGCACACATCTGTATGTTTTAAGAGAGCTGTTTGAAGTATTTAAAGAAAACATAAACATTTTACCTCATTCAAGCTTATTTCTACTAATCCTAGAAATACAAATGAACTATTAAGTGACCAAAAAGCCTAAAGGAATAGGAAACTCTTCAAGGGCCTTAAGACCCCCTCTGGCCTCTTTATGAACTCTCATGTGTTTTCCTCCTGCCTTGTGCCACTTCTAGATTGGCCATTGACACAGAGGCATGAAAAATCCACAACTCAAGTAATCCTCTGTCAAAATAACAGGTGTGCTACTATTTATGAAAATAGGACTTTCACTTATGTTAAAAAATATCTTCTAGAAGTTTTTCTCTTACGGCATGCTTTTCCTTTTATTTTTCAGAGAACAGAAGATTTAGTTCACATCTCACTTATTTATAGATCAGTTTCTTATTGAATCTCTATTGCATTTGCTACTTACTTAAAATGACAACATCAATTCAAGTGGCCACAGTTTTTTTTAGAAGACCATGACAGTTTTGAGTTAGAATAATCAATATTTTTATCTGTTAATAATTTATCAAATCAAGGAATTTTAACAGCTTGCAATAGGATACTAATTGAGATAGCATTTACAGGTTACTCATGCTTTGTTTTTCTAAAAGAGCTAGTTTAATATCACGGACAATAGTCTAAAATATTTTATATATTATATTCCCAATATGTTGCATAATGTGTGTTTTCCTTCCTAACATATATTTACTGATGTATAAGTACATAGTCTATGTGTACTATACTACGTGGAGAGAGAAACACTGCTGTTCTGGTTCCCAGTAGGCTTCTAAATAGCTGTGGGGCCGGGCACATAATTCTAATGCTCTGGGCTTGTTTTGTCATCTCTAACATAAGGGTTGGACTGTTTATTTTTAAAGTCCCATCTTATTCTGACACTCCATCAGTCTTAATACTATGCTTGTGTTTTTTCCCCCTGACTTTAGTAAACTATCATAAAACTCTTACTGGGATTAAAATTTTTTGATCACATAAAATGTAGAATCACATTACAAGGTTAATGAAATGAGATCAGTGGCTAGGTGGAAACCAGGAGGCAAGGATCCATCATAGTATATTCAAATTTATGTTATTGTGGAATCTTCCTGTGCTTGGTCAAGAGCAGAGTGACTACAATCCCACTAAAGAATGTACACTATTGTTGAGTAGGGTGTCCACCCCCACACTGTCCTCTTTATCATAACCTCTTCAAGAATAGGGAGGGCTAAGTTGTATTAGACTAAGTTTGGGGGTGGCTACATGACTTCCTCAGTGCTTGCCAGGTTTTTGTACTAAGCATTTGACATTCACACATCCAGGTGTGGTTTTCCTTCTATTCATCCTGCTTTGCTTTGCTGACTTTCTTGAATTTGAGGGTTGATGTCTTTCATCAGTATTGGAAAATTCTAAGCCATTGTCTCTTCAAATATTGCTTCTGTCCTCTTCTGTCCTCACTTCCTTCCCTCTGGCTCTCCAATTACATGGTCAGGAGATTCTTCATGTTTCTTACGATATATTGTTTTTCTTTCTTTCCCCTTTTCTATTTGAGTTTTAACGTGAATGTTTTCCATTCACCTTTATCTTTGAGTTTACTAATCCTGTCTTTTGTTCTGTCTGGTATTGAACCCATCCAGTGAGTTAATATCAGGCCTTGTATTTTTCTTAAATTCAGATACTTAATTTTTCTAGGATGTCCATTTGATTTTTTTATATAGATTCTAGTTCTCTTTTGAAATGCTCCATCTTTTCATCCATTTCCTTCTCTTTTTTCTCTCTCTCTTTTTTTAACCAATTAATCAGTTAGTTTAAAGGTCTTGTCTACTGAATCCAATAGGCTGAATCATCTGTGAGCCTGCATCTATTGTTTTTCTTCTCTTGAATATTGGTTACAGCTTTTCTTCATGTCTTGCAGAAAATATAATATAAAATATATATTATATAAAATACTGCAGCTTTTCTCATGTCTAATAATTTTTTATTTTGTGCCAGACACAGTGTGTGAAAGAATCTTACTAGTTCTGGATTATATCTTCCTCTGGAGAGGATTTCCTTCTTTTCCTCTGTTTGGTAAATACAGTGAGGAGCTGATCACCTTCACTCCATCAGGAATTGAGCTAAGCTAAGGCCAGGTTGCAGTTTTAGGAAGACTCAATCCAATTATGGTTGTTTGTGCTCCTCAGGCCTGGCTCTCCTGGGCTTTTGATTGAAAACTTAGTGGGAGATTAAATTTTCCCCTTTGGCGGTCTTGGGCTTATTAGTCTCCTATCCCCTTAATTTCAAATTCTTGCAACTGTCTTGAGGAGAAACCTGGTGAAGTATTTGAAGCTGCATACCTATTTCAGTAAAAACTTCATCTCTGAAACACCATGAAACTGGAGAGTTCACTCTAAAAAGAAACCTTGAGCCTAATATCTCAGCCTCCTTCTCATAGCTCCAGAACTGAACACATGGGTGTATTTTCCATCTGTCACATTAGCCTTTGCATGTTCATCAAAAAGCTTTGCCGGTTTCTTTTCTTCAGAAATCCTTTCTCTTGGTCTCATCAGTATGAACCCAAAGTTCCCAAGTGCCCTGAGGGAAGAAGATCAGCAATTATCTGCTCACCTCAGAAGGGCTCCCTTCCTTTGATATTCTTGTTCTTGAGTCCTTTAGAGTCTAATGGAAGACTCATACTTTTTTTTCCTGCATAAAACATACAAAATGGGATCTGTAATTTCATAATACATCATTTTCACATCCTCATCTATTCTCCGTGTGGAGTCTTCTCTTTAAGCAGTAAACATTTTTCAGCTTCGTGATAAAAGTAATTTTTGGTTGTAAGCACCTGCTGACTCATTACAATACTTCCCAAGGAGGAGGATGGGAATACTTCGACAGTATGGTCTTCTTCAAAATATTTTCATTGTATTTTTTTTTTTTTTTAGTTTTTTCCATTTTAATTTGTCTAGAAAACATTTTGTAGGTAGAAGATGGAAATGGAGGCAGTTTCAGTTGGTTTAAAACTCTCTTGGATGGATTCCTTACTGGATCCATTTTACTTCTGCTTTGTACTAAAACGAGGCATGACTGTCATTACCACCCCTCCCATTCGTGAGAAGAATTTGCTCCAGAGAATTCTAGTACCATTAATAGGCAGCATCCATATGGTTTGCACATGGAAAAAGGAGAGAAGGAGCCCCTCAGATTGTTTAAATTGGAACCATTTCATTGTTAAGGAGCAATTCTGTTGTTAACTTTTCTCAGAAGCCAGGTAGACCTGGCCAGTGTTGAGAGCCCCAGGGCTGGTGGGAGCCCTGAGTTCTAGTATCGGCTCTGCCTCCCACAAGTCCCAGGGGAGTCCTGTTTTCTCATCCCGAGAATGAAGACATTGAAATAGTTGAACCCTAGTTCTCTCCTTCTCTGCCCTTTGGATTCAAATCATTCATCACTTGGAAATTAAGATTGTACTTGCATTTCAATAAACTATACTGCCGGGATCAATTAAAAGAATCAAACTATGCAAATTTATTTATTTATTTTTTGTGGTACGCGGGCCTCTCACTGTTGTGGCCTCTCTGGTTGTGGAGCACAGGCTCCGGATGCACAGTCCCAGCGTCCATGGCTCACGGGCCCAGCCGCTCCGCGGCATGTGGGATCTTACCAGACCGGGGCACGAACCCGTGTCCCCTGCATCGGCAGGCGGACTCTCAACCACTGCGCCACCAGGGAAGCCCTGCAAATTTCTTTTGACTAATGAATATTCTGTGTTTGTGACACTAAATGCGGTATGTCACTCTCTAAGAAACAATGAAAAAATAGTATCTTTGAGTCCTGAGTACCAGGATTCAAGTCCCAGGTTTGTCATTCGTCTGCTCTGGGGCCTCGGGCACATCATCAACGTCTATAAGCATCCATTTTCTCAACTGGAAAATGGATAGAATACAGCAGCCTTACCTGTTTCACAGGACTGTTGTGAGGCTGAACTAAAACTTTTCATGTGTGAAGGCTCTTTATAAACAGTAAAGAGCTGTAAAAACATCAATTATCATTAGGACTGTAATGACACAGCCCTTGTCAGCAGTAACCATCTGTTTGTTGTGGCTGTCACTATCAAAAGTGAGATGTGAAAACAGCCCAAGGGTATTTAAATTATATACACCTTGACTTTGCTTCCCATTTCACTTTTTGGGGGAGAAGGGGGGCTAGGTAAGCTGACACTGTGTTCAAGGTATAAGCTCTTTCTTTGAAGTCATTGAAATGTAGAGCCGGATGGGATAGTGGGATTATTTTAGCAAATCTCCCTCTTTTAAAGATGTTCACCTGACTTGCTTAAGGTAACAGAGCTGCTTCAAGGTAAAACCGCAACTAACACCAGTAAGTGTTCTCTGTTTAAACCCTGATTTGTGCAATTACTTCTACAGTTTTGGTCAAGGACTGAAATAAAGAGATTGCTTTTGTTTTCAAACCTTGGGATTTTCCATTTCCCTTCTCCTTCAACTTCTGACATCTTTCACTTCTTTCCTACTTCACAGCCCCCACTCCCATTCTGGTGGTGGTACCTCTCCCCACTTCAGAGAAGAGGGTCCTTCACCTCTCACCCAAAGCTGCCCCCCACCTGATTTTGATTCTGGCCCCGTTTGCCGCCTCCCGGATTTACTCTGGCAGTTATCCTATCTGGGTCTTATATTATCTTTCTTTCTGTTCGTTCTATGAAGGTACCCAAGCTTGTCGTGGAATGTTTTTCTTTTTTTACTTCGTCCTACACACTACTTCTTTTCAATACTTGGCTACTGGAAAGAGAAAATGGTAAGCAGTCACTGCTCTCTTAACTTTCATTCATTCCTTTTCTTTTTCTTCATTTTCTTTATTGTGGTAAAACACACAGAACGTAAAACTTGCTATCTTAACCATTTTTACACATACAGCTCAGTGGTATTAAATACATTCATAATGTTGTACAACCATCACCACCATCCATCTCCAGAACCCTTTTCATTTTTCAAAACTGGAACACTATCCCCACTGAACAATAACTCCCCATGGCCCCCAAACCCCTGGCAACCACCCTGTTACTTTCTGTCTATATGATTTTTACGTGTATTCCTTATGCAGTAATGTACAAGCACGGTGACTGGTGCTTGGTGGTAGCCCTGAAAGCTACCTTTCTGCCTCTCTACTTCCTCTGCTTCCCTGGTGTCCTTCTTTTTATTTCCTTTTTCTCACTCTCTGCCTCTCTCTTGTCCTCCTGCTCTGCCTACCCCCCATTTGATGCAGTTTGTTTTCTGTCTCTTGGGGATAACTTGCCACCCAGCTTCTGGGCACTTTTTCTTCCTTCTTTGGACTCTTCCATCCCTTCTTCTCAGAATCTAGGCTGGCTTCCTTCCCTGCTTCTAATTTTTTATTTAAAAAAATTTTTTTAAATTTTAATTTTTTAAATTTTTAATTGGAGTATAGTTGATTTACAATGTTGTGTTAGTTTCAGGTGTACAGCAAAGTGATTCAGTTATACATATACATATATCTATTCTTTTTCAGATTCTTTTCCCATATAGGTTATTACAGAGTATTGAGTAGAGTTCCCTGTGTTATACAGTAGATCCTTGGTGATTATCAATTTTATATTATAGTAGTGTGTGTATGTTAATCCTAACCTCTTAATTTATCCCCCCCCCCCCGCCTCCCTTTCCCCTTTGGTAACCATAAATTTGTTTTCTATGTCTGTGAGTCTATTTCTGTTTTGTAAATAAGTTCATTTGTATCATTTTTTTAGATTCCACATATAAGTGATATCATGATATTTGTCTTTCTCTGTCTCACTTCACTTAGTACGATAATCTCTGACGTTCTTCTGCAGTGGAATTCAGCAGCAATGCGTAGTCCCCTACCCACTCTTCCTCCATCTATGCTCACCAGCCAACAGGGGCTGTTTCCTCACACCCTTGACCCACACCATGCTGAGCCTTCATGCCTTCAGCCCCTTGCTTCTCTTTTCTTCCATAAACATTCAGCCCAAATGCCTCCCTCAGTGAAGTCTTCACCAGCAACCTCAGCTGCAGCTCCACAGAACTTTGGAAGTCCTTCTAGCAGCCCTGATTTCAATGTCAGTGGATTCCATTTTGTCCCCCTCCGAGTCAGTGAGTGCTTCCTGGGCAGAGGCTGTGGGGGATTCTTCTCTATCAGCCTTGGCCCTCAGCACTGAATCAGTGAAGGAGAGCATTCAGTCATTCAAGTACACTTCCTGCAGAGAAGTGCTTTTCTGATTTAAGAGGCTGAATATTGATCAACCATGGGGAACATCAAGGTATGAAATCAGAAAAGAGAGGTTCACATTGTTTCTTGTGGGCATCTATGATATCAGCTAGTTTATTGAATATTGAGTTATTTTACATGAAGTACCACAGTGTGCTGGGTAGAATAATGGCCCTCGAAAGATGTCTGTACCCTAAACCCTGGAACCTGTGAACATGTTAAATGGCAAAGGGGATTAAGGTTGCAGATGGAATTTAAGGTTGCTCAGCTGACCTGAAAATAGAGATTGTCCTGGATTATATGCGTGGACCCTGGGTCCACCCATATAAGGACCACAAGGGTCCTTAAAAGTGGTATGTACTGTAGGATGTCCTTATAGCTAAGTTCATGGACTGCTGAGGGTCTCAAATTGTCTTGAATATTATCTTTGGTTAATGCTTCACTGATAAATTCCTTTCTATAATAGATATAATTCTATCAGTTTTCTGTGATATTAGATGCAGTGAAAGAAATGTACTTTTATCAAATGCTTTTATGAGTCAGGTGCTTTATATCTGTTACCATATTGAATGTGCTAAATAACCCAAGAAGTAGATATTATTAAGTCCTTTTATGGATGAGGAAACAGAGTGGTTAACTTACACAAGGTCACACTGCTAGTAACTGGTGACCCTGAGATTTAATTGCACCTAAAGAGAAAAATTCTTAGGTGTGACATTTTCCCTTTTGCAAGGCATGCTCATGGTCTATACTAATGCTATATTTTTAAAAAGTCTTGCCTTAAAATTTGAAAGTTGAAGATTAATTTGGATTTTGTCGAAGCAATGTGACACTGTAACAGACGTAGAAAATAGAGGGCAAAAATTAACCCGAAGTCCAACAAAATCTTTTTTTTTAAATTTTTATTTTATATTGGAGCATAGTTGATTAACAATGTTGTGTTAGTTTCAGGTGCACAGCAAAGCGATTCAGTTATACATATACATGTATCTTTTCTTTTTCAAATTCTTTTCCCAAACGAAATCTTGATTGTATTTTGGTATATTTCCTTTCAGTCCTTTCATTGCTGTACATATGCATGTTGCAGTTTCCCACAGCTGTCATCTTGGTCATATACCTTTTTTCATTTTATATCATGTATTTTTCGTATCATGTGTCTTTATTATCTTTACTGGACAATAGGTTGTTGGCCAATTTTGATTAAAAGTAATGCTGAAAGAACAGTTACCATCTGGGACATGCTGTTCTTTTGGCAGAGAGCAGGAACGCGATCCAAATCATGCAACACAGTTAAAACCTCTGCTTGGAGGTGGTTGGTGTCATATCTGCTCACATTTCCATTCGGCAAAGTGTGTCATGGAGCCAAACCCAAAGTCAACGAAGTGGGCACATAAACTTCTCCCATGACGATCCACAGGATGAGCAATCCTGTCATAGAGAGGGAGAAGTCATAGGGAATAGTGGTCCTGTCTACCACCTGGAAGGGAATGAGATGATTAGAAGTAGAACATACAAATAGAAATAAATAAAAGTAGGAGAGACAGACAGGCTGGCCGGTTTCGAATCCAGATTCTGATCTTGAGCAGAGGCTCTTCTTCAGGTGCCTCCTCTGTGAAACGGAAGGATTAAAAAAAATGATGTATTGAAAGTACGCTGCACTTTGCCTGACATGTAATAGGCTGCCAGCCAGTGTTAGTTTCCTTTAAAGATGTAATTTTGCCAAGGTACTGAATGTGCTATTTTAGAGCCCCTGTTTGGATGGAACTCGAGTTTTTTGGGTTTTAACTCAATATATAGAATGTTGTGGATTTTCTAGTCATTAAAGAAAAGATAGGCCTAATTTGTGGATTATTCTCCTTAAATCCCTTTAAAAAGTTCATAATCACTGGGGAGCTAATTTAAACTTCCTGGCCCCTAGGAATTTCCATGGGGCGGCAATCACCACTTCCCAGGGGATTATGTGTTCTTTGTTACTTAAAGGATGGTCCATGAGCCCTCAGCATCCCCATCACCTGGGGGCTTGTTAGAAATGCAGCATCTTGGGTTCCCCCCTCAGACCTATTGAATCAGGTTCTGCATTTCAGTAACATCGCCAGGGGATTCGTATGTACATTAAAATCTGAATAGCACTGATATAGCTGGTCCTTAGAAATGCTGTTTTAAAAGAAACGTTTTCTTTTTGAATTATTCTTTGCCTTTCAGTTTGACCCTAAAGAATAAATCAGTAACAATTAGGTTTAAAAAATTGGTGTATACAGCATTTAAAATAGGCATAGTTAGAACAGTAATTATTTAGAATTAGTTTTTCTTTTTCAACTTCTAAGAAAAAAAACATTATTTTGTCTAAATGTTTAATCTTGATTACAAGCTGTAGGTCCAGGATATTTTGTTCATCTGATTTGAATTTCAGAAGTCTTTATTTTAGGAGATCAAACAGTATTACAAATAATCTAAAATGTAACACTTTGAGTCTTTGGAACAAAATGATAATTCTTGAACTAAAGAATCGTTGGTACTTCTTGTCCCTGTTCTTTGATAGTAATCTTGTTCTTGAGATTCATTATGTGTAGATTCTGTGTCTGAGGACCTAACTCACTGGAGAGAAGGTGTGGACACTGAATGAAGTGGTATTTTAAAATCCTTTATAAACTCAGATGCCCAACCAATGTAAGGTGTTTGCCTGGTTTTAGGGCAAATCTGCACCTGTGTTTGTCAATAAAGTTTTATTGGAACTCACCCCATTCATTAACTTAATTGTCTATGGCTGATTGTACAATACCATGGCAGCAGAGTCACAGAGACCACTGTATGGCCTGCAAGCTTCAACTATTTACTATCTGGTCATTTAACGGAAGAAATTTGTCAATCCCTGGTATCAATAGTGAAAGATAGCTTTTTGCATGTGTGTGAAATTCTTGAGAAAAGTGTCTGAAGAATCTTGATTAAAAAAAAAAAAATCTAACATTTAACACGTTTTCATTTTTCTTCTTCCAAATTACATGTTTGTGTTAGGGCCCTGACTACAGGTTAAATGAACTTTGCCACTTTTTGGACCTATTTAAAGTCTTTCAACCGATCCTTTTCAAAGTAATGAAGATGATGCTCTGGTCAGATACTGACTGTACTACACAAATGCAGTAGTTCATCAATGAACTGTGTATTTTTATATGTTTCGTGGATGTATGCTACTTCCCTCCTTCAGCCCAGTGACTGTTTTCCCTCCAAACCTGCTGATCTTAGGCTCTTCCTTCCCTGGGGTGCCGCCTTGTGGTGGGCTGTCGGCCCTTCACTGACGAACTCCTGCCTGACTTAGTCATTGAGGAACATTGAATCAGCCATTGGGTGACTCATTGCAAACCCCGCTCAGGGTCAGAAGCCCCATCATGTACCTAAGAGATTATGAATGATTAGACTGGGACAACCAGCTGGTGGCTACAATTTGGAAAAAATCCCCTATTCTGATCCTAAACCCTTTTCTTCCCACTGTAAATGGGCTTAGAAGAAACATAAAAAAAAAAAAAGAATATAGAAATTAGTCATGAGGGCTTTTTTAAGGATTTAATCTTAATTTACATTTTAGTTAATTCTTCACACTTTTTCCTATATAGTTGTATATGTAGATATATTTTAAAAATAATGTACTGTACGTATATACATTTATGTATATATCCACGTATTTGTGTGTGCATGCATGTATATAACTAATTCTCATTTCTAGTAAGCCTTGTTACTGAAAGAGTTTTAAGAGAAGAGGCTGCGATTATACATTTTACAAGCTCTTTCTGTATCTGGACCCCTGCCTATCTGTGATGAATTTTCCTCAGGTAGGTGTTAATTCATCACTCATTCATTAATCAACAAACAGGAGAAAATTTATGCAAAGAATCATATCCATTGTCTTACTTTCCATTTATTTCTAGGTGAAATATGTTGACAAAGCACAGCAGTCCACCAATATTCCCTTGATTCAAATAGCTACCATAGTAACTGCTAAATTCTTACCTAAAGACTAGAATATTCTCAAAATCCGGATAAAGATTATACCATTTATTTACAACTATTGTCAGAAGAGAAAATGCATATGTACTAAATAATCATTTGGCTGTACATGCTGGGAATTAATGTCATTAGCTCTAAAATACAGTAATAATGAGCAAAATTGTGAACCAGATTTTTCTGCTGTAGCTTTCACTAGTCCACCTGGATGAGGGTAAAGAGAGAAGTGGTACTCATAAGAACGGACAGATCTGGGATAGATTCAGCATAAATAGCACTTTAGAGACGTTTGAAACTATGGTATTCAGCTAAATGTCCCCATAGTTTAAAGATAATATTCATTCCTGAATGTTGCCAAGGATCCGAGTGCTACGAGCAGCTTGCAACAGAGATTTGTGTGGTTGCTATGTGAAAAAGCCCTAGAATAAGCAACTGGGAAATAATATCAGGGTGGGTAAATATTACTATAGTAACGACTTATTTTCTGCAAGAGAAATTTGGAAAATAAAGCAAGAATGCCTGGAACTTGGGTAGAAATACATTTTGCACAAAATGGAGAATACATAAGAAAAGTCATACTTTTGATTTCACTTTTTATTAAGAATACTTTATGATATGGAATAATTTAAAACGTTACATTGTGAATGACTTTCTAATGCTCTGTTTGGTTTGGATAAAATCAAGAGAAGGTACAAAGCCCTGAGAGAAATGTCATTCCATTTTTCATTTGTTTTTCTTAGCATGGCAATACCAAAATATGCTCTTCATATGAAATATATTATTCTAGAAAAGGTAATTTTATATCTTTTTAAATTCTATTATATCAAATAACTCTTGACCATGAAATCCTTTAAATACAGCCTGGATCTCTTGAGTTGCCTTTTGCTTGACTTGACTTTTATTTTTTAGTAGGATAGAAGAACGCCCACATAATTATTAAAGCCATTTTTTCATAACGAAGTACTGACAGTTAGCTTCTTTGCCATCTTTTCTTCTACTGTTGTGGTCTCATCCCTAGCTTCACATTAGACTTATTTGGAGAAGATTTTACAAAATATAGGTAACTGTGCTTCACCTCAAATTTCTGATTCAGTTGATTTGAGATAGGCCATGGGTGTGTGTGTGTGTGTGTGTGTGTGTGTGTGTGTGTGTGTGTGTGTGTGTGTGTGTGAAACTACCCACGAGATTGTAATATGCAGCCAGTCTTGAGAATTACTGTTCTACAACAGTTAACCACATGGTACTGATGATCTGTAAAATGATGTAAAAAATGTAAGTTTAAGTAGATGCAGCCCATTATGGTGGTGTCAGAGCTCCCTGCAGCTCTGAGTTTCTGGGATTCTAATCCATGTACCACAGTATATGTCTGATTAATGGCTGTATTGGCCAAGTTGTTCGAGACACTTAGCAAGGAAATAACCTTTGTGAGGAAGTAGGCCTGATCTGGTGCGGTGGGATATCTGAGTTAGAGGTAGCTTCACTCAGCAGAATGATGGTCCCACCCTTTTGCAGTAAAGAGTTTCCATAAAACAATCCCATGAGATTGGTTTTATTCTGTTGGGACAACTCGGGACACTGAGGCTTAAAGAGAGGATACCTAATTAGGAGGTGGCAGGGCCAGGATTTGCAAGCAGGTCTATTTGTCTCTTAGCTACATTCTTTTTTCATCTTCTCACACTGTTTTTCACACGTTGAGTGGATCTTCCATGGCCTTAGTTGCTTGTGCTATGAGTGTGTAGGAATAAGGTGGCCTGAGAGGACAAAAGAGCTCACGAGCAGCTCATGCTGCCACAGTGAACACCTATGTATTTGAACACATTTAGACTAATATGAATGAATGATCATCACTGATGGGTGACATACATATCCTTAATGTTTTCAGCCTGTGAAGGCTCTTTATTATTTTTATGTACAAGTTATAGTGTGGTCATCTAACATGTACATGGAAAAGGAGTTCTTATAATTCTTTTCAGAAAAAGAACTATTGGAGTAGCCTACTAAAGTCTTATTTATTGATTGTGTGAGAGTTCTGTTAAACTTGTCATCTACAGATTCCAGGTGAGGTAGTTCCTGGTCGTCAATTTTTATTAACTGAATCTCTGGTAATGCCTTTGCTCAGAACTTTACATGTCAGTTTAAGAATGTAAACTTATTAATAAAAATAGCAAACTACCCACCTTCTAGTTATAGCAACGATAATTACAAAAGCAATTTTCATTTAGTGACCTACTACTATGTGACAAGACACTGGAAATATATTCTCTCTAATCCTCATGAGTTCAGTGGAATTCTCATTTTGCAGTAGGGAATACTAGACTTAGCTAAAAAACATGCCCCAAACTGCAGTGCTAGTAAGTGGTGGAGCTAAGATTGAAACCCAAGTCTTCTGACTCTAATACCCATGCTTTTAGCTATCTTGCTAGGGAGACTATTTTTCTGTTAGTACTCTGTTTAAAATATATATATATAATGGCGTTTCACTAAACTTCTTCAGTGATTGTTCCAAATTGGTTATCCTTATGTCTTAAAGATCCGTTTACCATATGGATTCCACTTCCACCCTCCCACCCCTGTCTTGTAGCTGCTTCTTTGAGGATTTTAAAAAACCTTTATTCATGTATGTACACATATGAAATAAAATACACATACAGAAATGTGGTTTTAACAGTGTGCAGCTGAAAGAAATATTGTAAACAAGCACCTGTTTAACCACTGCCAACGCCAAGAAATGCAATGGTTCCAGGACCTCAGAAGCCCCTTCCTTTTCTCCTAGAAGTATCCTGACTTGATGCAAACCACTTTCTTATTTTGCTTTTTAATTTTCCTACTTAAGTATTTATCCTTAAATTATGTAGTTTTGCTGATTTTTGAGCTTTATGTAAATGGATTAATATAGTATATACTCTTGTACCTGGCTTTATTTGTTCAACACATTCAGTAATGTCATTTTGTGCATAGTGATCTTACACATATAATTCCCATGTACTTGCTATATTTTGGTGTTATCAAAATGGCGTATTTTTCAAAATTTTATTTCTAACAATTGCTGATATATAAAAGTAAATTTTATTTTTGAGCTTTAATGTTATCTTCACCAATCTTGCAAAAACCCTTCAAAATTGTAATAATAGTGATTCCTTTTCTTTTTTTTTTTTTTTTTTTTTTTTGTGGTATGCGGTCCTCCCTCTGTTGTGGCCGCTCCCGTTGCGGAGCACAGGCTCCGGACGCGCAGGCCCAGCGGCCATGGCTCACGGGCCCAGCCGCTCCGCGGCATGTGGGATCCTCCCAGACCGGGACGCGCAACCACTGCGCCACCAGGGAAGCCCCGTGATTCCTTTTCTATGAATGCAATCTCATCTGTAAATAATACCATTTTTTCTTTCTTTTCAATCTTTTTCTTGCCTTATTGCCATGGCCAAGACTTCTAGTGCAATGTTGAGTAGAAGAGATGATGGTGGACATCCTGTCTCATTCCGTTTTCTGAAAGGGAGTGCTTTTGATGTTTTACCATCGTATTATGTTTATTATAGGCTTTTGTTATGTATCTTTTTTTAGAATAGGAATTTTCCTTCTGTTGTTTAAGTTCTTTTTAAAATCATCAATTGATGTCAGTTTTGCTACATCTATTGAGATGAGAATGTGATTTTTCTCCTTTAATATAATGTGATCAATTATTTTGACTGACTTAAAAAATTTTTTTAAACTTACTGTGGCTTCCAGATTTAAATTCAGTTTGATCAGGGTATATTATTCTTTTAAAATAATGTGGATTTGGTGTGCTAATATTTTCTTTAAGATTTTTGCATCTATGATCATGAATGAGATTGGTTTATAGTTTTCACTTGTATAGTTCTAGTTCTGTTTCTGTATTTGGCTCAATATAAACTCCAAGCTTTGGAAAATGTCCTTTGCTCCTGTTCTATGGCAGGATTTGTATAATTTATCCTTAAAACTTTGTATTAAGTGTTATTGGTTTCTTAAGTTTGGTAGAATTTGCTGGTGAAGCCATCTGGGCATGCAGTTTGTTTTTTACTGTGGGAAGGATTTTAATTACTGATTCAGTTTCTTAAAGCACTGTTCATGTTTTGTATTTCTTGTGATCATTTAGATAAGTTGTATTTTTTGAGAATTTTTCCAACCTGTCCAAAATTTTAAACTTTTTGGTATAAAGTTGATTGAAATATGCTCTTTAATTATCTTTATTATCTGCAGTTATGTCTTTCTGTCTGTTTTATTCATCAGTCTTCATCAAAGGTTAGGCATGTTTATTAATCTACTCAAGCAACCAACTTATACCTTTGTTTATCATCACTATTTTATGCTTTTTTTCTATTTCATTTCTGCTCTTATTAATATTTCCTTCCTTGTGCTTTCTTTGGGTTTATTTTGCTTTTAATGTCTTGAGATACACACTTAACTTTGTAATTTTCAGCTGTTCTTATTTTCTAACATATATATTTTTAATTCTAAGTAGCTTTGGCTCCATCCCACAAGTTTAATATGTAGTAAATTTGTTATTCAGTTTAGAATATTTTCTAATTTTTATTGTTTTTTTTCCTTTGGCCCATGGATTACTTAGATATGTTATTTAATTTTTAAACACATTGGGGTGTTAATTCTGCTGGACAAACATCATTTCTATTTCATTTAGTGAAGTTCTGCTAGTGATAGTTTTTCAGTTTTTGTTAGTCTGAAAGTGTCTTTCTCACTTTCATTCTTGATATGTTCACTGGTTATAGAATTCTAGGTTGGAACTGTTCTATTCATATTGTTTCTTTCAGCACTTTCAAGTGTAGATATTCCATCGCCTTCAGATTTTAGTACTTTTGTGGGGAGTGGGGGAGGGCATCAACTGTCAGTCTAATTATTGCCCCTTTAAATGTAATTTGCCTTTTTTGCTTTGGCTACTTTTAAAATTTTATCTGCCTCTTTAATTTTCTGTATTTTTACTATGATGTGCTTAACCATAGATTTCATTTATCCTTTTTGGGGTTATTAGGATATCTTGAAACTGAGAATGATATCTTTAGTGAATTTTGGAAAATTCTCAGCTATTGTCTTTCTATATTGTTTCTGGTCCATTTTTTCTTTCCTCTGGCTCCAGTGAAATGTGTCTTAAATATTCTTAGTGTATTCTTCATATATCCTGTTTTAGTTATCACAGCACACAAACCGCCCCCCAAAATAGTGGCTTAAAGCAGCAACCATTTCATTATTTCTCATGGTTCTGTGGGTAGACTAGGGCTCAGCTGGATGATTCTTCTTCTTATCTTGCTTAGTGTCTGTCATGAGGCTGCAGTCCGGAGACATCTGGGACTTAAACATTGAAGAGGCCTTTGCTTACATGTCTGGAGCCCTTGATGGGGACAGCCGGAAGTTGGTGTCAACAGGGATGACAGGTCTTAGTCTCAGGATTCTGTCTTCTACTGGTGTCTCATCATGGCCTCTCCATGTGGTCTCTCCAGGAGGGCAGCTGGGCTTCTTACATGGTGACTTGGGGCTCCCAAAAGGGCTTCCAGAGAAGTGGAAGCTCCCAGGCTCTCTTAAGACATAAGCCCAGAACTGACATAGTTATCACTTTTGCTCTACTCCTTTAGTTAAAGTTAACCAAAGCTTTAGTTAGAGCTAACCCAGATTTAATGTGGGAGGTGACTATACACTTTTATGAGTATTGAGAAGCATGGTTCGTTGTGGCCTATCTTTGAGACTTGCTACCATATTGCTTATCCCTGTACTTTTGTCCATCCTTATGCTTCTCTGTATTTCATTCTGAACACTCTCTTTCCCCTGACTTATTTTTCAGTTCACTAATTCTTTCTTCATCCATTGAGTTTCTAATTTTTTAAAAAATTGTATTTTCAGGTCTAGAATTGATATTTTCTTCTATTTCAAATCTATGTCATTAAAAAAAGTTTCCAGTTTCTTACTGAAATAAATAAGTCTGCTTTTAGCTCCTTGAATATATTAAGTATAGTTATTTTACAGTCCAATTCTGACAATTCTAATATTTGGAGTTCTGTTTTTTTTTTCCCTCTGTTGTGTCTTGTTGAGCTCTGTTGGGCTTTTTCTTGCTCATGGTTTCTTTTCTTCTTGCATAAATGGTTATCTTTGATTGTGTCTGGATATTGTGTTTGAAAAGCTGAGAAGTCCTATGCCTCTAGAGAATGTTTTTGTTTTCTTTTGTCAGTTGCCTGAAGGTACTAGCTTTCTGGAATCATCTTAATCTAGGTCATCTGAGCCACCCACATGATTTGAAGCTTGGCTGTAAGTCCATATGAGGGCTGATTACTTTCTGTTTATTTTTTTCATTCCAAAATGAAGTGACTTACTTTTGGTAAGTTTTTTCTCCTCCAGAACCATCAGAAATAACCTTCATTCTCTCATGTTCCTAGGGTATCAGCAAACATACCCCTGGCAAAAATAGCCTCTTGTATATTCTCTCATCCACTTTCAGACTTGGTTCTCAGTGTTCCTCACCACCTTAATAGTTCTTTGATACCTTTTAAGATGTTTTCTTCTACTTTGCTCTGCTTCTTTAGTTATCTTCAGTGGGAGTGTTGGCCCCAATTATTTGGTCTATCTTCATGGAAAGTAAAAGTTGCCATAACTTTTAGTATTGGTTTGCCTTTCAGAGTTTATTCCTTCGGTTTTATATTCATTCTTTATACATAGAGGTAATACATATTAATGTTGACCTTGGAGGACCGACAACTTGTCATACCCCTAGATGAATCTCTGTTCTGGTCAGGGTTGGCTTCCTGTGTTTTGCCTCATCTTTAAACTATTTTATAATTATAAGACCATTAGAACATCCTAGTGACTATGTAGGCCATTGCTTTTCATTATGTGGCTCATGTTCCTCCTGCAAATAATCTGTGGGAAGTTATTAAAAATAATCTGGTCCAATTACTGCATTTTTCATACAAGGAAACATAGGATGGGGATGGTTAAGTATGTTGAATTTAAAGTTGTGACTTAATTTGTTGAGGTACAGTTACATTTGGTATGATTACATTTATAAATGCCTATTTATAAATCTGTCTATGCTATTACATTACAGTATTGTAACTTGTTTGGAAGAAAATGATCTGAGCTGTTTGTAATAGCACTCTAGGTGACCTTAAGCATATGAACTGAACTTTACTTTTTTCCTCTATCAGCTTTCAAATTATTAATAAGTTGTCCATTTGGATTTGAAAGAGTAGGTGTGTTTCTTGCTATGAAACTAACCTTGTCATGTTGTTGGGAAAGATGAAACAAAAAGTAGTGAGGTGATCATATGGCAGCCCAAGGTGTGAGAAACCACTCTTAGGAATGCTGAATCCCTTTCAAGCCTTCCAACCAATTGGCCATCTCCAGAGACCCAAACTACCTATTCTGACAACATCCTTTTCTGGTGTTCAGGCTGTGGATGGAATGTCTTGAGAATGGAGTTGACGTCAGACTAGAATTATCTGAAAGCTACACAGACCAGTAAGTAAAGTCAATAGGATTTCTGTTTTGTAAATTAGGGTTTTATGGATTGCTTCTTACTTATTACTCCAGTTGTTTTCCATTTTAACTTTACTGGAAACATACTTAAGTTTGTTAGTGTTTTATTTTATTTTATTTTTTGTTACTGTTTTAGTTTACTGTTTGTTATACTTCCCTCCCGGTTATATTTATCATTATTATGACTTGCAGTGTTATTCTTTTAGCAGAGGTGGATAGGTGGTGAGAGAAGCATCAAGTAACCAGAATTCTTGCTTCTTTCTAACCTTTGGGAACTTAAGTTTATTTCTGGGAGCCTTGGGTTCTAAAATGAGGGATTGGACATTAGATGATTTTTATATTTGAGTCATCCATTTCTTAACAACATTCTTATACCTATTAGACACCTGCTATGGACTGAGTGTTTATGTCCTGCCCCCCTCAAATTCATATGTTAAAATCCTAACTCCCATTGTAGCGGTATTAGGAGGTGAGGCCTTTGGGAAGTGATTAGGTCATGATGGCAAAGCCCTTATAAATGGGACTAGTGCCATGAATAAAGTGAGTGGGTATGTTTTTCTTCCATTTCTGTTGACTGAGTGGGCACAGACATGGTGTAGATAAAAAATTGAATCTAAGGAGGTGTCATGTCTTGCCAGGAGAGGATAAAAAAGGTAGTTGAAGATACATACAAAAGGGTGATTATTTAGCATATTCTTTTAGGACTTTTAATCAGCCTCAGGCATATTCTTAGGGTAGTTGACATGAAGACTGAGAGACAAAGTAAAAGTCAAACTCGTGTCATGCAGAGGTTGGTTTCAAGTTTACAAAGCACTTATGCACATGGAGGAATATGAGAAAGGGCAGATAGTACCATGCAGTTGGCCATAAAACAGTCCAGCTCTTCTGTTTGGAGGGATAAGAAGAAGGCCTCTTGTATGGTCATGTTTATCCCCTGTGCCTCATGAAGTCCCTGCTGTAGGGGGGGGAGCTCTTCCTTTTCTTTTATTCCCTCCTTTGTCTCTTTTTTTTTTCCTATGTCCTTCTCTTTAAAATACCTGGACTGTCATCTGTGGTTAAGGCTCGACCATGATACTCCTTGTCCTTTCTTTGTCTGTTGTTTTTTCCTTTGTTTCATTGTGGGGTTTGCCTCTTTCTTGGGCAGTTTTGGGAAGGAAGAGAGCTGGGTGGGGTGAGTTACCACAATTCAGAATGAGACCCAGGGATTGGATCCATAAGCCCAAATCTCCCACCATTAGAAGTATAAATCATCCCCCTAGATAATCTGTGAATTCTCCAAGTTGTAAGTGAGGAAACTGAAGCCTGAGGTTACTTGTATTATTTACACAATAACCGGGAATTGTCATGACCTTCACACACCCTACCCCCTTTTTCTGTCTCCTCCTTCCTCCCCCCCTCCTTGAATAGCGAGTGTTGGCTATTAATGGTAGGAATTGTCCCTAATTCTTCCAGTTGGTTTTATATGCATAGTTTGCCTCTTCCAGACCACTTAGATCTAAAGTAATGTCCCAAAGGGCACTCAATCAAAGCTTCCATTCTCTCTTTGCAGTTTCTAAGTACAGATGCTGATTCTAATTCTGGAACTGTTTATAAGGATGCCCTGTATTGTTGTCCGGTCTCTAGAAAGCCACAGGGGGCAGATAGTTTGAAGAGTTGTTAAAAGTGTTTCTTGTGTTTCTTTCTTTAAACAGGGACAACAGGAGAGGGCTGGTTTGAGGAGGCCCTGCAGGCTGCTTTGGTGTTGAGTTTGAACCCTGGGCTGAGGATTCCAGGTGTCCGTTCTTATCAACACGTGGCCCACCCTGTCTGATTTGAGATGGGGGGAGGAGGCTCATAGGGGGTGGGACTCTGTGCAGTACCAGGGAGAAGCAATTCATATATGTTGGTTGTGCTGCTGGTGCATCAGGGCTGGTGTTGGGAGCCTGGTGCTGCCCATGAGATGGTAAGGGACAGGTTTGGCCACTAGGAGAAGTCATCTCTGGCCTCCAGAAGTTCCCAGTGCTCTTAATTAGCTCTTATTTCTTCCTGGTTTCTCCAAGAGCTTTGATACTTACTATTAAAACATGAGCATCAGTGAGAGGGTAAGAACTTCAGACCCCCTTGAATAAGTATCATGTATAGAAAGGGTCCTTTATTAGCAGTTCCGATGACTAGATTTGGGGAAGATGGGCAATGAGGGATGATGGGAGGACAGGGCCAGGCCTGCGTACTTCATAGTTGAAGCCCCTGTCTGTTCAACAGAGTGTGAATTTGGGGACCTCAGAGAGTTTGCTGCTTTCAGCTTGGAGTCGCAGGTTATTGCTTAAACCATGACCTTTTACGCTGCTTGGTCTCCTCTCTCCTTTATTCCTCAGACCCCCACCAGAATGTGCTTGGGTAGGTACTTCCTTCAGCCTTTCCTAGACCAGTATCCCCACTGAGGGCTCACCCAGGATTAAGCCTCACAGGTTTGCTTCTCTCTGGTTTTTGATCTCCTTTACTTCTGGGGCAGTGCTCCATGTTGGTGGGATGGGGCAGAAGTAAGAAAAACATGGCGGGACTTCCCTGGCAGCCCAGTGATTAAGACTCCATGCTTCCACTGCAAGGAGTGTGGGTGCGATCCCTGGCTGGGGAACTAAGATCCCACATACTGCGTGCCGTGGCCAAAAAAGATAAATAAATAAAAAAAGAAGAACTTGGAGTGCCTAAATGGGTTTTGGAAACTAGCTTTTCCTTCTTAATAGATTGCAATTTGTGGCGGAGCATGCAGATCACATCAAAACTGTGCAAATATATTTCCTATCTTGTTCCTGATTTCACATACCTGAATAAGGCCTCTGGTGAAATCAAAGGAGACTGTTCTTCTGAATCACAGATCCCAAAAGCCAAGGAATCACGAGCTATTGGGAAATTCAGTTATATAGTACCTGTTTTTTCATTACATTCCTATTACAGGGGAAATAATCTTGGACATTCTAATCCATTCCCTTATGTAATCATTCTTACCATGGAAAGTTGAAATCATGAGCTTTAGAAAATGTGTAGTTACCTTTGAGTTTAGCCTTTTCTGAAAGGAAGACTGGGTGAATTAAGTGTTTGCCCTGTCTTTTTGCTCAGTCAACTTAAGAGTTCTTGTTCTTCTTAGCAATGTGTCTCCTTAGAGTAATTTTTATATTTCAGAGGAATGGATGATGGGTCAACGTTTAGAGTAATAAGACAGGTTTGCTAGAGGGAGAGCCATTGTGGGAACCCTTCGTGCGGTCATGGTTTGCTCATGACGCTTGTACACTCCGTCTGTGCATGAATTATTCATTTTGCTGCCTTTGTTATAAGAGCCACAGTGTTTGGTCTTGAAGACTGTCTTGTGATGTATCCTTCTTTTGCTAAAAGGCTACATATCAGCAGCCTCGTTTGGTTTAGAAGCCAATTCAGCATACCACGCATACCACTCGAGAAGAATGTCAGGATCCTTCCTGCTCTGAAAATGTCATGCATGCTTAAAACGACAAAGTTTGTTGCAAGCAGTGGTTGCAAGTGCTTTTTATTCTTCTCGAATCTTCAAAGCCATTTAATTTGAGGGTTTTCAGCTTCAATCAGAAAAAGATCACTCAAATATTTGTTTTGGTTTTTAATATCAGAATGTTGAATTGGAGATTTAGAGTATATCCAAAACGTAGGGTGGAGGCCGTGTGTAGTTTTCAAATATTGTGGTAAAAACACCTAACAGAAAATTTACCACTTTAACCATTTTTTTGATTAAAATCAGGAATTACAGGTTTTATTTACAAAGATAAATTTGGGGAGAGAGAATTTTTTTTAAATCGAGGCTAATAAGAAATAAAAATAGCTGTAGGAATTTTTGGAATTAAATTAAGAAAGAATCAGTTGCCCTAAGAAAAATTTGACTTTCTCTTATTGCCTCTTTATTTGCACTTGAGCATTATGCATTCTAATCCACTTTAACCATTTTTAAATGTACAGTGTACAGCCGTGTCAACTATATGCACATTGTTGTGCAACAGATCTCTAGAAATTTTTCATCTTGCAAAACTGAAAGTCTGTACCCATGAAACAACATCTCCCCTCTCCCCGGCACCCCCTTCCCAGCCCCTAGCAACCACCATTTTACTTTCTGTTTCTAAGAGTTTGACTGCATAGATGCCTTGTATAAATGGAATCATGTAGTATTGTCTTCTTGTGACTGGCTCATCTCACCTAGCATAATGTCCTCAAGGTTCATCCATGTTGCAGCATATGATGGGAATTTCTTCTTTTTAAAGGATAAATAATAGTCCATAGTATGTATATACCACACTTTCTTTGTCCATTTATCTGCGGAAGTAGTGTGTCTTTTTTGTAAAGTGTTCTTATGAAAGCTTTGCTTGGGAGTTAAAGCAACCCAACCACAAAGGACATAGAAAAATCAAATCGAGTCACATATGGTAAGAAATAGAATTTTTGTTTGTAATATTTAATATGAGACTTTAATTTTCATACTTGCAAAACTTGGAATTTCCTAAACTGGAATTCTAGTGTAAGTGGTTTAGGTTCCCACTCCCCCCACCCCGCACCGCAACCACAGCCCTCTTAGAATTACAGCCCCTCAGACTGTCCCTGCTGGAGCTGGGAGTCCTGTGGTCCCGCCTGCACTGACTAAGGCATGTACTCAAGTGCTTGCTGGAGAGCATGATAAATGGTGGCATTTTTCTCCTCAAGTTGTCTGTGTTTCACTCAAATGTCTAGAGGGAAGAGATAAGGGAAAAGGGGCAGGGCGGGAAGGGAACTCTTGGAGTCGTGAAAGGATGGATGACCTATGAGATCATTAGGGTTAGTAATGGGTTTTCTCATTGGACTGTGTGGGCCTTTCTCACAGATGAGCTTCTTTGGGGATTCCAGCCCCACACTCAGAGTTGAAGCAGCTCTGGCTCAAGCTAAACCACACAAACAATACACTCCGTGGTCTGGATTTAGTCTAAATGTTGCCAGAGAACCAGAGGACAAAGTTTGACTTGAAATATAGGTATACCTATAGCTGATTGACTTCATTGTACAGCAGAAACTAGCACAACATTGTAAGGCAATTATACTCCAATAAAAAAAAATAAAATAAAGAAAGAACACGGGGTTTGGGAGACTGAATCATAGAGTGTTACTTTCACTTTTTCTTGTCTTTGGTTCTTCCTGGGAGCAACATGATGAGGCAGACAGGGAGGCCTGGTTTGGGTAGTGGCTGGGGGCCCTGTCGTCACAGCTGCTGCATGCAGTGTCAGTAGTTTCCTGTCTTTGGCAAGTAGAGTCGAGCCGTGAGAATGAGGCTTTTTTCCTCCCTGGCTCTTTTATTATTCTTGGGTGAGGGAGAGGAACCCCAGAGGGTGGGAGAGCCCCTCTTTTTCTTTTCCTTGTAGGTGGCTGAGACCTACACACAGAGTGGGTGGTCTTCACTCTGTATCATCGAAAATGTCCCAGTCCTACCTGGGCTCAGAACTGCGGGGGTGCCTTGCCTCTCTCTCCATCTCCTTTGATTTCTCCTAGGAAAGCCAGGCAGGGTGCTGCCGGGTGGGTGAGGGGAGAAGTAAAGCTTATGGAAGTGCCCAGTGGCTTACGGAGAAACCTAAGGTATCTGGGGAAACGCTTGTGTGCTTGGACTCTGGCTCCCCGGAGACCCTGGGCCCTCTGGCACTTCAGTGATGGGGCAGTCAGCTGATTCTCAGGCCTGAGTCAGGTGAGGTCCCTGACAGATCTGGCCCCCGCCATGAGGGCTGTGCTTTACAAGGCAGATGGAAGCCGAGGGCTTTCTGCTTTGTGGATGCCAATTTGGAGGCGAGAAGAATTATTTTTTAAAAATCTTTAGCAAGTCATTTTTTATATGTGTCTGGCTTCAGAAAATAAGTTTACATTGTTGATTTTGTCCCGCAGCCTTTTTTATGAAAATCTCTCTGCAGCAAAGTTGAAAGGATTTTACAGTGAACACATAATATGCTTACCACCTAGATGACTAGTATCTCATGATACTTGCTTTATCAGATAGCTAACCCACCTAGTGATTTGTTAACCCATCTCATTTTATGGTGCATTTAAAGAGACACTTACACGTAAATGCTCCTGCATTATAAGTTCAGTATTTTTCTTCTGAGATAAAATTTACATGCAGTGTAAATTTGAGATAAAAATTATATACACTTCTTAAGTATAAAGTGCTGTATTTTCCATCATTTTGTCAGATTTTACAAAAGCAAACTTTTTTTCTTTTTTACAAAATCAGTCTTCTGGCTAGTCACAGAATTGCCATAAATTATTTAAGAAGCACAGTTTTGAAAGTAGTTGGGAACGATAGCATATGACGAGTGTATTGGAAAGATTATGTTCATTATAACACTAAGTTTGTTCCTTTAGTAAACACCCTGGCCCTTTTCTTGGTTCTCTTCCTCTCCCTTCCCTTCCCCACATACACAGGAGGGAGAAAAAAGTAAAGCAATTGATTGGTGAAGATTTTTGTTTGTGTCCATGTGGAATTAAAGGTCCCTATGAAGTGGCAGGTTAGTTGAATATTATGAAGGGCACATTTGTCATGCACATTAGGAAAATGGGGAAATGCAGATGTTGATTTCTATGTATTACTGGTTCACTGGGGAATCCTTACTTGCATTGTTTCTTTTAATTGTCTTTATACCACTGCTGTGCCAAGCTGCATGAATGACGGAAAAGAAAACCCAAACTCAGGTAGGACAAGAATTTGTTCTGGGTCTGTGTGATGTCCTGTCTCTGGAAAGGGGGAAATAGAGAAGATTTGGTTTTGAAAATATTTAGTGTGTATGTCCAAATGCCAGGTGCTGTGGGTTAGAGAACTGAAAGGACAGATTCTCTAGAACGAGCATACTGTTGACTTGGGAAGAGAGGATGTAGGTATGTGATAGGTCAGGAAGGATCAGGATAGTAAGTGTAGCACGAGTTCAAAGAGCAGGCAGTGGCTGGCAGCTACCGTGTTTGGGGAAGGTTTCTTGGGGGGAGCATCTGCTTTGAGGTGGTTGGGTGTGGATGGAGAGAGGAAGGGGAAAGGGCTTTCAAGGTCTCTCAGTTGCTCAAAGCAGAGGTGCTTTTTCCCTCAATGCAGTATGAATCGATGGCAGATTTGAGGAAGCCTTGACACATAAGGTTGAAAAGATAAGTTGGGGTGATTATGTCAGGCCTTAATTGATAGATAATTTTATTTTTTTTATTTTTAATTTTATTGAAGTATAGTTGATTTACAATGTTAATTTCTTCTGTACAGCAACATGACTCAGTTACACATATATATATTATTTTTCATATGCTTTTCCATTATGGTTTGTCACAGAATATTGAATATAGTTCCCTGTGTTATACAGTATGACCTTGTTATTTACCCATCCTATATATAATAATTTGCCTCTGCTAACCCCCAAATCCCATTCCTTTCCTCCCCTACCCCCCCACCACTTGGCAACCACAAGTCTGTTCTCTACGTCTATGAGTCTATTTTTGTTTCATAGGTATGTTGATTTCTGTATTTTAGATTCCATATATAAGTGATATCACATGGTATTTGTCTTTCTCTTTCTGATTTTGCTTAGTATGATAATCTCTGCAAATGGCATTATTTCATTCTTTTTGAAGGCTGAGTAATATTCCATTGTGTGTGTGTATGTGTGTGTGTGTGTGTGTACACCACATCTTCTTTATCCATTCATCTCTGACAGATAATTTTAAAAGGCCAGGGACTTCCCTAGCGGTCCAGTGGTTAAGACTTCACCTTCCAGTGCAGGGGGTGAGGTTTGATCCCTGGTCATGGAGCTAAGATCCCACGTGCCTCGTGGCCAAAAAACCAAAACATAAAACAGAAGCAATATTGTAGCAAATTCAATGAAGACTTAAAAAAAGACAACAAAAAACCAGTAATCTTAAAAAAAATAATAAAATAAAAGACCAATATAGCCCCTTAGTTTCCTGGATTATTTTTCATTCCCCACCTGTGATTAACAGAAATCATACTAGACTAGGGTCTTTTTGTCGAAAGAAAGAATAGTATCCATTCACCGATTTATTGTTTGAATAAAGAAAGAATTTGTGTGAACTTCTTCTAAATAAGTTTATGAGAAATGATGATTAAGCAATATATGCGAAATAAAATTTTAATCCTAAGGTTTAAACACACGGTCACCTTTTCACGAGAAGAAATGTGACTATGCACTCCTTTTATTACTGGGGATATGGTCACTGTTTAAACCAAAAACGAGCAAAAAATGCCCAGCAGCATTTCTTGTGTATAGTTTTTCATCTTTTAAATGTTGCAAAATACCGAAGGGATAGGAAAACCAGAAAGGGCAGAGGGAGTTGGTGGTTTAAAAAATATAGTGACTAACTGACTTGTGCTGACTAATACCAGTGAACTCATAATGAGTAACAGTAGTGAATTTAGAAGGGATATAAGTAGAAGGAGAACTATTTAAAGATTGGTATAAGACAAAAGGCAGCTGAATTGGTCACAAGTAAGGATTCCCTCTGGGAAATTTGGAAGTAGTTCAGTTCACCCCTACAAAGTTCTATTTTTCCTTTCTGTAAAAGAGTCATCTTAGGGAAGTTAGATGGAGTCTTTCAAATATGGCTCCTTTTCCACTTGCTTCCTGGGGGGAGTTCTTGGCAGATGAGCTTGCTTGTGGTTTTGCATTGAAGAAATGCATAGGTGTCCAGTGGTAAGCAAGAACAAAAAGGTTGGTGGTGGTGTCTGCAAACTGGAAACACAAAAGGTTTGTTTGAATTTATTTTCTTAATTTTTGTTTCGAATCATGGGATAAAAGTATAAGAACTGACAAACCATCCTTTTCATAAACATAGATGCTATCTTTTTTAAAACAAAAGATTATAGGCTATAGTTAGAGCAAAAATACAACTGGCCAGAATGTGCAAAGACAGGATAGTCTGTTGTGGAATTTCCAATTACTTGAGTTAATCAGAAAATGTTTTGTTTTCATTCTTGTTGAAAATATTTTAAAATGTTAATTTATTTTCCTTGAAACTCCTTTTCCCAACAGTATTTGACCCTAGGCCAGATAAGGGAATTTCTTATCATAGCATCAGTCGACATTGATTATTGACTGGTCTCTTGTCCCCATTAGACTTAAACTCCCTAAGGACAAGGATACCATGGGTTATTATTGTAATACCAGCGCCCACCTATCGCAGTAGCTAGCGTGTAGCAGGCACTTATTATTTGGTCAAAGAAATAAGATCATGAATCATACATTAAAGATGGATTTATCTAGCTGTGTCTTGGGGATTAATTTTTTTCTTGGAAAGGATATCAGACTCAGCTACACGCAGAGCATGCTGGGGTATTCAGTTTTTAGGTAAAATCTTTAAATGAACTTATTTTCCCGTTGTTTTTTCTGTTAAGTTTTTGTTTTCTCTTGTTATTTGGGATTTCCAGGGACTTGGGTCACTCGTAAATTTTATATTTTATATATAAAATTTATATGAAATATAAATATATTCCATATATATGGAAGGCAATCTCAAGTTCTATTCTCTTGGGTAAGGCTTTGGATAAATAAATAATTTCCCCTGTTTAGTAAGGTAAATAAGTAAGAAAATTATCTCAAAGTGCATGAATTTGAATGGCATGAATAGGAAAGAGCCTCAGGTTTCCTTGGTAAAGATATTATCTGAAGGTCTTTGAACAATTAATTAAATGGAATATTTAGTTAAATAAAGGGGAATCCATAGGCAAGTTGATGAGCAGTTTCGCTTTTTTTAAAGAAATCTAATGGTTTAGAAATAATGAATTGAAACATTCATTGGAGCATGTATTATGAAGTCCCCTCAGTTTAATTTCTTCAACATGAAAAGGTATATCACTGCATTTAAAATTGGAGATGATTTAAGTAATTTTACCTTAAATTTAACAGATCCATTTTTCAGACTTAGAGTTGCTGAGAGCAGGCTCACATAGTACCATTCCTTCAAAACTGGTGGTACATTTCAGTTAGGTTTAGAGCACCAGAAAAGCTATACTGTAGAGCTTTGTGTTATATTTAGAAGAAATTTCATCTAAAATTTTGCATTCACAATTGGAGCAAATTGCATTTAAAAGGGAATAGTTTTTAAGATACAATTTGGTTACTGCAGTCTATCCTTTTAGGTTTTGTTGGTGTATGAGGATGAGAAATGGTTGGAGATAGAGGGATTTATATGGACATTTGATTTAAGAATTGTCTCAGGCCTTTGCATGACCCTTAATCCAAATTGAGGGTGTCTTCTGTTTTTTATATCTTCTGGTTTTGGCCAGGTGTTATAAGTATTGTCTCTCTTAGGTAGAATCACTGTTTCCAGTTCATTCTGAAGTACTATAAATGCTTATTCTATAAAATTCAGAGATTGAATGTTTTCCAATCTCATCTAAGTTTAGAACTTTGGAAATAGGTTAGTAAACAGCATGACTCTTTTTTCATTTTGACATATAAGCACCCCACCCCCATGGGTTAATCCTTTTTAAAAAATTCACATTAGTGATGTTTGAAATAGCTTTCCTAAAATGAAACTTCAGAAGGGAATGGAACATGGTGTCTTGGGTTTTTTAGAGCTTCTCAGCAGAGAGCATTGGAAATCCGAGGAACATAGATGGCAGGAATGTTTTATAAGGAGGCTATTGATTGGACCAGGAAATGCTGCAAATAAATAAAATTGGAGAGCAGAAGCCAAACCATACTGGAGCCAGTAGACTCTTAGCTGTTCGGTTTTAACTGGAAAAGAAACTTAGATTTTTAGCTTTGACATAAAAAAAAGGAATCTAGAATAGCTATCCTTTCCTTTGAGCAGTAAAGATCAATGAGGTGTTGAAGCAGCATCAGAGTCATGAAAACAAAGTGGAATGCATTTGTTCACTCCTTCAAAGTTGCTCTCTGGATCTGATGCACTTTTCAAGTGTGCAGGAGGATGTGAAGTCTTTAATGTTGGTCACCACTAAAGAGGATGGGTTGCCTCGGACTGTTGAGATGATGTGGCCCAAAGTAAGGGCTTGAGAAATGTGCTGAATGACTGCGAATTCATAAACCTTACCTTAAAATTCTGGAATGATAACGAAGCTTATATCCTGAAAGAAGACATTTCAAGAAAAGAAAGCAAACATTGTTTTATGCAGGGAGTCAAATAATAGAATCTGTTATACAAAGAGATGATTCCCGTTACAGCTATAAAATAAGCTCAAGAAACATTTATATCAGGTGATGGATGGTAGCTATGTGAAGAGAGATGGCTCTGATCACTGAAGAAAATAGGGTGCCATCTAGTGGAATCATTTCACTAGTGGAATCAAATCATATGTATTCCCCTAAACACTATTTTAGAAGATTTAGATTCTTCTTTTGTTTCCAATTATATAACTTTTTAAACAATTGAAGTATAGTTGATTTACGATGTTGCGTTAGTTTTAGGTATACAGCAAAGTGATTCAGATATATATATATATTCAGGTTACTTTCCATTATGGATTATTACAAGATCTTGATATTGTTCCTTTGTTATATAGTAAATCCTTGTTGCTTAGATTCTTAATAAAACATGTAACAATGGTTTTTCTGTCTCAAAGAAGTGTTTTTTTAAACTTTTTCTTTTGAACTAATTTTACATTTGCAGAAGAGTGGCAAAAACAGTACAGAGAGGTCCCATATCCCCATCACACAGCTTCCTCAATCTTCCATGAACAGTTATCAAGACTGGGAAATGAGGGCTTCCCTGGTGGCACAGTGGTTAAGAATCTGCCTGCCAATGCAGGGGACACGGGTTCAAGCCCTGGTCTGGGAAGATCCCACAGGCTGCGGAGTAACTAAGCCCATGCGCCACAACTACTGAAGCCCACGTGCCACAACTACTGAAGCCTGTGTGCCTAGAGCCCATGCTCTGCAACAAGAGAAGCCACCACAATGAGAAGCCCCCGCTCACCACAACTAGAGAAAGCCCGTGCGCAGCAACGGAGACCCAATGTAGCCAAAAATTAAAAAAAAAAATTTTTTTAATTATAAAAAAAAGACTGGGAAATGAACATTGGTACAAAACTTCTAAACAAAACTCCAGGCTTTTCTTCACATTTCACCAATTTTTTCCATTTATGGCCTTCTTCTGTTCCAGGATCCCATCCAGGATCCCACAGTACTTTTAGTCATCATGTCTCCTTTATAGTCTCTAATGTGAGATGGTTCCTCAGTTCAAAGAGGATTTATGAAAAATATTTCTCTAGGGATTGTGGCTGTTGTAAAATGCATTTGATTATGTGGGAGATAAATAATTAAAAGGTAGTTATAAAATAAGAATTTTCATCTAGAAATATTTATACTGCTTATACATTTCATTACCCCCCAAAATCTTTTTTTTTTAACTTTTTGGTTTATATTGGAGTATAGTTGATTAACAATGTTGTGTTAGTTTCAGGTGTACAACAAAGTGATTCAGTTGTACATCTGCATGCATCTGTTCTTTTTCAAATTCTTTTCCCAATTAGGTTGTTACAGAATATTGAGCAGAATATTCCTCCCCAGAATCTTTTAATAGCTTTTTTTTTTTTGTATTTGCAAAGTGCTTTATAAGTTTTACTTGTTCTGAAAAGTAGCAAGAGGCAGGAACTAATCTTTGACAATTTTCTCATTTTATTTAAAAGGAAATTGAGCCATAGGGGAGTTCCATATTTTGCCTTGATTGGAACAGCAGTCTCATGCACACTGGCAGGTAGAAAAAAGGATGACAAATTACGCAGCAATGGAAAAGTAAATCTCATTTTCCCAACAGTTTTATTATGGCAGTAACTGAAATTTTAAAATGAAAGACAAATCTGAAATTACACTGTCTAATAAATCGTGTTTTATTCTTTAAAAGTTGATATCTTAAATACTTTCAGATGCTCTCAAAATATTTGTCACATTTAAACATCATATATATTTATTTCTTTTTTTAAGTAGTAGTTTGAGCTATCTATTTCAAGAGTTCTAAACTAACTTTTGGCTGCTTTGTATATTGAAACAAATATTCTATTACAAGTTAGTTCTAAAAATACAAGTGATTTTTGATCCTAAAACAAAATCAGGGTTTTCTTTGCCCCAAAGTAGTATAATGGTTTGAAGAATCATGATTAAATTTAGAAGATGCTGTATATGAAAGATGAGAATAACAAATTGAGGAGACACAGTCTGAGGCTCATTTTATTTGTTTATGGCTTCATTACCCAGAATATTGCCTTTTGCACTGTGTGAGCATCCCCTTGAATATAATGACTGACGTGAACTGTGGTGGACCTGAAAGCAGCAGAAAGGCCTGGAATTTCCATAGAGGCTATAACATTTTCCTTTACTGCTATTTCACATTCACCTTTCCCAAATCAACTCCCAATTTGGTAATGCTACATGAAACAAAACTGCCTTCCAAACAAAGAGAAATGATGCGGCCAGGGCCTCCTTTGGCCAACAGAATCACCTTACTTGGGAAATTCATCATTGGGTTGACATGGTCGTGAGGGAAGGAGGGATGTGCTATGGTTCCAAAATGCCGAAAGGTCTTTTGAGAAGTGGTCCACCCCTAAAGTAGCCAAGCTGAAGAGGCTGTGGGGCTTTGGGAAGACAGAATGTCTGCTTTCCCATAATGTGTCTCTTGACTGAAAGATGCAAATGTGTTGCTTTTCCATGAATTGTGTAACTGGGCCTTCTACATTTTTTTTCTTGGTACATCTTAATTTCTATCTTTACCTGTGTATTTTGGTAAAGTTATTTGAGGGTTAAAACAAAAGCAAATCAGAATTGCTGGTCTTTTTTTTTTTTTTTTTTTTTTTTGCGGTACGTGGGCCTCTCACTGTTGTGGCCTCTCCCGTTGTGGAGCACAGGCTACGGACACGCAGGCTCAGCGGCCATGGCTCACGGGCCTAGCCGCTCCGCGGCACGTGGGATCTTCCTGGACCGGGGCACGAACCCATGTCCCCTGCATCAGCAGGAGGACTCTCAACCACTGCGCCACCAGGGAAGCCAGAATTGCTGGTCTTTAAGGCAACCTAGGGAAGTAGATAAATCAGTCTTTCAGGTTTCTCAACTATTAGGAACCCTCTGCCTTTTTCGCCTTTCATTTCCTAGACCCCAGGCAACCCAGCTGGGCCACTGGGGAAGGGAAGAGGGGGAGGAGAGTCTGTTTAAATTTCCTCTCGCAAATCAATCAATGTGATAAACCATATTAATAAATTGAAGGAGAAAAACCATATGATCATCTCAGTCGATGCAGATAAAGCTTTCGACAAAATTCAACACCCATTTATGATAAAAACCCTCCAGAAAGTAGGCATAGAGGGAACTTACCTCAACATAATAAAGGCCACATATAACAAACCCACAGCCAACATCGTTCTCAAAGGTGAAACACTGAAACCATTTCCTCTAAGATCAGGAACAAGACAAGGTTGTCCACTCTTAACCACTATTTTTGAACATAGTTTTCGAAGTTTAGCCACAGCAATCTGGATTGGAAGAATCAGCACTGTGAAAATGACTGTACTACCCAAAGCAATCTACAGATTCAATGCAATCCGTATCAAACTACCATTGGCATTTTTCACAGAACTAGAACAAAAAATGTCACAACTTTGTATGGAAACAGAAAAGACCCTGAATAGCCAAAGCAATCTTGAGAAAGAAAAACGGAGCTGGAGGAATCAGGCTCCCTGACTTCAGACTATATTACAAAGCTACAGCAATCAAGACAGTATGGTACTGGCACAAAAACAGAAATATAGATCAATGGAACAGGACAGAAAGCCCAGAGGTACACCCACACACATATGGTCACCTAATTTTTGATAAAGGAGGCAAGAATATACGATGGAGAAAAGACAGCCTCTTCAATAAGTGGTGCTGGGAAAACTGGACAGCTACATGTAAAAGAAAGATTAGAGCACTCCCTAACACCATACACAAAAATAAACTCAAAATGGATTAAAGACCTAAATGTAAGGCCAGACACCATCAAACTCTTAGAGAAAAGCATAGGCAGAACACTCTATGACATAAATCATAGCAAGATCCTTTTTGACCCACCTAGAGAAATGGAAATAAAAAAAAAATAAACAAATGGGACCTAATGAAACTTAAGAACTTTTGCACAGCAAAGGAAACCATAAACAAGACAAAAAGACAACCCTCAGAATGGGAGAAAATATTTGCAAATGGAGCAGCTGGCAAAGGTTTAATCCCCCAAATTTACAAGCAGCTCATGCAGCTCAATATAAAAAAAAACAAACAACCCAATCCAAAAATGGGCAGAAGACCTAACTAGACATTTCTCCAAAGAAGATATACAGATTGCCAACAAACACATGAAAGGATGCTCAACATCACTAATCATTAGAGAAACGCAAATCAAAACTACAATGTGGTATCACCTCACACCAGTCAGATTGGCCATCATCAAAAAATCTACAAACAATAAATGCTGGAGAGGGTGTGGAGAAACGGGAACCCTTTTGCACTTTTGGTGGGACTGTAAATGCATACAGCCACTATGGAGAACAGTAGGGAGGTTCCTTAAAAAACTAAAAATAGAACTACCATAAGACCCAGCAATCCCACTACTGGGCATAAACCCTGAGAAAACCATAATTCAAAAAGAGTCATGTACCAAAATGTTCATTGCAGCCATATTTGCAATAGCCAGGACGTGGAAGCAACCTAAGTGTCCATCAACAGATGAATGGATAAAGAAGATGTGGCAGATATATACAATGGAATATTACTCCGCCATAAAAAGAAATGAAATTGAGTTGTTTGTAGTGAGGTGGATGGACCTAGAGACTGTCATACAGGGTGAAGTAAGTCAGAAAGAGAAAAACAAATACCGTATACTAACACATATATATGGAATCTAAAAAAAGGAAAAAGAAAATGGTTCTGAAGAACCTAGGGGCAGGACAGGAATAAAGATGCAGACATAGATAATGGACTTGAGGACATGGGGAAGGGGGAAGGGTAAGCTGCGACGAAGTGAGAGAGTGACATGGACATATATACACTACCAAATGTAAAATAGATAGCTAGTGGGAAGCAGCCGCATAGCACGCATAGCACAGGGAGATCAGCTCGGTGCTTTGTCACCACCTAGAGGGGTGGGATAGGGAGGGTGGGAGGAGATATGGGGATATATGTATATGTATAGCTGATTCACTTTTTTATAAAGCAGAAGCTAACACCATTGTAAAGCAATTATACTCCAATAAAGATGTTAAAAAAATTCCTCTCCTGGTGTCCTCTTTGCTGATAGAAATAAATTAGCATGTCATGATTATTAATATTTTGTGGCTGTTAGCTATATTATTCCTTTCTGGTAAAATACTTGAAACCTAACCAAAGCCTCAGGGTCATAAACACTGAAGGCCAAGGACTTACCAGTATAGGCTTGTGAACATTCTAGCAAGTGAGCATTTTGCCCCTGCTCAGTTGCTACCCCACACGGGGGCTGGCCCTGCCAGTGTCTTAATCACATGAGAAGCATGCAAAGTAAATCTTAGAAAAACTACTAATTATATTAAGTATGGTCTCCTGGAACACAGGAAGCAAGTGTGTTTCCCGCCCTTGAAAAAAAGGAGGCTTTCCAAATGAAGCCATTTATACAATGGACTAGATCATATTATGTCTTGTGGATTAAACTTAAGAGCTATGTGAACATACTCTGAAAAATATGAGAGAAATAAAGAATTTACCTGTTCAGCTATCTACTTCTAGAAAATTTTATTTCTTTATGTTCATTTGAGACTGGACCCTTAAGAAATAATTTCTACATTAAGAGATAATTTTTATGTTAATATTTAGGAAGGTTGTGATTATTTTTCATGAACCTCCACATTTTATTTTGACAACGTGAGTTTTATCAAGCATTTTTAATAACATTTTGTCTTCCTTTATATATTTCTTATAGTAAGTGGAAAAAATCTTATTGGTTCTTCTTTAATTCTTTTGTAATTAAAATTTTCTTTGTGCTTTTTAGGAGAACCCTTTCAAAATGGTAGAAGTTAGACATTTTGTGCATGTTGTTAAGGTCCAAAGAAACGAGTTGGAGTGAGAAAAGAGGGCTTCATGTTCCCCTTAGAAATAATCAAGAGTTGAAGTTTCACTTTGCAGACACTCCATTAGTACGAATGTACTTCTTCCTAACGGCTTTTCGTTTATGGACTCTGAACACAGGTGCTTGTTGACCTTTGGCTACAATAATAGTTCTCCACTTTTAAGAAATGGACTTGTATGATTACAAACCAAAAACACTTCAAGTGGTTATAGAACAGGGCCTTTGTAATGAATGAAACGGTTAAACTGTTCCCTAGCTTGGTCATTGTTATGTGCTTTTGAATCCTTATGTTCTGTGATTGAGCACTCTGCTTTTGCAGTCTGTATAGTTCTCAGTGCTTGACAAATGTTGAATATTCTGTAGCTACATTGGGTTCTTAGAGCATGCAGTATTATCAAATTTAAGACCTATAAAAGATTTTGTGCAATGTTTAATGAATACTAAGGTTTTCTCTGCTTTGGAACTTGTGAAAAATCCATTTTTCTTCATGTACTCTAAATATCCCGTGCTTTTTAAAACAGGCTGTTCTTGGCTATACTTGTTTTTATGACTTGTCCTTTATTATAGAGAATGTTACAAAATGAGGCCTTTGCTGGTATGTTAACTTGATTATAATTTGTATGTATCACAATAGTAGATGTGATTCTTCCATCATCAATACTAAATGAGAGCACTCTTTTAAGCCTTGGATTTTTTTTTTTTTTTGGTCAGCATCTTGCATTCCTAGCTATGGGCTAAGCAAGGGTGTTGAGATTAGTATGCAACACTGGGTCCCCAGTAAGCTATTGACTCAATACTGTGCTCATCTTTTGTGATTATAACAACCACATACTTAGCAAGAGAGTTCCCAGCCTATAAGTAGATTTATTCTATCTTGAGACAGGCCTTGGCTAATATGAGAGAGGTTTCTGGCATCTGGGAGATGGGGTTATGGAAACTTGATTAAAAGAAAAAGGAGATGATGTGGTCTTTCCTGTTTTAGGATGAACAAGGTGTCTAGAAAGTTTTCCTTTAAGCCTGTGTTAACTCGTGTTATTTTTTAAACTCTGGTCCCTCTTCTGGAACCACATCTTAAAAGATAAGCATATTTAGTAATAAAATTCCCAGCCTAGAGGGAAGTACCAATAATTGCTGTTTTCAGAAGAGAAGCATAGTGTTTTAGAGCTAGCTAGATCCATCCCTCCCTGGTTTTTTTTTTAAAACAGATGGAGAAACTGAGTGCCAAAAGGTTGCAACATCCTTGAAGTTATATAAAGAACTAAAATAGCATATGGCTTATCTAGGAGGTAAAGATGGGAACGGCTTCTGCTTGATTGGCGCCCTCTTGAAGAGAAATACTTTTGCTCAGCTTGGTGAGTATTGACCTTCTGATTACATCACTTACGAATTTTTAAAAAAAATGTTAAACCTATATTGCAAAAATACATATGTTGCTTTTAAAATGGAAGCTTTCAGCAGCATTTAGATCAATCCATGTGTTACGGTTTAGGCCAAATTAACCAGCCAATTTCAGAACTGTTTTTTGGAAAGCTTAGGTATACATTCACTCGAAATTTCTGTCAAATCACAGCTTGTAGAAGTTATTTTGAAACGTCCTTTCACTTACTGGTTAAATGAAGGTTGCTTCTCTGAGGAAGAGGTCGTATGCTCCTAATTGGGGCCAGCCATCCTTCCCTGGTGCTCCCTATGCTGTGCCTGCCTGTCACCTGCCTCTCAAGCATCAGGCTCCCTGTCTACTGATGGCATCCTTTCTGGGACCCCTCTGTTCCCAAGTACCTAGGCTCCCTCCTCGAGGGCACAGGGCCTGGGGGTTCAGGGCTAGGTAGAGGACCCCACCAGGCAGCTCTATCCTCCCATCCACTACTAGAGAGTTACAGCAAGCAGGTCACCTGATGGGAAAGCTTCACTGGGGTTCCGCTCTGCAGTCAGGGTAGAGAATTCTTGCTGTAATGAGTGATGGACTCATTTCTTTGGGAAGAAACTCAGAAAGTGACATGGATGATACACACCTCTACTTGGGCTCTGTGTTTGAGTTCAAAGAAGAACATGAGAGGCTTTCTCATACTGTCTCATGGGTCTTCATTTGTTAGAACTGCTGTTGTGTGCCAGGCTCTGAAATAGTATTTAATCTTTACTGTGACACTGTGAGGAAGAGATTATTGGCCTTATTTTAGATATGAGGCCATAGATACTTGAGAGAGGCATTCAAATCATTTTCCCCAAATCACATACCTAGTAAACAATAAAAGGTATGCATTATCTTCACTTGTATGATTTCACCAAACCATACCAAGAAAAAAATAACAAAATGGATGTTCAGTTTGCTATTTCTTCCCTTCCTTGTATATCACTGTGAATAACAAAATAGTGACTTTTCAGGACATATATTTGTAGCTTGGCAGAATTTTTATCTAAGAATGAAATTGTCTATTTATTCCAAAAGACACTTTTTGAGGTCCCACTATATGCCAGACTCTGTACTAGGTGCTCTGGATACAGCAGTGAACATGTATAAAAATAAGTGTTATTTTTGTCAAGTCCTGAGATAAAATGAGAAGTTTTGTGCATATTTCATCTTGTCCTTTCTTCTATCAAGTCATTGAGACACAGCCCAAGATTAGTCGTTGTCATTTTTCCATTGACTCACAGAATTACTGAACTAACAGGGTACTTCTGAGGTTACTTCGCCAGCTCCTGAGGGTCTGAGGGAAATGTGAACTAAACCAGATTCCATTAAGCCTTTGTGTTACTTGCCGCTTTACACTTTTACAGCTTATTGTGATGATGATTATTATTTGTGCCCAAGCACAGTTGGCAGGTATGAATCTCAATTTTAAGCTGAGTACATTAGACATTAAAAAAAAATCTTAAATTCTATACCTTTAACCAAAATAAACACCTTTAGAGTTTTGAAATGATGAGCGGAGAGCCCAGGGGGGTGGTCAGACACCTGTTTGGTACAACTGTGGCCTGAATCCTATCCATTCTGGTGACAGTCTCTGACCGTTACTCCTGCTTTTCTGTCCAAAACTATGTGTTCCGTTTACCTCACTTCACAATGTAGTTTAGAAGACTCTGGAAACATCTCTTTTAGTAGTTTTCTCGGCCACCTCGTAGGTGACTTGACCTTGTTTTTTCTTCCAGAAGGCTCTATATTTCATGTAGAATTGCATACCTATTTCAGTCATTATCATTATGGTTAAAAGAGCCTGACCTCCTGATACAATAGAATTCTCAGTTCATGGGCTACAGACTTGAGTCTGTTTTATTCAACTCTCTCATGTGGTAACTTACTATGTGCAAAGCTTCAGTGATGGCCACTGTCACCTCAAGTCTCAGATTCCACGATTTTGTTTATCCCTTGAAAGTAGAGGGGAAAATCAGAGACCCTTTAAATGCTCCCATCATGAGAGCGCAAGTTGTGGGGGAAACATCTCCCAAAAGAGTAACTTGTCAAACTTTCATAGAAGTTTCCCATATAAAATGTTAACATTGATCAGACTCTGAGATAAAGCTAGAAGCTTTATCTGTGCATGTTTCATCATGCTCTTTCTTCACTAGCAAGCTGTTGAAACAGATTCCTACATTCATTCATTCTCTGCTTGCAGAACTATCCAGTTTACTCAGCAGAGGGCTCCCACTCTCTGGAGTATGTCATGCTGGTGATTGGAGCCTGTTCAGGGCCTTCGTGGCTGCAGTGCTACCTCACCAGCAGCATCTGGGTCATGATGCTTGGCTTGAGTCACCTTACAGTGGCTCTTTCATCCTGGTCCAAGAAAGGACTTGTGGCTAGAATCATTATTCCTTTCAACGTCCGTCTTTTTGTCTAGCTCCTTAGTGTACTAAATGTGACATTCTTCTCCATTTACCTGTCTAAGATTGTGCTTCAGATGGGGGACAAAAACACCCTCTGGGTGGCAGACTTAAACAGCATGCAGTTTCACTTCATCACTGAAAGATCACATATGATAATTCCCCAATTTTCCAAGGCGAAACTTCTCCGTTGGAATCACTATGACTGTGGTGCTGATGGTGGTGGTGGGTTGTATTTTGGGAAAAAATTTTAAGGCAATGTATTTTTAAAAAAAAAAAAATATATATATATATATATTTATTTATTTGGTTGCGTCAGGTCTTAGTTGTAGCACTCGGGATCTGTGTTGCGGCATGTGGGATCTTTAGTCGTGGCATGTGAACTCTTAGTTGTGGCATGTGGGATCTAGTTCCCTGACCAGGGATTGAACCCCGGCCCCCTGCATTAGGAGCATGGAGTCTTAGCCACTGGACCACCAGGGAAGTCCCAAGGCAATATATTGATATTTACACTCCTTGCATTGCCCCTTAGTGGTTTAATACACATTTCCATTTTAGTTATCTGGGCAATTGTTGAATGTCTGTATTCCCCACTGAAGTTCAATTCCACGATGACAGGAACTGTTGTCACACTGCCTCATATATATATATATATAGTAGCTGTCCAGTCAAAACTTGTTTTTATGTGTAGGGTAAAGAACACTGTGCTGGGACCTTGGAATGTGGGCTCCAGTCCCATTTTTGCCTCAACAAGGTAGGAGACCTTGGGCCAGCTACTACCCATAACTGGACCACAGTCTCCTCATCTGTGAAATAAGGTCATAGACAGGGGGATTCATGAGGTTGCTTTCAGCTTTATGAGTCTCAGTTTGTGAGTCTCACTAAATGGAGGAAGAATTGCAGCCAGTCAGTTGGATGCCACGACTTTGTTTCCAAATGCAGGATGGCTCCATTGAAGTGCCCTGCCTTGGACTGGGAAGGGCTGGCCCAAGGCCTTCCCTAGGAGCCCAGGCCAGAACCCGAGTCACCTCCTTTGGGACATCTGGGGGCAGTGTTTTCCACACTTTTTCTGTAGCAGCTCAATTCTCTTCAAAATAATAAACGAATTAAAAAGACTGCTGGTTATGTGTGGGTAGAAAGCATGTCAGCCCTTAACCTGTGCCTGGGTATGTATTTGCTGCCAGTAAGATGGAGAAGTCCCAGGAGGTGGTTCAGAGGGCAGTTGCTCAAGTGGGGGTGGGGGGTGGAGACACTGTAACATTTCAAATCCTCTGCCCTGGCCAGGTAATAGGGATTCAGATGACTGTAGTAACTACAGAGGTGTGTGACAGGTCAGTCTCAGAAGCTAGGAGCCTGAAATTTACCCTATCAGCACTCTCCTCTGATCCCCCTGTAAACTCCCCCTTCCCCCCTCCCCCTACCACTATCTGATTTACTGCCAAGAAGATTGGAAACCTCTCTGTGACAATCTGGAAAATCCTGGATCAAATGGTCTCTTCTCTAATCCAAGGGGAATCAAACTTGAGAATTCAACAAGAACTTACAGCGATTCTCAAGAAAACTACAACCTACCAAAACTCATCTGAGATGAAATCAATAACCTGGGTAGTTCTATAATCATTAATAAAACTAAATTCATAGTTAAAAATCTTCTGAATAAGAAATCTCCAGGCCCAGGTGGTTCTGCTGGTAAATTCTAACAAACATTTGAGGAAGACATAACACCAATTTTAGACAATATCTTTCAGGAGAGGAAAAAGTTCCCAATTTATTTTATAAGGCCAGTATCACTCTGATGCCAAAGATGGTAAAAAAAAAAAAAAAAAAAAGACAAAACCACAGACCAATATACCTCAAGAACGTAGATTTTAAAAATCATAAAAAATATTAGCAATATTAATTATCAAATTTATATGCATAGAGTTGTTCATAATATTCCCTTATTATCCTTTTAATGTCAGTGGGAACTGTAAGTTATGTTCCCTCTTTCACTCCTGATATTAGTAAGTTGTGTTTTTTCTCTCCTTTTTTTTTCCTTTGTCAGTCTTGCTACAGGCTTAACAATTGTATTGATATTTTCAAATAACCAGTGTTTGTTTACATTGATTTTCTTTCTTCTCTTTTCTTTCTTTCTTTCTTGTTTTGCTTTCAATTTCATTTATTTCAGCTCTTATCTTTGTCATTTCCTTCCTTCCTTTGGGTATATTTTGCTCTTCATTTTCTAGTTTCTGCATGTGGAAGCTTAGATTATTGATTAGAGACCTCTCTCTTTTTTCTAATATAAATATTTGTTATAAATTTCCCTATAAGCACCGTATTAGCTGCGTCACACACATTTTGATATGTTGTATTTTCATTTTGTTCAACAATTTTTTTCACTTGAGACTTTCCCCTTTGACCCATACATTATTTAGAAGTACAATGTGTTGTATAATTTCCAAGTGTTTGGAAATTTTTATCTTCTCTTTGCTGTTGATTTCTAGTTTAATTTCATTACGATCAGATGACACATTTTGCATTATTTCAATTCTTTGAAATTTGTTAAAGTTTTATACTTCAGGGTATGGTCTATCCTCATGAATGTTTTACGTGTGCTTTAAAAGAATGTGTATTCTGCTTTTGTTGGTTAGAATGTCTTACAAATATGAGATTCAGTTGGTTGGTGGTATTTTCCGTCTACAATTTCCACATGTTACTGAGATAGGAGTGTTGCAGCTTCCGACGATAACTTTAGGTTTACCTGTTTCTCCTTTGAGTTCTGTCAGTTTTGGCTTAATGTATTTTGAAGGTCTGTGGTTAGGTACAAATGCATTTGGCATTTGGAATTGTCACGTCTTCTTGGCAAATTGACCCTTTTATGTAGTGTCCTTCTTTGTCCCTGGCAGTTGTCTTTGTTTTGAAGTCTGTTTTGTCTGTATAGAGCCACTTCAGCTTTCTTTTGAAGTGTTTTCACGGCATACCTCTTTCTATCCTTTTACTTTTAACCTATCTACCCGATAGTATTATATTTCAGGTGATGTTTTTGTTAGCATATGGTTCATATTGTTTATTCATTCTCATAGTCTTTGTCTTTTCATTCATATGTTTAGACCGTTTGAGTTTAACATAGTTATTGATGTTGGATTTATGCCTATCATTTCATTATTGTTTTCTGTTTGTTCCCTCTATTTTCAGGTGTCTGTTTTCTGTATTCTGGCTTCTTTTGAGTTATTTGAATATTTCTTAGTGTTTTATTTTACTTGATCTCTTGTGTATCTTTATGTATCATTTTTTAGTCCCTGCTCTAGGAATTGAGATGTATATACTTCACTGTCAATTTAGAATCAAGTTTACCACTTTAAGAGGACTGTAGAAATCTTACCACCATATAGGTCCCTTTATCCTCCCTTCTTTTGTTACCTTCATCTGATCTGTTACATTGGCATACTTTGAAAACCCCATAGGCAATGTTATAATTTTTGCTTTCAACAAAGAACTCAAGAGGAGAAGTGTAGTGTTTTATATTTACCCATATATCTACCATTTCTCTTGCTCTCTCTTCATCCCTCATGCTCCTTGTGGTATCATTTCCCTTTGAGCTTTCTTTAGCTGTTATCTTAGAGGAAGTCAGCTGCCAATGAATGTTCTTAGTTTTCCTTCAGCTGAAGATATCTGTATTTCACCTTCATTCCTAAAGGGTAGCTTTTTGAATGTATAGATTTATGTCTCGAGAAATTTAGGAAGTTTTCAGCTATTATATTGTTAGATTTTCTTCCTGCACTACATTCTTTCTCCTCTTTCTGGGACTCCCATGACACAAATGGAAGACCTTCTTTTCTTGTCCCTCAAATCCCTAGGGCACTGTGGTTTTGTTTTTAAAACTTTTTTCTCTTTGTTTTTGTTTGTTTTCTCTTGGTTTCTCTTTGTTGGTCAGACTGGCTAATTTCTATGGTTTCATCTTTAAGTTCACTGACTCTTATCTCCATGTTGCATTGAGCCCATCCAGTGAGTTTTTATTTCAGTTATTATATTTTTCCATTCTAAAATTTCCAACAGTTCTCCTTTATACATTTTCTGTCTTTGCTCAGACTTTGTATTCCTCTGTAGGTTTCAAGATTGCACGATTGGTTGCTGGAGCACTTTTGTCATAGCTGCTTTAAAGTCTTTGTCAGATAGTTCAAACATCTCTGTCATCTCGACATTGGCACCTGTCGATAGTCTTTTCCCATGCTGAGTAATTTTGGATTTTATCCAGCACATTTTGAATATTATGTTATGAAACTCTGCATCTTGTTGAAAGCCCATGAAGAACGTTGCTATTTTTGTTTTAGCAGACAGCTGACTTGGTTAGGTTCTAACCCACCTTCTGTGTGGTGTGGTCCCAATGTCAGTTCAATTTTCCAAGCCTTGGCAGTGCTACTTGGATGTGTCTGATATGTACGTGCCCCAGTAACCCGTCTGGGACTTAGGCAGTTCAGTTCTCAAAGTCTTCAGTAGGCTCTTTAGGATGAGATCCATGCATGTAAAGCTTGCAGGTGAGTCTGAGAGTTCAGAAACAATTTATGGGGTCTTTTCCCAAGCTCCTCCCTCTCAGTGATCTTTCCAATACTTTTTAAAACAATTTATTTGATTCCAGTATAGTTGGTTTACAATGTTGTGTTAATTTCTGCTGTACAGTAAAGTGATTCAGTTTTATATATATATATATATATATATATATATATATATACACACACACACACACGCACACACACACACATTCTTTTTCATACTTTTTTCCATTATGGTCGATCACAGGATATTGAATATAGTTCCCTGTGCTATACAGTAGAACCTGTTGTTTTCCGATACTTTCCATTTCCACCGGGCTTCTGTTTTTTGGTCATTTAGCCAGAAACCTTGGGATTTCATTATCCTGCTCTGCCGCGTACTTACACAACCGTGCCCACGTCCCCAGTGCCAAGCAGTAGAGAAAAACAGAGAGAAAAAAAAAAGTGGGGTTTGGCTCCATCCTCTTGGAACCATAGCTCTGCTGAACCCAGAGGGACGTTCTCCCCCTCCAGAGTTCTGGTCCTGCAGGCTCCTGCTCCCGCAGGCTGCTCTTGCCACTTGGGGGCTGTGGCTTGAGAGAACAGAGAGGAGGCCCCCGCTCTCTGAGTATCAGGAGTTTTCTTTCTTGCTCCCTGGGCCAGAGCTACAGGACATCTCCTGGCTCTCTCTCTGTCAGTGCCCAATGCCTGCTGGCCATGTGTTGAGTTCAGGCTTGGGGCATACTGGAGGAAAAAGTCATGGTAAACTCACGGGCAGTTTGCTGGTATTTTGAGTTCTGGTCGTTCCTAATCTGCCTGCTACTATTTACTTTTCAGTCCTCAAAGAGCTCCTCCAGGCTGTCTTTCCAGGTTTTATAGTTTGTGTTCACTGGGAAAGACAGGGTGGAGTGTGCTCACTCCATCTTATGCAGACCTGGAAGCTCTATGTCTGTTTTTGAGTATGTAGAATAGTATGAATCTAAACAATGGATACATGAACTGTCTCCTTAGTGTTACTCTTTGCTTGAAAAACCATCTTTACATCTTTGCTTGAAGAACCATCTTTAGGACCCAGATGCTCATTTTAGGAGGAAGGTGGGATTAATACTGCCAATCAGTAGCATTATTTCTATCATCTGATGAAACAAAACTTGCTTCCTTCTCGACTCTACAACTAAAATTAAATGGGGGAATGTTTTTTCTCATTGACCTTTTTATTACAATGAAAGTCCTTTTTCAAACACAGAGTTATACATACAAGTCAGAGCTTTCTGAAATCCTTTTAGTCCAACTAGAAAAAGACCAGGAAGATAGTGCTTCTGTACATCTGACTCCAGCAAGCACCGTCTCTAGTAAATGAAATACTTCTTGAATGAGGAGAGCTTTGTCGTGCCGATTTTTCAGTGCCCTGTTTTAGATTCTGAGTGTTAACTGGGCTAATAATTCCTGGAGAAGTGATTATTGTGCTAATAGTTAAAATAGTTGAGTTAAAAATCTGAGAACAAGCATCTATGAAAATTGGAAGTGAAGTTGTAAATACCTCCCTCGATAGCTAAATGGTTAAAGGTATTACCAAGGTGGTGAATGATATTCAAAGACCTGTTGTTCAGGAGGGGTAGGGAGCAGGAAGCTCTGTTGGTGTTAGGGGAGAATGGAATGTTTTAGGCAGTGGGGGTTTGTCATTTCCAGGAGCAGGGCTGGCAGCGCGGTGGGAAGGTCTGGCTCCAGCTTGAGCCCACTCACAGGATGTTAGGGGGAAGTGTGACTAAGGTCACGGCCACGCCACGTGGTGGGCCAGCTGGAGCCAGAGCAGGGGCCGCTGTGGCCACACATCCTGAGTTTCCATGGTCTAATGCAGTGGGCTTGAAAGAAAGGGTGGATGCAGGATGCTGGCTGGGCGTGTGGAGCGCGTGGGTTGCGATGTCTTAAGTGACAGTGGGTGGAGATTACAGCAATTCATCTGCTTTTCCTTTGACACCTTTTAAAGATACAACCCACGGTTTGCAAGGGTTTATGCCTATGTCTGCTAGAGGGATCTGAAACCCTTCAGCATTCTTAGGAGCACAAGGAAAACTTTTATTTGGGTACCATTGACAATGAATACGGAAATTATAAGTAGCTGGAAATTCGAAATGCTCGTCATGTTAAGCAGTTTATTAGGGGGTTATTTTGAAATCCTTCTTATGTAATTTTAATACGTTTTCACATCTGAAAAGGATACATACATTTCTCGTAACTTTTCTTTGGAAAAGGTCTATTCAGGATGTTTAGCAGGTTGGGTTTCAGAATTTCAGCAGCTTGATGGCGTTGTCATCCAGTTTGACAGATTGAATGTGCACTTAGAGGAAATGGAATGTATTTTTAATCGCTGGAATGTATTGTACCTAAGGAACATGGGAGAGTATATGTCAGGTTTCAGCTGTGATTAATCATTTTGCTGATGATTTTTCAGCTACGTGGCAAGCTTAAACTCTAGCCTCTAGTCGAACAATGTCTAGTATTTCCTGATTGTCAAAAAGAAAATGGGTCTTAGAAAATTGGTCTAGAATTCTTATCCTTAGCCCATTAGGATTTGTGGATGTCTCACTTGAAAATTAATGTCTTAATTTAGGAAAAAAATTTGTATTAAAAAGTATAAAGTATGACTCTTTTCCCTCCCCCAACAAATTATTTAAAACTGCTTTGAGGAATGAGGCAAGGGGTTTTCTTTAGATTGCCGGGTAGTTTGAATTCAAACCCTTTGAATTCAAGTATCACCATAGAAACTTGGGTGGGAGGCTGGAAGTACCTTGGGCTGTTATTGTTAGGTATCATGGTGAAGATACTGGGTTTTTAAGACCATGCCTCCTGGCAAGAATTCATTGAAATGTAAAACGCATTTCCTTTAAAGTGCTAAGTATTTACTTAGTTCCGGTGTTCTTCCTAAAAATTAAGACTTGCGTTCCTCCTACAGAGAGAAAAGATAGAAGAAATCATAATCTTGAGTTATGTTACTTTGAATGTAATGCCATATTCAAAATATGTGAGCCTGCCTTTGAAAGGGACAGGTGTCTGCTTTAGAAGCTACAAATTTTTTAACAGAAAAGGATAGTGGGAACCAACATTTTTTTTTTGAACGCCAGTTGTGTGCCCTCCTGAAAGCAGGCCATCCATTCTCCTTATGGTTTCCTTTAATTTTCACAACTATTCACTGAGGTAAATTTATAGTTTTGAAAGAAAATCAATGCATAGGTTGGTAAGTTTGGCCTTTGTTGGATAGGGGATGCTAAGAAGGAGGAGAGGCTAAACAGATGGGTGTATTTGGAGACTTAAAACAGTGGTTCTCAACTGAGAGTAACTTGGGACCTTAGGGACATTTGGCAATGTCTGGAGTGGTTTTTTTTGGTTGTTCCAACTGGGGAGTGGAGATGCTATTGGCCTCCAATGGGTTGACACCAGGGATGTTGCTAAACATCCTACAATGCACAGGACAGCCTCCCCCCCCTCCCCACCATCAACAACGATGAATGGTCCGGCCCCAAATGTCAACAATGCTGGTATTGAGCAACATAACTTAAAATGAACATAGAAAAGAAATTAAACCCAGTGTTCTCCCTGCCTCACTGAGATGTGTGGAACAAATGTTAGCCTGATTCACCCACCTTAGCAAAGAGTTAAATCTAAATATTATTTCTAGACATCTCAAGGAGTGGAAACTATAGCTTACTAATGAAAAGGATTTACATGTGATTTCTGGGGCCATTATTTATTTATTTATTTATTTTTGTATTGAAGTGTAGTTGATTTACAATGTTGTGTTAGTTTCAGGTGTACAGCAAAGTGATTCAGTTTCATATATATATAATATATATATGACATATATTTTTTTCACATTCTTTTCCCATATAGGTTATTACAAAATATTGAGTATAGTTCCCTGTGTTGTACAGTAGGTCCTTGTTGTTTATCTACCTGGGGTCCATTATTTTTTAGGTTTTCACTTTCAGGATACACTTCTTTTTCTCCATCCTGAATTTCTCATAGCATAATTTTGGCTTCTTCCACTTGCACTTGATCTCTCCATCATGGAGGTAATAATCAGCTGACAGCCATTCTACATGAAGTATTCTTTTGTCCAGGGTATTTAGAGGCTACTGTTACATTGCCCCTGAGCTTCAGATACCATCATCCACCGCGGGTGTACTGCGGAGTGCTACAGTGTGTCGGCATTGTTCAGATTGTTACTAAGCGTCAAAAATAGTAGGGTCGCCAAGTCAAAATATAATGCACTGTAATGATACGGCTTTGTTAGCATCAACTGGCAGTAATATGTGGTTCTTGTTAATAAAACACTTAAGTTCTATTTTTAAATGTTTCTCTTGTACCTGGAGACTCAGAGATTGAGTTTCAAGGCTTCAGCAATTCAGAAGTCCTGTGCTCCCACCTGCCATCCAAACAGGTTCCCTTTTTCAGCGTTCCAAGTGGCCATAGATTTGTAAAAGGTAACATACCCACAGTATCTGGCGCGAGAAGTCATTCTTAGACATTTTGGAGTACTTACCACTGTTTTAAATGTCAAAACACTGAAATCAATGAAAAAATGGAATAGAGCTGGGACAAGAGAGCTGGAAAGCTGAGAAAGGTAAGGTTTGTAAAATAAACCAACAGTGGTTCATATCCGAAATATTTTGAGTGCCTAGCAAATGTGAGTTCTTTAGGCACTGGGGATGTAGTAGAGAGAGAGACAGAGAGAGAGAGAGAGAAGGGATACGATTTAGCTTAGAACTGAAAGGGCAGATGGAAGGAACAGCAGACACGACAATCTAGGCTGCTGATTTTATAAAATAAAACATTTCTCATAGTCCTAGGAGAAGACAAGATGTCCTGCTTCTCAGTTTTAATTAGGAAGTGTGCTTCAGTTACCTGAAAAGGAAATGATCTCTGCCCTCTTAAAATTATATTTTACAAAGATGCCACCACCATCTCTACCCAAAAAAAGAGAGCTGTATATGGGTATAAATAACACACAAATGGAGCTATCTTCTCAATTATAGACATGGAATTTCAATTTAAAAAAATAAAGATTTTCGGGCTTCCCTGGTGGCGCAGTGGTTGCGCGTCCGCCTGCCGATGCAGGGGAACCGGGTTCGCGCCCCGGTCTGGGAGGATCCCACATGCCGCGGAGCGGCTGGGCCCGTGAGCCATGGCCGCTGGGCCTGCGCGTTCGCGTCCGGAGCCTGTGCTCCGCAATGGGAGAGGCCACAACAGTGAGAGGCCCACGTACCACAAAAAAAAAAAAAAAAAAAAAAAAAAAAAAAAAAAATAAAGATTTTTCCCCCATATTACCTTTTTAAAAAATGTCAAACGGTAGACATACAGATTTTTGTTGTTGTGGTTCTCTGAATGATAACCTTTCGTCTGCTAATAAATTTAAACTCCACAGGAAAATACAAAACAATCTAACCATTTAAAGTCATATTTTAAAAATATGACTCTTGACCTGAAAAGATTTACATATTGTATTGCTTATCTATTTTCCAGCTGATCTTTTTAACTTCCTGAGGTCAGAGAATCTACTGAAAAGGGTGGTGTGTGACTTTCACTCAGGGAGGGTCTATCTTTTATATTTAGTCTTCCCTTAGTTTTAATCTTTCAAAAGAAACTTACAATTAAAAAAAAATTTGGCCAAGTTATAATCTTATACCTGCTTTTAACAAGGCAGCTCTGAGTGAGGCACTTGCTCTTTAACATCAATTTTATTAACTTTTAAAATGAGGGAGAAAAAACAGTGGTGGATGGGGATAGATGAAACAAGCTTGGCAAAAATAACCTTTGCAGACAATTAAAGACATGTAGGAGTCATTATACTATACTATTCTCTCTACTTTTGGAGATGCTTTTAAGAGTTTCCACAACAAAAATATTTTTAAAAGAGGCAGCAGAAATAGATGACACTAAATCTTGTTCCAGGACTACCATTGGTGCTCTTAAAGGGTCGGGGGGAAGAGCTGAATATACCCAGAGGCCAAGTTCAAAGGCAGGCACGTGTGGTATGGGATCAGCTCGGGAGCTGTCTGGGGTCAGTGGAAGATGAAGGCAGTAGCTGAGAGTATTTGAGGAGGGGTGCAGATAGAAATTCCTTAGCTGTGATGAGTGAGTCCTGACCTGGCTCTTATAAACCGTCCAGTAAAGGGGCTTTTCCAATGAAGCCTGTCCTCCGCTCATCCTCTTCAGCTCCATTTCCCCCCCTTTCATCAATAAATTGGTCCAAACCTTCCATTGCCCTGAACAATGGTTTATGTTCATATGCTGAATATGGTGCCATCCCCAGAGTGTTGCATGCTCTCAGCAAGATGATCAAGGATTTCTTCTGTCTCAGCACTTCTAGGAGCTGTGAATTTCTGGAACACTTTACTTTGGTCTTTGTCCTGAAGTTCTGATGAAGTGCCTCACTTCAGTGGTTGGGTTTCTGGAGCCATCTCCTTATTACCTTGCAAGAGCTGTTTTATTCTGATGTACAGGATACACCTTAGGTAGAACTTTTACCCTGTCTGTCTTGGAACTCACTGGTCTTCAAGTCTTTCACTTGACTTTCTGTAAAGTCCCAATGAGAGCTACTGAGGGGAGAGACTTGGGATATCTCAAAAACACCGGAAATAAATTTCAATATAAGAGCTCCAAAGATGTTCCTAGCAACCCCATGAGTACACATACATCCCTTCTAGTTCTCCGGCAAGGACCAGGGCTCTGAAGACTTCGCGGAGACTTAGAGCCCAGGTCTTAGCTCTCTTCTGAGGCTGGAAATAGATGTAGTGCCACCTGCCACCCTCATATGGAACTGCACATACACTCCCCATTTACATAGTGATTTTTATTTTCATTTTTTTTCTTCGTAAAACCCCGAGTGAAATCTTGGAAGAGGGAGAGAAGGGAAAAGAGGAAGGAAAGAATTAGATTGAGATTGAGGTAATCATAACAGCACAACAAAAGAGCTTGAAGAATTGAGGTGTAGAGGGCAAATCCAGTCACGCTGGCACTGTTAATAGTGACTTGTGAATAATTTATCCGTAGATTTCCCTTTACTTAGAACCTGATACCCCATATACTTCCCCTAAGCTGCGGTGTTTCTCTAATGGAGGAGAGACCAAAGAAGTTGGGTTACAATTTGCTGCCTAATCTAATATTTGGTTCTTGTGTACTCAGCAGATATGTATTGAACACATGTGTACATGAACACATCTGGGCAAGATGTTGAGGCAGTGGCAAGACAGATTCAGACTCCTCTTCTAATGTAAGAATGCACCATGGCCTGTGGGTACACACAGTGTACCTACCTCTTTGGCACGCGCAGTGTTATAAATGCTGCAATGTTTATTTCTCTTGAAAAACGGGGAGATTTGGCCCCCTGGAGCTATATCCCGGCATGGTAAAAGTCAGGGAAGTTGGGGGGTGGGGGGGAAATGCCTGCCATGGTAAGCAGAAGCACATGTTCTACAACCTGCCGTGGCCTCCGCCTCTCACTTTTTTTTTTTTAACATTTTTATTGGAGTATAATTGCTTTACAATGGTGTGTTACTTTCTGCTTTACAACAAAGTGGATCAGTTATACATATACATATGTTCCCATATCTCTTCCCTCTTGCGTCTCCCTCCCTCCCACCCTCCCTATCCCACCCCTCTAGGTGGTCACAAAGCACCGAGCTGATCTCCCTGTGCTATGCGGCTGCTTCCCACTAGCTATCT